>NW_026606722.1:6302500-6747500 GCF_029890125.1 Rhinichthys klamathensis goyatoka
GCACCTTCAAAGCCCTCGAGCCTCTGTTTGTCTTATTGCAGTTTTAATTGTAGTGCTTCACCGGGTATTAAACAAGATTTTTTTTAATGGTAGGTCTGTTTCAAAAGGTTTATAGGCTAAAAATCAATTTCCCAGAGGAGATTTTGAATGGCATTTTTGCTTCCCTTCTGCCCCACGGTTGATCTATGTGCTCTTCACTAAAACTTGATCACATGATCCTAAGCACAAACATTTCAGTCCATTCCAGTGTAAGTTGCTCTTTCCCATCTTTGATGTCCATTTTAGAGGAATTTTCCAGGTTCAATAATTTGAACAAATCAAGTTAATTTTAAAAAGAAAAAAGAAAGTACTAGTTTGAATCTTTAATCATTGATATCACTGCTAATGATTCATCAATGGCTTTGACCCATTTTGATAATTAACAAATTACTTTACAGCATTAGTTAATGATGGATGGGAATTAATCCATGATGACATTTAATTATTAGTAAGTCTAGTACTAATACTAATAAGTTAATCTATTAATCAGATAGACTCTTTATTAGTTGCAGATGCGGTAATCATTGAATATCATTAATGAAGTCATACATTAATTCAAGATTATCTGTGCATTAGTTAAGCATGAATTAATGCATATTAGTGCACCCTTATTGTAAAGTGTTACCACTGTTTTTACCAATTTTTTTTTTTTTTAATCTTACCAATCCCAAACTTTTGAATGGTAGTGTATGTGTACTGTACTATGATGCACTCACAGTGGCAGTCTATAGAGCAACTGGAATAAATGTTAAAATATACATTTTCAAAAATATAGCCACAATTTAAATTTTAGATGTGTGATAAGATGAATACTAAAAGAATGATTTAGACAACCTTACAGCTCAAAAAACACATTTTGCCTCACTTTCATTTTGTGCGCACGACTGAGGGTGTCAAAATGATTTTCTTTGGTAATAGAGCTGGACTTGTAACGAACCTGAAGCATTCCTGTAATTTTTTTAATATCTTTAATGTTCATATCTCCTGCACACACTCACATGGTGAGTAACACATTCATTGAGCGCTCACTGTGCTGCATGGTTGCTTTTTGCTCTACGTCTAATCTTTACTAACTCTAACCATTTTCATTGCTTAGAAAATTTTATGGTATTTTAAGAGTTTAGTGATATGATAAAAGATTTTTTGGGTTGAAGGAATCAATGTGGAGTGCCAGCGTGCCAGGAGAGATGCCCGTGCCACCTTAATGGTTTTATTCTCTCCTCTCTGCTGATGTTTTAGGGTGCTGCCCCTCCTCCACCCAGTCAAATTGTACGAGTCCAGTGTCTGTAAGCCTTACCTACTGTCTACCAGCGTCACATAGTTTTGTGTTTGTGTCTATGTATGTCAGAAAGCCTGTATGCCTCTGAACACAGCAAACCATGTCTTCCTCTTCACCGCTTTCTTCTCCACCCTTTGTCTGGTGCTGCCGTCACATAAATCAAAGACATTCTGGGACTCAGAAATTCAGATTTTTACGACTCCTGCTAAAACACTCCCTAAACGTTGTTGTACAGTGTGTTTTTCATTCACCACACTTCCCTTAAGAGTTTTCAATCAGTGTAGATACACAACAGTCCAAAACATCAGTTGTTTGGACTCGTTGACCTTTGGACTCGTATTCTGAATCCTGATTTGCCCAGCCGTATCTTGTTAAGTAACAGTCTGAAATCTTAAACCACATCCTGAAACCTTATACTATTAATTACCTGCTTCATTTATCTTCCTATTCATCATTTTAATGTCTCCGAATCACTGTGCTATAATTCTGTTTTTATAGCGTACTGTCTGTGAATGAACCTCCTTAGGGTTTGCAGCCCTGTAAGTACAGTACATGAGTAAACAGCTTGCAGGTATGCAGGAGCTAATGTAAAAAACCATTTGGAATCTCAAACTTCTCTTTGATCTCAGTCCATTTGGCCTGTGTGTGTGTGTGTTTACAATTTCTGATTTTGAAAAAAAATGGTGCATGCTGCAAACTTGAAGTTGGTACAGTCACAAAATAAAGAGAATGTTTTTGTGTTTTATTGTATTTGTTGTTGTTGTTGTTGTTGTTGTTGTTGTTGTTTTGGAGGTTTGATTGAAATAGTTGGTGAAGCAATACTTTCGTACAAGATTTGTACAAGAGTTACTTTATTTTAATCTATGTTATGGGAATATTTTATATACCGATAACCATTTTTATGGGGAAGAAATCATCATGCATGCATCATGGCGACCTTTTTTTGTTGCAGCATTTCATTTCTTCACCTCAGTTTCTTTCTTCTTCTTTATTTTTACTTTTTAAAGGGAAATCAATACATTTTGTGCAATTTGAGAATAATAGTTCATACTACTTCCAAATGACAACTTTTCATAATGTTGCTGAAGTGATTGAATGACTCACAGGATAAAACTGTGTTTTGAAAGTCAAGATCAGCCCAAATCAGCCAGAAAATGACTCATATTTCCTACGGGATGTTTTGGACCTTTCCCCTTTCTCCCTTTGCCTTCCCGATCTTCTGTTTCCTTTTCTTTCTTCACCTCCACCCTCTCATCCCTTAGTTTTTTCTCTGTCATCCTCTGCCCACTAGCTTTTATTATATTGTTTTAGTTCTCCTTTTCAAGGTAGTATTGTAACATCCATCCATCCATCCATCCATCCATCCATCCATCCATCCATCCATCCATCCATCCATCCATCCATGATAAAGGACCATTGAAATTTACCACCTGGATACAGATTTGGCCTGTTCTTTAATTTTAATTTCCTGTTCTTTTTGGTTCTTAAAGGACCAAAGAATCTCAGCCTGTTTTTTAATGAACCATGAACCCAGACTTTTCACCTTTGACTTTTGCCCCTCAGGTGATTCGCAAGGGTTGGTTAACCATCAACAACATCAGCCTGATCAAAGGAGGAGCCAAGGAGTACTGGTTCGTGCTCACCGCAGAGAGTTTGTCCTGGTTTAAAGATGACGAGGCGAGTAACTGCATTAGAGATTAAGTGTTGTTCATTCATTTGATGACTTTATGATGATCATGGTAAAATACAGTTGTCAGTGGTGCGCTTAAAGTTCCCTGCCAGGTTGTGGTGGAACTGATTGGCTGGTCTCTGTGTCAGTCACACTGTGTGGCCTGTCAGGCGGGCTGCCATCTGTCTGCCTGTCTGTGCCTGCTGTACAGGTGCAGGAAGTTCTGCACAGCAAGTGTAGACAGGCAGACAGACAACGCTCTCAGTCATTGGCAGCGCAGCCTGCTTCTCCCGACCGGAAGCCGGAAGCAAAGGGGCAAGAGAGAGGACAAAGATAATATATTACTTGAATACAAGCATAAAGGGCTTCTACATGTCTTCTAAATATTTCTTTTCACATCATTGCATTTAACATACAAAAAAGCTACAAAAAGTAAAAATGACACTGAAAACGTACAATACTCTTAACCAGAATAGTAATTTAAATGCAGAAACTTTTATTACTAGATTATGAAACTGTTATATCCACTTATTTTTCACTCAGTCGGTCATTTCTCGTTTTGTTGAATCCTTCTTTTTCTTTCTTAGCTGCTATTTTACTTGCTCCCTTTTCCTTATACCCCCACCGTCTCTCTCTGTCCATTGGGAATTAAGGCATTTGGTCTGGATCACCCTGACATAGCTGGAAGCCCCCCAAGTCAAACTAACACACAAACACACACACACACACACACACACTCAGACACACATGGTTATTGATATACATAGAATCTTAAACACACACAGACGCAGACACACTAACGCTCACCGGTCGTCCCGACTGCCAAATGCATGCGACTATATAAGCAAACACTAATTTTAATGAATACTGAAACTCAAAACCCGTGCGGCGCTTCAAACAGAGGAATTTGCATGAACATGGTTATATTTTTCTGAAAGTCACACACCGTTAGACTCAAAATATTCAGATCTGAACAAATAATATTAAAATTATTGGCTTTCCATTAACATTGAATTTTACACAAGTTTTTAAATATTAGACTTAAGAAGTTGGCTGACTTCACAGTTTCTTATGTTCTGCTGAATCCATTATTGCCTAATTTCTTTTCAATACGAGTGTGTGCATGATCCCTCTAAAGTTTGCCTGGAGTATATTCCATTCCAGAATTTGAAATTTGACATTAAAATTAAAATGGGAACATTTGACTTCATATCACACTGTTTTCAATCTCTTTCCCTGTCTATCTTCTTCACTTTCTCTTCATTTCATTCTGTCTCTGTGGTTGGCAGTCTCATTGGGGCCATACACATTCCTGGGTGGAAAATTGTAAGACTTTGTCCAAACACCATCCAGCCTCCTAGAGCCTGCCGAAAGAGAGAGAGAAGAGAGAAGAGAGAGGAAGAGATACAGCCCCTCACCCCTTGCAGAAGATCACATTGCAATTCTCACACATTCTGTGCACATACACACATTCTTGCATTTAAACAGATCACTTCTTTACCCTTAAAAAATGTTCTCCAATACAAACTGGCATCAGTCGTTCCCTTCCTTTCTCTAAATCTGTCCCAGTTCTGATGGCGTTTATGGCCCGAGACTGCTGGTTTGGATTAATCAGCGCCCAACACTAAACAGACACGCATTCCTACAGTCTTCCCTCTCTCTCTTTTTGAGCCGAGCTGCATGAGGGAAAACAGATGACTTGTGCACCCCTCCACTTCTGTTTGCATTTGGCATAATCACTGTCTTTTCACCTTTTCTCAGAGTCTTAACCTGTTAAGCTTCAAGCCCATTTTTGAAAAATCCCCAGATATGGCATTCCCAAACTGAAACAGATACAGTTCATGAACCCTTTGTACTAAAAGCACAAGTAAGATCTCATTTGAAAGCTGACACCTGGAAGTTTATTGTAAATGTAGAATTAATTATTATCATAATGAAAAAAATAGTTATAAATAGCTTCAAAGTTTTGTAAAGTTATTATACATTTATTTTTATGAAACATCTTCATGAAAATAAAATTGAAGTTGGCATTGTAGCAATCTAGAAATGCACTGCAGCTAAAGCCACATGTCTGGCCATGTTATATTTAAAATTTGAAGATGATAAGTCTAAAACTCTGTATTTAGTTCAATGTTTTTCAAGATCATGTCATATGACTTTATTTTGATTAGACTGGTGTTTATTGTTTTCTTATAAGCATCTATTCAGTCTATTGCCTCTATTGTTTTGTGATGCAAAAACGAGCCCCATTCAGTCTCAGTCTCCCCTGCACATATTCACACCTCTCCAGCCAGTTTATTGCTCTAAATATGCTTTTCTTTTGTCTGCATTATAATCACTAACGACTAGCAATTCACACTGTTTCAATCCCTCATTTATTTTATAAAAGTTCTCACTTCACAGTGAAACTGTATCAAATGCCCTTTTTGAAAAACGAAACATTTCAGTAAGCATTCTTATTTAGAAAAAAATCATAAAAATTACACCGAAGTAAGGTAGCAGGTGCTCAGTACTAGCTAGCATGTTAGCTTAGCACACCATCAATACACGACAATTTATGAGAATAAAACTATGTTTGTTCTCCAAACTTACTTTATAGCGCAAGTCGAGTGTTTTAAATAACTTTCTGTAATCTGATTTGGCTTCAGATAAAAAAATCAGATAGAAAATATATTATTTTATTGTATTCTGCACAATTTGAAAGTCTATCTCGATTAGCATTACATTATACATATAATCAATTATTATGAAAATACCTGACATGACTCGAAGAACACAGGTAAATCAAATATCATTGCAATCATGTTTATTGTCTTCAAAACATCTTTATCTGCACTTTACAGCGATCTCGGATAGCTTTGTTGTGGCAGGACTTCCTGAATGTCACATGATTATGGCTCTTCTTCATGTGATCCATATATTATGGACTTCTGTTCAAACAGCGCCCTCACTTTCAGGATGAATTGATAACACAGTACAGAGTATACAGCGCTCAAAATGATTACATCGACGCATTTGGGTATAAATTCAATAAATATTATTCCTGTCTATAGAAGTCTAATGTAAAGCTATGAGAATCTATCAATATTTCTCCAAATCTGCACATGTTTGAGCTAAAAGCCCTGAGGGACGTTGTTTTGTCAAGCGCTGTCATGACGATCGCACGGGAGTTTTTTTCTGAATGAGACCGGCTGAGGCTCATAATTCATATTAAAGGTAACGACTCATTTTTTAATTTCATAACTCCTGACACAAATTAAGACATAACTGTCACTATAAGTTTCTCAGAATACAATAGTGGTCAAATACTGAATCTTGAGTCTTATATCTTTTTAATGATGTATAGTTTGTCAAGGTATAACATTAAATCTGATAGTATATTTGAACTAAATAAATAAAAAAACGCTTCAGTGCGCCGACGCTCTGGAGACGGTTAAGAGGTTAAGTTAGCATGCATACATTCTTCAATTATGCTGAGATCTGGACAAATCTGGCCTTCTGAACATCTCAAGATGGAAAACTAGCCGGACACCCTGAGCTTTTATATAAGCCATATGCATGCACAGTTCGGCCTGAGTACATACAGTACATGTTTACACATAAACGGCAGGAAGGACTACTAGAACGGTAATATTATTCGCATGCCAGGTTTATCGACACGTAATGGGTTATGGTGGGCTAAATTCAAGCTCTCAGTCATTGAGAAACTTCTTGTACGTGTCGTTAACGCCAACTTTGAGTCCACAGAGACATGCAGTATAACCAACACTGTTGTAGATAACAAACCAAACATAGCAGAGTCTGACTTTTCACCTGGAGTTGTTGAGTTTTTGTGTGTTTTTGCTTGCGTTTGAGAGTTTGCGTCGGTTCCCCAACGAAGTGAGTCCATGCACAGTCTAACCAATGTGCAGACTACTGTACACCAGTATGATCCTGAACAGGTAGTCTGAACACTGGGATGACGGAGCAGGAGATAGTTCCAGCCCTCTCTCTCTCACTCTCTCTTTCTCTCTCTCTCTTTTCACCTCTTATTCTTTATCTACTTCAATCACTCAGTCCAACCCTGCTGGCCCCGACCTTCACAGGAGGCGGTAGAAGATGCAAAATAAACACGACAGAAATAGTCTCCATTGCTTCTATCTTATTCTCGGTCAGGATGACGCCAATGTAGAGGACGGAGAGAGAAGCTCCAGACGTCCGTTTACCCGTTCTCGACTTTTTCAGTTCCGTCTCGTCCCCGGCCCCGTCGTCCGCGTTGGTTTGCAGTATCCAGCCTTTGACGTGGCACATTCGCTCCCGCAGCCGGCTATCTGGCAGGACATTCATGGAAGGCATAGCAAAAAAGAGGGAATGAGGAGTCAGAGAAGGAAGGAGAGAGGGAGAAAGGAGAGGGAGGGACCCCACTGGCCATATAAGGGTTGATGGGACCCTTGAGGAATAAACTTTTGGAGTGGTCCGTTGTTTCTAAAATTCCTCTCTTTCTTTCAATCTTTTGGTCCGACTCGCTCCTATCCACTCCTGTCTTTCTCCCTCCGTCCTCTCTCGGTACTCCCAGCCATCCTCTGGACTTCCCTGCCCCATCTCTCTCTCTCTCACTCACCCTCTCTCTCTCACTCTCTTACTAAAGCGGTACCAGATGTTGTATTCCTAACGCCAGCCTGTCATTTCTAACTTTTTTTTTAACCTCTAAAAACTCAGGCAGGAAGTGGGCCCCTCTGGAATGAAAAAAGAGAGAAAGTTTTCGAGGGGAGCAGAAAAGGAGGGGTGCAAAGAGTCAAGGAGGACAAGGAGAGATAGTTTAAAAGAATAGGTCCCTCAAAAGTAAAAATTCTGTCATTGTTTGCTCACCCACATGTTGTTACAAAAACCGTATGCTGTTGTTTTTTTGAATAATTTTTGCACTAACTCTTGTCCAACAATGAGAGTTTGTAGTGACCAGGGGCTGTCAAGTGCCAAAAAGGAATGTTGTGAAATATTATTACAATTTAATTTTATTACAATTCTAATTTAATATGTTTTAACATATAATTTATTCATGTGATGGCAAAGCTGAATTTTTAGCATCATTACTCCAGTCTTCAGTGTCACATGATCCTTCAGAAATCATTTTAATATAGGCTGATTTGCTGCTCAAGCAACATTTATCAATGTTGAAAACAGTTGTGCTGCTTAATATTTTTTTGTAAACCGTGATAATAATAATATATAAGATTTATAAATAATATTATAAATGTCTTTACTGTCACTTTTGATAAGTTTAATGCATCATTTCTGAATAAAAGTTTTTTTTTTTTAATCTTTAAAAAAAAACTGACTCCAAATGGTAGTGAATGACTTAAATTTCAGTCTGTTTAAACAAAGCTATCGTATGGCTTCAGAACACTTAAAATGTAGCACACAAGAGCCATGGTCCACTTTTATGAAACTTTTATGATGCTTTTTTGTCCTTTTTGGTACTTGTCAGCTCTTGCTCACTATGGACTGCTGTTGAATGGTAAGAGCTGTGTAATGATTCTTCAACAATAGCTATTTTCCATCCACCTATTTTTATGCACATTTTGGGATATTGCATGAAAAGACGCTGAATGGAAACGCCAAGATGTGCTTAATTCTAAAAATGCGCATAAAAAACTGATGTGCTCAATTGAGGCAGATACATTTTTATAAGACAGGAAAACATGCGCATAAAGTACGATGGAAACACATTTACCAAATAAATTCCTTGACATGCTTAAAAAATGCCTCCAAAAGCAAGATGACGTGACTGTGTTTATTGCGTTTCATCTACGTGCTCTGCAACGCAAGTCATTTATTATATATGCAAAAAGACCTACAGTGGCTTCTCCTATTGCAGCAACCTAAAGTTTTTCTTAGTGATACTGGGTATCAGGAAGAGATTATTTTGTTCTCTTCGACTCGCTGGATGGAAATGATCCTTTATTGTCCGCAAATGTTTTTTGCAATATTCCAATTTAGTTAAAAGCACAAGCTAAATGTAAAACTTTGTATGGAAACATAGCTACTGTCAAGTTTTGGCATTGGAATCACATGAAGGTGAATAGATGGCAGATTTTTTTCTTTGGTAAACTGGTAGACGTTAGATTTTTAGATGGTCTAGCTGATTTGCAGAAAATACTTGAATTTCCCCAAAAAATTCCTCCACAGTCACTCCGTCAGACTCAATCACTGATAGTGGCTTCATATGGCTTCTCTCTTCCCCTTCTGTTTTTCATTTTTACTCTTTTTAGAGTGTTTCCCCTCACACTTTCATCCCTTGTTCCTCTCTTTCTTTCCCACATCTCCGTTCCGTTATTTGCAATGTAATCCAAGCCGTTTCCTGAGACCCCAGCCCCTCCTGTACAGACAGAGGGAGGGGGAGAGGGGGAGCTCTTTTTCTTTTCTTTAGTTTTTTTTTTCAGACGAAATGTTGTGTTTTAGAGCCATGGTCCAAATAATGACTTCCACATGTGGGCCCTCACACTCTATCTCTCAATTCCTCTTTCATTCTTTTTCCTTCTTTCTCCTTCTTTCTTTCTCAATTCTTTACTCAAAAAGTGAAAACTAGTGGCATCTCTCATGTGCTTTTTTTTTTTTTTAAGTCCTAAGCCTGAATCCTTCCTGAGGATGATCACATGGATCTACAGTAGATTCTTTCTTTGTTTCTTTGCTCTTGGCTTTCTTCCTTGTAGTAATTTTCCCTAGTTCACACCATTTTAGAGATTCCGTTAAAGAGATTGTTCAGCCAAAAAGGAATATTCTGTCATTATTTGTTCACCCTGATGTTGTTCCAAACCTGTGTTTTCTTTCTTCGCTGGAACAGAAAGGAAGAATGTCCCGGTCACTCTTTTCCATGCAATTGCAATGAATAGGGACAGAAGCCTTCAAGCTCCCAAAAGGATGCAAAACACCATAAAAGTTTCATAAAAGCGGTTCATACATGCCCGCTAAATTCCAAGTCTTCTGAAGCTACAATAAAAAACTTGAGAGCAATAAAAGTCTTGAGTTTACAAGAGATATCTGATTCCAGAAAATAATTGTTCTTTTGAAACAGAGGTATTTCATTTATTGGTTGATCTTGTTCACAGAGGTGATCTGAATGATTTGTTAATGAGTTGGACTGATCCAGTTCTCAAGTTCTACTCACTGCCTCAATGTTTCAGTGGTGAATAGATCACTAGAAGGGAAGATGATTAGTAAATGATGACTTGAAATTTGTGTCAATTTTGAAGCTGGAAATCTCCAGTCCCAAATCATTGTAATTAAATGGAAAAGAACAACCAGTACAGACTTAAGATTTTTCTCTTTTGTGTCCAACGAAAGACAAAGTCACACAGGATGAGTAAATGATGACACAATTTTCCTGTTTTGGAGAAACTCCTAATACAGTTTGTTGACACTATAATAAAGTTGTTTATTAAGATTTGCTTCTCAAAAATGTGCCATGTGTGAATGTTAAAAAAGATTCCCAGAAATGCTGTCTAGGTAGGCAGCTCACTAAGTCTTAAGATGTCCATTGTCTGTCTCATTTTCTAGGAAAAAGAGAAGAAATATATGCTTCCTCTGGACAACCTGAAGGTGCGGGACATAGAAAAGGGCTTTATGTCCAGCAAACATGTCTTTGCCATCTTTAACACAGAGCTGAGGTCAGTTACAACAATTCTTTTTACATGTTTTTTCAGAGAACATAATTTTTCATCTTTAAAAAGATGTAATGATCAAACTTTAAATTTAAATATACAGTTGTGGTTATTGACACCCCTGGTAAATATGATCAAAGATGACTGTAAAAATAAATCTGCATTGTTAATCCTTTTGATCTTTCATTAAAAAAATTCTGCAAAAATCTAACCTTTCCTTGAAGTAAAATAATTGAAAGTGGGGGATACTTTCTCTAAAGTTTTTCTCTAAAACACTTTGGACACAATTATTGGCACCTCTAGTAAAATATCTCTGAAGTATATTCCCATTAATATTTACGTTTTTTAGCACACCATGGTAACTAGGAGCATGAAATTGTCTAGCTTTGACTTCTTGTTTCACAGGAGTATAAATATGAGGAAACACAAAGGCCAAATTCCCTATATCATCCTTCACAATGAGTAAAACCAAAGAATATAGTTCCGATGTGCAGAAAAAGATTGTTGAGCTTCACAAAACAGAAAGTGGCTGTAATAAAATAGCTAAAGCATTGAAAATCCCCATTTCCACCATCAGGGCAATAATTAAGAATTTGCAATCAACTAAAGATGTTACGAATCTGCCTGGAAGAGGACATGTGTCTAGATTGTCTTAATGCGCAGCGAGGAGGAAAGTTTGAATGGCCAAAGACTCTCCAACGATCACAGATGGAGAATTGCAGAGATTAGTTGAGTTTTAGGGTCAGAAAGCCTAAACAATATATATCAAACAGCCTCTAAATCACCACATGTTGTTTGGGAGGGTTTAAAAAAAAATCCTCTCCGCTCATCCGAAAACAAACTGCTGCATATTCAGTTGTCAGACACGACTGGAACTTCAAAAGCGACCGGATTCTGTGGTCAGATGAAACTAAAAAAAGAGCTTTTTGGCAGCAAACCCACCAGATGGCCACAGTTAAATATACCACTGGATCTTTAATGTTGTGGGCCTATTTTTCTGCTGGAGGTCCTGGACATCTTTTTCAGATGGTGTCGTGGATTCTATCAAATACCAACAGATAAAAAATTTAAACCTGACCACCTCTGCTAGAAATCTTATAATGGGCCGTGGTTGGATCTTCCATCAGGACAATGATCCAAAACAAACATCAAAATCAACACAAAAATGTGTCACTGAGCACGAAATTAAGCTTTTGCCTTGGCCATCCCAGTCCCCTGACCTGAACCCTATAGAACATGAGTGGGCTGAACTGAAGAGAAGAAGCACCAACATGGATCTGGGAATCTGGAGAGATTCTGTATGGAGGAATGCTCTCTGATCTCGTCAGGTGTTCTCCAAAATCATCAGACATTATAGGAGAAGAATCAGAGCTATTATCGTGGAAAAAGGAGGCTGCAAAAAGTATTTAATAAAAGGGTTCTCTGTAAATAATTATGGCCAATGTGTTTTGGAGAAAAGCATTTATTCTATAATGTGACGACGGATTGTTTTACTTCAATGAAAGGTTAGATTTTTGTCAATTTTTTTAATGAAAGATCAAAAGGATAAACAATGTAGATTTATTTTAGAGCCATCTTAGATCATATTTACCAGGGGTGCCAATAATTCTGAACACAACTCTATCATCAATTGAGCCCAATCAGATTACTATTAAAAGGTAAGATCAGGTTTGATCAAGATAATATTATTTTTACATTTAGGTAGCCTACATATGTAAAGCAGAAGGCCATGTGACCAAAAAGATACTGTATGGGAGTTCAGGGGTTTCCTCTTTTATAACCATTTTTATATTTTGCTTAAAATAAGTATCTACTAAAGGCAAACCAACAATGTACATAATCAAAACCCCATCATTATTAGCAGAAAACAAGGTGAACCAGACATTTTAAGTTTAAGGTTGAAATTTCCTTGCCATCTACAAATCATTTCCCCACTTATAACATAATTTATTATGAAATGCTCTTAACATGCCGATTCATAATGCAAAGTGTAGATGAAAAAAGATCTTGTCACAAACCTGGTTTAAATGGTTAGAGTCATGTGTGACAGATGCTGCATTCTCGTTTTCAGCAGTGTTTTTATTTAAATATTCACCTATTTTACTGCTCACCGTGTTTCAGCTACTGCTCTTAAAATAATTGCGTCATCTGCAGCTCTTAATGTGGCTCTTTTAACGTCTTTAGCGGGGGAGAGAAGCAACGCGCACCGAAAGGGGTTGAATGAAGCATGTTTGGCTCTAGATAAAAATATTAGAGGATGTAGCGCCGAAAGATCATTAAAATAAACAACCCTGAACGCTTGTGGTGTGAACCACACCGTTGTTTTGACGCATTGTTCAATTTAACTAGAAACGGTAAAACGTTGCTACCGTTCTCATTATGTCTTGTGGTTCGGTTGAAACCAAGCCGTGGTCTACTATTTGAGGATGCCTGTTATAGACAAACCCCACACAGCTAAAAGGGAGTTCAGTGTGACCAGTGTGAGTGTTTGTCTCTGTGTGTTTTGAGATCCCAGCCATTAAAATTAATTGTCTGGTGGACAATGAAATTAGTGAAAAAATCCCATAGACTTACAAACAGGGAGGGACACCATCTTGCGACAATTTTTTGCATGGGCAAGCACCACTCACATTTTCTTTAGGAAATGTAGAAACTAATTATTATTGTAGAGTTATTCTATTAGAGGTATTTAAGAGAAGACTTTAATATTTTCTCTCTCTCTCTCTCTCTCTCTCTCTCTCTCTCTCTCTCTCTCTCTCTCTCTCTCTCTCTCTCTCTCTCTCTCTCTCTCTCTCTCTCTCTCTCTCTCTCGCACTCACACACACACACACACACACACACACACACACACACACACACACACACACACACACACACACACACACACACACACACACATTCCATTATACAATGTCTGGAATATTAATCATTTATTTCGAGCTCTCTTCTCCTCTTTTAATGTTTCTTTGTGCCACAACCAGGCTTTTTTTCCATCTGTGTTTTTTTTGTCTCTGATGCAATTTGTACTCTGAGCTCCTGGCTGCTTTCTAATGGAGGCTTTCTCAGAGTCTGTTACCCCGTGTCATTACCAGGCGCGATAAATATAATAAGAAGTCGCTTTTTAAGAGTTGCTGTCCTATTCAGCTGCGAAGAGCGACAGGATATTTTGTCAGTCATTTGGTTTCTATTTCTGTGGTGTCGCACTGGGTAGCCCTGCCTATGGTGAAATCTCATTGGTCCAAAATCCTGCTCCATACAACTGTATCATAATAGTCAAATGTGTAATTTGTTTCTGTTACAATGCTTTTTCTTATCCAAACTTAATTTTCAGTGACAACTACAAGTTTGAGGTTGGTAAGATCTTTAAATGCTTGGCTCACCAAGGCTGCATTTATTTGATCAAAAAACAGTCCAAACAGTAATATTGTGAGATATTATTACAATTTAAAGTAACTGTTTTCTACTTTAATATTTTAACATATTTTGAAATAGAATTTATTCCTGTGATGTCAAAGCTGAATTTTCAGCATCATTTCTTCAGTCTTCAGTGTCACATGATCCTTCAGAAATCATTCTAATATGCTGATTTGATGCTCAAGAAACATTTCTGATTATTATCAATGTTGACAACAGTTGTGCTGCTTAATATTTTTTAATAGAAAGTAAAAAAAGAAGAAGCATTTATTGGAAATAGAAACCTTTTGTAACATTATACATATTCAATTTTGATCAATTTAATGCATCCTCAATGAATAAAAGTAATACTGAGCCCAATCTTTTAAACGGTAATCAAGATAATTTTAATATTTATGGTACTTGTGTTTGACAATGTCAAAATCCTAAGATTCACTGCAAAGGCAATTAATGGGCCGTCAGTGAGCATGTCACACTAACCGATCTAAGGCTGTTGATTTTGCCTTGCAATGAAAATTGTCTCAAGGAGAGTGCAGTGGATTTACATCTGGTGGTCACGGCACACACACACACTTACACACGCATGCCCTTCTACAGGGGCTTATAACTCCATTTCACATGCACACGCAGCACACCTTTATATTTTCTAACATAAACACACTCTAACTTCACAGTAATACTTCACAAAGAGCACGACGGGAACAGGGGGCGCAGTAGGACACGCTTTGACACATTCCTGGCCAGTCTCTCTCTTTCTCTCAGTCTCTAACATTCTGTCTCTACGAGCGCAGCCTCTTTAGTTTCAAGTGCGGGTGTGTCTGGGATTGATTAGCTGCTTAATTGGAGAGATGTTGGTATGCTGCGGTGAGCGTGCACACACACACACACACAGCTTTGACACAGAGAGAGGCATGGCAGACTATTGTAAACACACCCAGGGCTGCACCACGATCAATTAGATGCTCAAACACACACACACACACACACACACACACATCCATCACTTCAAGCACTCTGTATAAAGATATTCAAGCTCTCATAAACTCCACACTCATTCCCACTCACCAGCAGAAACATACCACCCAGCACTCAGAAAAATCCCCTTTTCTTCTCTCTTGCTCTTTTAAACACACACACACACACACGCTCTAATGACCTAATGATTCATACTGTGCCCTTTACACCCACCAACTCCCTAGTGTCAGAGCGACCAGTGATGTCAGGCGGTAGATGTCGTTTTTGTCTCAGCGGTGACACCAGTCTGGCATGGGACGGGGAAAGAACACACACGAGAAGTGCTCATGAGAAAAGCAGAGTGATTTTTCGTCCACTTTGTTCCACATTTTTTGCATCAGTGTGCATTGCATCCGGGTTCATAATGTGACGTCGAGTAGTTATGTGCGGTTCTGGATTCACTCAAGACTGTGATTAAAGGAATGCTTTGGGTTTAACATATGCTATGACATCTGAAACGATAACCACAGACAATAATTACAACCCGCTCATCAGTTTGTTAAAACAAACAAAAGTAGTTTTTTTAGTAATGCATTTACAAAGGAAACCTCTCCTCATAGACTTCCATTGTTAGTGCATTACAGTAAATGCGATTTTAGTTTTGTTTGTTTTTATAAACTGATGGATGGAAACATAACATGTTTAACTCTTTCCCTGCCTCTTTCCCTGCCATTTATGAGACAACGCTTCCCCGCCATTGAAGTAAATTTCCAGCTCTCTGTGTTTTCACTGTTATACGGTAGGGGGTGCTATTACACATCTTCTGAAAGAGTTCTGAATCTTCTGATCAAAACACAGGCAAAAAAGAAACAGAAACAAGCGATAGTAAAATAACGTGAAAATCAACATTAAACAGCATATAAATCAAAACTGCCTAATGCTACCGAATGAAATGTCGACCCAGGACGAGCTACAGGACTTGTGAAGCTTTGGGGGTGTTTATGGACTCAATCTACTCTAACTATTTTTTTATCATCGTTCTGAATCCAGTCTGGATGTAGCTGAAAAATTCATTCAGCTAGAATAAACTCGAAATATCTATATTTTTGACTACACTAGTTACAAGGTCACATGAATTAAAAAAAAAAAATGATGTGCACTTATAATTAATTTATAATTAATACTGCAATATTCCTTAAAAAAATGAGAAGTCAAAAATGACAAAAGCACATAACCATAACTTAAACTAAAATTTAAAAAAAAAAAAGCTAATTCAAAATATATATAAAAAATACTATAATAGTATATAAATAATACTGAAATAACACTGCATGCATCTAAGACTTTGGGATATGATCTAAGCTTCAGTTAAAACATAATAAGCCCTGTAAACGTAGCCAAATATTATTTTTGGATGCACACAGATTGTTTTGTTGATGTTGTGCATACAACATTTTTAGGTCTAAATCCTTTTAAAAGTCAGAGCCGTACTTTGTGGTTTTGGAATGGCAAATAAAGTTCAGTACATTCACAAGCGCCGCAGTTATCCTGCCATAAATATCATGAACTACCAATGAATTATGAATCGTTTAACCGCAAAACTGTATTCCACACATTACACCTTATTAGGAGGGTCTGCAAAGCAAATTATGTTTGGATGCTTGGATCAGTGTATCGCTTATGCAGTTATATACAGTATGTAAACTTTTGGACTAAACGGTTATAAAAAAGAATTTTTCAGTTATAGAAATTAGTAGCACTGAGTCATATCTGTGCTTGCAAAAACAGTGTTTTGTAGCTGAGTTTTATGAGATCAAAGCATGTGAGAATGTGGTTGCTTTGGTGTGTGGGTTGTTTTAGTGTATGCGTGTCCGAATTGACCTGGTCTTAGGCCGCGTTCTTGTAGCCGTTTTCTTATCAGCCGCAGACTAAATCAAATACACGCTGGTACGTTATACTTTAAGCCTCTTACCCCACAGGCACAACAATGAGAAACAATAGCCACAAAAAGAGAGAGAAATAAGAGGGAAACAAAAGGAGGAGAGGAACAACAGTATAATTAGGGGGAATGTGGAACAGATGGAGAGAGATGGGCTCCAGATTCCTGCCTTTCTCGGAGCGAGGGGGAAAAAGGAGGGAGAGAGAAACTGGGTAGAAATATACGAGACAAAAGTAAAAAGTGGGAATGGGAAGGACGGATAAAAAGTTGAGATAGGACAAAACCTGGGGGAAAAATTAGATTAGAATCAGATTGGAAAGAGTGAATTTTCATCTCAAACAGGGCAGAAGGGGTGGTCTGGGGTTTGTGGTTTTGGACAGATGATATGTGTGAGCGAGAGAGGGTTTTGCTGCGTTTGTTTGTGCGGGAGTGGACGTGCTGCCATGGGAACCAGCTAACAGATTACTTTCCCTGTAGGAACGTGTATAAGGACTACAGGCATCTGGAGCTGGCCTGTGACACTCAGGACGATGTGGACAGCTGGAAGGCCTCTCTGCTGCGAGCTGGGGTTTACCCAGAGAAAACCACAGTAAGCACGGTCGGGAACCCATTGGATTCTGTACCTGTACGCTAAAATCTGTGGCCTAATACTTCAAAATAAAGGGCTTTATAGCCAGATGCCATGTGGAAATTCATAAGCTCCACTCAAAACTTTTTATTCCCTAGTTCTTAAAACCAACACCATGTGTTAGTGCTTTAAATGAATAGTTAAAAAAAAAAAAGCCCCATGTCACCCCATGGCTTTTTCTTTCTTGGAACACAAAAGGAGAAGTTCTTAAGAAAGTTCATGCTGCTCTTTTCCACACAATGAAAGCAGACCAGACCAAAAATGCACCATAGAAGTAGTTTATACGACTTATGTTTCATATTTCATCCCTGCCTCTGAATATGCCTACTTCCCTACAAAAACACAGTTTATGAAATGAGTAGTATGTCCGAATTTGTAGTATTCATAAAACAGTAGGTGAAAAGTACCTGAATGACCTACTACTTCCACTGAAAAGTGTGCATCCAATGGACAATTTACTGTCCCATGAGGCTACGGTAGGAGTGCAGTGAAGTGACACAACTGGCGCGGTTGTTCACATGACAATGACAACATGATGGATGTTGTATGTCCGAATTTCATTCATACTACACACATTCATAACATGTATATAGAACCTCACATTCACCCGAGATCTGCCTTTAACCAATGGATAGAACCAAGTTTTTTCTTTTTCAATAGTCTGGTTCAGTCTGATATACATCACTATATGTAAGAAAATATATTTTTCATCGCAACTTTGATGCTCATGAAGATTCTTCCTCATCAAATATCAGGCAGTATTTGATTTCGGACGCAGCTCTTTTTTTATTTGCCTTTGCGTAATTGGCATGTATGCATATAACTTCATATTCAAGTGATTTGTTAGGAGACAATGAGAACCCCAAAAAGCGATCATATGGCTTCAAAAGACTTGGATTATAGTCATAAGTAGAACTTTTATGATGATTTTTGTTCTTTTTGTATTTGTCCACATTCACTTTTATTGTATGGAAAAAAGTAGTGTGAACATTATGCCTAACTTCTCTTTTTGTGTTCCATAGAAGAAAGTAAATAATTACAGAATATTAACTTGAGTAAACTATTGAATCCAGAAACCAATACTGAAGAACCTATGAAATAGCATCAGCATTTGGCAATCTCCAAAGAGCCAAATGACTAACTCAAGAATCCTTTAATGAACCATAAAGGGATAGTTCACCCAGAAATGAAAATTGTGTCTTCACGTACTACTCACCCTCATGTCGCTCCAAACCAATACGTTTTTTATGCATCTTCAAAACATAAATAAAGATAATTTGAATGAAACCTGAGAGATTTCTATCCTTCCCGAAAGTCAATTCCACCAAAATGTTGATACTTCATAAAGTTATGAAGACATTGTATAAGAAATCCATATGAATTGAGTGGTTTAATCCAAGTCTTCTGAAGACATCAATTATGGTAAACAGAAGCTCAACTGTACTTGCTTGATAAACCTCATAGTTCTTGCACGTCCAGCAAGCACGTTTGAGCTTTCATTTACCATATTTGATGTGAATGGGTGTTGATTAATGTTTATATGTGAATAAAAGCCTAAATTAAATCTGTTCATCATATAAAGCGATTGTGTCTGGATTAAACTGCTCGTTTCATATGGATTATTTTAACAATGTCTTTATGAACTTTTTGTCAGTGTTTTGGTTCAATACATTTTCCAAATTAATTCAAAATCTTATTCAAATATATCTTAATTTGGGTTTCGAAGATGAACCTGAAAGTGTTGGTTTGGAACAACAGTAGGTTGAATGATGATGACAGAATTTTCATTTTTGGGTGAACTATCCCTTAAAACACTTCAAAGAACCAATGAAGAACCTTTATTTTTAATGTCCTAATTTCCCATTCTTTACAAGCTGCAGTGTTTCAAGAAATGTACAGAGATTATACATACACATAATAGCCAGGCCCGTACGGCATCTATGCACATAGAGTGTTGCAGAAACCTCCAGATATTTCTGCAGAACTGGAGCGCCTCTCGTTTGACACATTTCACATTTTATTGCTCAGAATTCTACAGATTTTGCTCTAAAATCAGTGCATAAAAAGTAGATTCCATCGAGGCCTTCTAATAACGTAGTGGACTGTAGTTCGGATAGCTCTCACTCCTGTAGCGTTTCTCCCTCTCTCTCTGTGTGTGTGTGTGTGTTTGACTCTACGGCTGCAGGCTTCATGGTGGCTGTGCTCTGGGGTCAGAAGCTCTGCTGCATTCCTCAGCTCTTGTGTCACACCATGGAGGATCAGCGAGGGAGGGGGCTCTGAGCTCTGTTTCTAATCAGCTCCCTTGCTTTTTTTCTTCACGCTCCCCTCCATCCCCCTCTTTCTGTCTTTATGTATGCTTTGGAGCTACATGTTGAGTGATGTCACAGTTCTGTCAGGGTTCCCCATAATTTGCTTTGACAGAAGTCAACCACACCCCCTCCGACAGTCACTGAAGTAAAACTCATTATTTCCTTGCTTCTCGTCTTTTTATCCCCCAACATCTCTTTTTACCGGCGTAGTTCTCTTCATTTATGCGCACTCATTGCCCTCTGAAACATCTTTCTCATCCCTCTACGCTGATTGTACATTTCCCATCCAGATTTGTCTTTTTTTTCTGATTGGTCAGGTGGATGGAGAGAGTTCAGGCCAGGCGGAGAGCTTCTCCATGGACCCTCAGCTAGAGCGTCAGGTCGAGACCATCCGCAACCTGGTGGACTCGTACATGAGCATCGTCTACAAAAGCATTCGAGACCTAATGCCCAAGACCATCATGCACCTCGTCATCAACAATGTCTGTGCCCTTTGCATCTAACACTGACATAACATCCGATACAGAAGGAAAAACAATGAAATCACATCAAATGCATTTGTTTTAAAATGTCTACCCAAATACTTTTTAAGTAAGATGAAGAGATATGTATTTTTTTGTAAATCTATATTTTATTAAAAAAAGTATTCTGGTAACATTAGGTCTTCTCACAGGGAAACTGTGAGATTAACTGTTTTTAGATTATTTATTACAATCTTTTTTTTAAATACTATAACAAATATTCTACTTCTAAGTATTCTACACTATGAACAGTAAAAAGTTGTTAAATGTCTAAATATAGAACTGTAGACTTCTAAACTTTATAGTTAGATATTTCAAAACCTTTTTGCACTTGAATTGTTACAGCAATAGTATTCAAAATGTATTTTGGGTCAGAAATGTTGAATTTTTTTATTTTGTGATATTCAGAAATATGAACTTTTGATTCCATGTGTGGGCAGGTTTCGGTGTAAATAAATGTACCATCTTTTTGGCCCAATTTATATTTAAAAAAAACAATTCCAGACTATTTTGTTTCACTGTGGACTTTATATTCAAGGTTTAATTTCAAGGACAATAACTAAAATGATATCTATTTAAGTTTCTAAGTTTTAATAAGCGTTCTAATTCTATGAGAATAACGAACTCCACACCACTACTTTAACAATAACGACTTGGGGTGTAACAATACATTGTGTCACAATTTAACGCAATTCAAAAATGCAACAATACGTATCGTGGATAGTGACAATATGTGTTGTGTATTGATTTTTCCAGCTGATGAATTATAAAAACATTTACTGCCAATCAGGAACCATCGGACTTTAAAGATCTTGAACATATAAAGTGGCAGACAACATAACTGCAGTGCGTGCTTATAATAAACACAATGTTATCGTCCCTTGGTGTGGATGCCAGTATAGTTCTCGTTATAATTATCGTTCTTGGTGTGAACAGCCTTTGTGTAGTTGGCTGTTCAGCTAGTCATGTAATCTCAACATGAAGCAGGAACCATCCTAATGCAGAATAAAACTATGTCATCATCTCAGTGTATTTTTTTATACATTTTGTCTAAACTCCTATTCAGCTTTTCTTTTTATATATTTCTATATTCTTCATCCGTAGGTAGAGGAGTTTATCCACGCTGAGTTGCTGGCTCAATTGTATTCTTCAGGAGATCAGTACTCTCTGATGGATGAGTCTCCTGAACAGGCCCTGCGCAGAGAGGAGGTGCTGCGTACCCACTCCGCTTTGAAGGAGGCTCTAAACATCATCACTGACATCTCCACCTCTACCATCTCCACCCCGTTGCCACCCCCCGTGGATAACTCCTGGCTTCACAGTGGCTCGCTACACCGAAGGTACTTCACCTCTCCATTTCCTGTTCAAGGTGTCTCCATCATCACTCCACCTCATCATCCAGCGGTGCTGTTCTGTACTAGAGTTTAAACCCCTAGAGTTTAAACCAGCACATAATTAATGGTGGACAGTTGGCACTAACACAGAGTGAATCACAAGGATTCCAGGTAATATCATGGAATATTCCAGGCCTAGAAAACTAATTGAGATTAATAACAAATTAAAAGTCATGGAAAGTAAATTTTTCTTGTGTTGGATGCTGTAGAGTGAAACCCACAGTGTTGTCCAGTATACGAGTTGGGTTGGTTCTTTTAAATGAATTGTTGAACCATTTATTAGAGAATTTGTCTGAATCAAAATTATTCTTTAAAACTGTTATCCAGTAAACACATATGACTCCAAAGGTAATGGAGATGTTATACCCCACCCACACTGTTAATCCTTCTGGCCCTATCATATACCTGGTGCAATGCGGCGCCGGGCGCGACGCAAGTGTTTATTGCTAGTTTCAGCCCGACGCAGTTATCATTTTCACGTCCTGCGCCACGTTGTTTAAATAGCAAATGCATTTGCGCCCATCTGTGCGCCCATGGGCGTGCTGGTCTGAAAAAGAGGTGTGTTCAGGGCAGGCGCATTGTTGGCCCGTTGCTATTTTGAGGCAACTTAAATAGATTTGGCATGTTTGTGTGCTGCTGCGCGTCACTGTGTCTGTAATAAGCAGAGTGTATGCGCGATGTGGACCTGCCTATAGACCTTATGCACCAGAGAAACGAGGGCGCCGCCATCTTTAGAATATTGTCTTTGAACTTCCGTTTTTGCGGTCGCTCTGTATATTTCTATGGCATCGCTGTCCAGGAGTAATTAGCTGGTGAAGTTGATTTACTTATTGTAGAGTTAACAAAAGTTATCATGAGCATTGTAATGTTTATGATAAGCATTGTAAAGCATATGTCTTAACAAATGGACCTTGGGAATTTTTTTTAACGAGCCGTTCATTCATAACTACGCAAGATCGCTGTGAAATACAGACCGGAAGTCAAAAGACAATGAGCTCAGCGCGGAAAAGGGGCGTGGCTACATAAGGTCTATAGGCGCATATTACTAACGAGCTCTTTAAATACCGTAAAACTTCAAATAATAGCCGAGTCCCTAATAGACGCCTGTCTCTTTTACACGCCTGGTTAGGCTGCAGGTTTGGGTAAATAACGGCCGGTCTCAAATAGAGGCCGGGTCTGTTTTTTAGTTTCGGGTTGTATTTAATCCTCTAAAACCCTCAGATCGTCCGCTTTTTGGCGGCCACCAAAGCAATTTTTTCGTCCCTCCAAAGCCTTTTTTGATCGATGAGTGATGTAGAATAGAATGACTGCTGCGCTTGACAGGGCGCGTTACGAGCAGAGAGAGAGAGAGAGAGAGAGAGCGCCCCAGCCGCGCGCGCCCCAGCCGCGTGCGCGCACTCTCACGTCTTCAAACAACAGGAGCGCTGTCTTGCTCTCTCTCCCTCGCGCATATGAACAACATCTCAACACTAAATTATAAAGGCCGGTCTCATATAGACGCCTGTCTCAAATACAAGCCGGTGCAGTTCGACGATTTGGGAAAATAAAAGCCCGGGCTACTATTTGAAGTTTTACGGTAACAACATTGCACAAGTGCACTTGCGCCGTGCTTAGATCGTTAAAATAGGGCCCTTCGTTCACGCCTCTCTCTCTCTCTCTCTCTCTCTCTCTCTCTCTCTCTCAGGTCTCCTCCAGGTTATAGTATCCCTAAGAAGCATCCTGCTCCGGCTGCTCCTTCTCTACCAGTTCGCTTGGAAGGCCTGGACCCACCTGTCTCCAACAGCACAGTCACCACAAACACTAGCAGCCGCCCCAAACGAGTCCCTCCTGGTGTTCCCAGGTAAACATCAGATCTGGACCTGAAGTCACACACTAGCTGCTTTAGACCAAGTCTTGGTACATTTCAACAAAATCAATTTCTGTACGCTAAACCACGACATGATTCATCAACTAATGTTTATTTATTGCATGAAAGGGGATTTCATGTGTGTTCTCTCCATCAACAACACAGCTGAATAAGCCTTTGATTATTAACATACCCAGTGACTAGGGTGGAATCAGGTGCGTCAGCACTGAAATAGGCAGAATATTTTAAATGAAACTCAGTGACCTGTAACTTCACAGCATTTTAAACAGTATTTCAACAGTTTTCCAAGCTTGAAAGCTTTGGTGAACTTGTGGTTTCCTCTTTCCCAAGTTTCACCTCCTGTGACTCTATGTTGTACTTTCATAAGTGCTTAGGAAACAAGGTGCGGTCACGTTAATTTTAGCAAAGTTTCGCATGCAAAAAAAGAGATGTATGAAGCACTGCACACACGGAAGTTACTTTAAAACCAACCAGCTTTCTGTTGGTATTTACACTAACTCCGTCCCACTGACGTATGGTTGGGCCAGACAAAATTACGGAAGACGTTGGCTTATTAGAAGTAGCAATAGTGTAGGGGTAAGACGCATGGCATAAAGTTTTGACGCAAATCCGTCTTTTGACGAACTCGCTCTACTGTCTTTTCCCATCACATATCTGATCGGAAAGGCATTTATTAAAAAAAAAAAATGAAGAAAATCTTCAAGAAGTGGAAATAAAGTGTCTAACGTGTGTTTAATAATAAAGTGTTTATCGGTTAGGGTTATGGGTAGGTGTAGGGAGGGCTTTATTGTCCCAATAAGGCGGCATCCATTTAATAATTTTAATAAATATAATCATTTACACTCTATGTTATTATTGCATACCGTTTAATATACAACAACACTGAGGTGCAAATACTTCCTGTCTCTATTTATAACTATAAATAGCACCTAACTAATATTTACACAGCCTATTGCAAAGAAAATACTGCTATTTTTACATAGGTCTAGTGTAAATAGAATCTATCGCTATTTTCACTGAGTTTAAATAGCATATATTGCTACTAAATAAATTCAATATAAATATGTATTTATTAATATATAAGATCAATTTAAAAATTGCTTCCACCATGATTCTTTTATTCACATGCACACCCCCAAATCCAAAAGTCAGAAAGTGTTCAGTTGCAACAAACCCCTTAAGTTAAGAAAACAGTTAAGTTATAATTATAGGGTATTATCATTAAGGGTTTTCTGAACCGATGGGTTTTGCTGCAACCAGCTACAGATTTTCCCACTGGCAATTATGGCATTGTGGTGACGTTCATATGCATTTTTCTCATAAATACGATAATTCTGCCATGGCAGCATATGATTGTTAAAAAACTATTTAAGATCCTCTAGTTCTGCTATCGTTCCCAAAATGTTGGGATTTATGCTCGTACTGAACACAACTAATAGGACTCTCTGTGTCCCAAGAGCGAGGCTTGTTCTTGGATCCGTCTTTAGGATTAGTCTCGAAGCGGTGCGCTCAGAGACCAGAACTCTTTGTGATATATACGCATACCTACCTTCATATGCATGATAGATGAGACCACGTGCTCTCCGGTCCCAAAACTACAGCACTAGATCACAGACACTGATGTCTCCACACAACATGAACATATGGTCTTCAGTGTGAAGGGGAAAAAAAGAAGAACATTAACTTCAACATATGTCATTACTCAATCACACAGGCAAACATATTTACATTTTAAGGCTTTTCAAAATTTTCAAGGAACACTGCATTGAAAGTATGTTGGTATTTGTAGGTAAAACACAAACTGTCAAAAAATGTCAAGGTCATAAATTCACCACCCAAGAAAGATGTAGAATTCATATAGAACTTCATGGTATAGTGTTTAATTATACATCATGCTAGTGTTTAAGTGTTTTCTGACTTTATTTTATAATGATTTATTGCACAAAAACTCATGGTGTCTGGATGATTTCAATTGTATTACACTTTATTATTATTTTTGTTTTGTTTTGCATTTTATATATTATTTAAAATTTTAATTAATAACCAATTCAATATTGATATTACATTTATATTCATATAATTTTATATAAAAATCTATTTAGTAGCACTTTATATGAAAATATTAATTATTTTTCAAAAAAATTTAAACACTTTTTTTATATTCTCTTTATAGGAAGATTTATAATTCATTATGATAAATTAAATCAGTATATGAAACAATTATATTTGATATACAGTCATGGTGAGAATTATTGGCACCCTTGGTAAATATGAACAAAGAAGCCTGTAAAAATAAATATGCATTGCTAATCCTTTTGATCTTTTATTCAGAAAAATGCACACAATTCTAACCTTTCATTGAAGTAAATTAATTGAAAATGTGGGGAAAATCTCTTTATGAAATAAATGGGACAATTAGCACCCTTTTATTAAATACTTTTTGCAGCCTCCTTTTTCCACAATAATAGCTCTGATTCTTCTCCTATAATGTCTGATGATTTTGGAGAACACCTGACGAGATCAGAGAGCATTCCTCCATACAGAATCTCTCCAGATTCCCAGATCCATGTTGGTGCTTCTTCTCTTCAGTTCAGCCCACTCATGTTCTATAGGGTTCAGGTCAGGGGACTGGGATGGCCAAGGGAAAAGCTTAATTTCGTGCTCAGTGACACATTTTTGTGTTGATTTTGATGTTTGTTTTGGATCACTGTCCTGATGGAAGATCCAACCACGGCCCATTATAAGATTTCTACCAGAGGTGGTCAGGTTTAAATTTTTTATCTGTTGGTATTTGATAGAATCCACGACACCATCTGAAAAAGATGCCCAGGACCTCCAGCAGAAAAATAGGCCCACAACATTAAAGATCCAGTGGTATATTTAACTGTGGCCATCTGGAGGGTTTGCTGCCAAAAAGCTCTTTTTTTAGTTTCATCTGACCACAGAATCCGGTCGCCTTTGAAGTTCCAGTCGTGTCTGACAACTGAATATGCAGCAGTTTGTTTTCGGATGAGCGGAGAGGATTTTTCTTGAAACCTGTGTGTTTAAAAAAAAAAAATCAACATATGGTGATGTAGGTACCGTTTGATAATTTTGTTCACGCTTTCTGACCCTAAAACTCAACTAATCTCTGTAATTCTCCATCTGTGATCCTTGGAGAGTCTTTGGCCACTCAAACGTTCCTCCTTTCTGCGCATTAAGACAACATAGACACTCGTCCTCTTCCAGGCAGATTCGTAAGAGAATTTGGCCTTTGTGTTTATCATATTTAAACTCCTGTGAAGCAAGAAGTCATGGCTGAACATGTTCCTAGTCACCCTGGTGTGCTAAAAAATGTAAATATTAATGGGAATATACTTCAGAGATATTTAAATTCTATGGGTGCCAATAATTGTGTCCAACGTGTTTTGGAGAAAAACATTTATTACATAATGTTATTTTTTTTCCCTCCACTTCAAATTCTGTTACTTCAATGAGAGGTTCAATTTTTGCAAACTTTTTGAATGAAAGATCAAACAATGCAGATACTTTTTTACAGCCATCTTTTTACCAAGGGTGCCAATAATACTGACCATGACTGTATTTCAAATTATTACAATTTCAATTGTATTTAATTTTACAATTTTAATGTAACATTTTTAATATGTTATATTTCATTTATATTATGAGAATGTCACAATGCAAAAAAAAATTAAATGTTTTTTACCCAATTCAAATTTGATATTATACTTGTTATTTTTATTAATTAATTTGTATACATTTATTATATATATATAAATCTTCTTCATTATAAGATTTCATATTATAATATAATTATAATGTTTTGATGTGTTGTTTGTCCTTTTCTTTATAGTAATACGTATTGTCACAATATCTAAAAATCTTAATAATGCTAAAAATAAACGTAATTTCCTTTTTATACAAATTATATGTTTTGTTTTGTTTTCTTTGGATTTGGGCATGGGACATTATCTGGGCATTTCTTAGCGAGATTCAGAGGTCACTTGAGATGGGTGGAGGTCTTGTTGAAAATGTGTTTTTCATATTTGATTCCCCATTTTCAGCGCAGAGTCTCTATTCTCTTCCGCTGTCCTCCTTTCTTCTTGCTCTCGTCTCGTTTTGATGTCACAGTCGAATCACCAGAGACCGTTTATGAAGGCTTCTCATATTTCATAGTTCTGTGATTTTTGTGTTGGATATCTCTGGTATGTTTTGTATTTCATATGAACAGGAATAAACCAAACCAGAAGCATGACCTCATTAAAGGAGCGCTGGATGAAGGTTATGGTCAACTTCCTGTTCGAACCGTCATATCAGTATGCAGTATTCACAAACAGACCTATCTTTTCCTTTCTCACCATTCCTTTGGCGTTCGTCTCTTTTAGTACTCTCTTCGGTTTCTCCCTCGTGATCTCTCTCTTTCCCGCTCTCTCATTCTTTACCTTCACTTTTTGGCCCAGTTTTCTCGTTCTTTTCTGCCTCATTTCCTTTGTGTTCAGAAACGGTTCAGTTTGGACCTCCACCCTTTTTCTCCTGCTTTTTCTCTCTCTCTCTTTCTCCCCCCGTCGCCCCTTTCTCTAGTTCTCCCACTCACTTTTTCACATTTCCTCTCACCATCACTCATCCCAACTCTCCAAGTTTCCCTCTCTTTCCTTCCACCCCCATTCCCCTTGTCTTTTTTTCTCCTTCACTTTTTGCAGAACTCATTTGAACCTTCAGTTGAAGTCTTCAGTGTGACCCCCGACCAGATTCGGCCTTGTGGACAGTGACAGAACCTGGTGACTGGTGTCTCTCTTGCACCTCATCCACTCCTACAACTACACGCCAGGAGTCTGTAGTGCTTTCTTGTACTTTTAACTTCTGCATTTCTTTCTGTCTTCCAGTAAACCCCCTGGCATTTCCAGGCTGCAAGATCTCGCATGTTTCCTCAAGCGTTGTTTTGCTTTTCTTTCCGTCGTCTCCATCCTTTCTTTTTCTTTCTGTGAAACCGCAGTCCTGTGCTCGCCGCAGCACAGGAAAAATAAAAGCCACTCTCTTCTCTTTCCCATCTCGGAGAGCTGCTCCTTCTGCCAGCTCCATTAGAGAGTGAGATTCCTGAGTCTCCACAGGGATCTTTCCAGGACCAGCTCTGCAGGAATGCTGGACTCATATTCCCCCTACACATACTCGCACACACACAGTCAAGACGTATACCGACACCATAGCCTGCGATTGTAACATGGTCAGCTCACAATAATTAGGTCTTTTGGGCCTAATTAAAGGTGATGTGTTACATTTTCAAAGTTACACAACTTCTATTCCAACATAAGATGTAGAGACAAGTATAAGTCATTTTTCAGTTGATTTCCCTGAAAAGTCCAACACAGTGGCGCTTTTTATTTGAGCATTCTGACCAGCACAACACGGCAACAGTCACGTGAATCTGTTTGTGTAACCAATGGTATTATACTTGCAGTTCTGTCTTGTGATGCTAGAGATCAAACTTCAGCTTTAAGAATGGCAAAAAAAGGGTTTAGAAAATTCACTATAAAAAAAAACTCCTTAAAGAAAAACGGTAACACTTTACGATAAGGTTAAATTAGTTAAAGGGGTCATATGATGCTATTTTAAAAGCTCATTATTTTGTTTATTGGGTGTAATAGAATAGGTTAACATTTACTTTAATGTTCAAAAAAACATTCTTTTCATATACTGTACATTATAGCAGTACCTCGTTTACCAGTCTGTCTGAAACACTCTGATTTCTACAAAGCCCCTCCTTTCAAAAAGCCCCGAGTGATCTGATTGGCCAGCTGACCCAGTGCGTTGTGATTGGCCAAACACCTTAATCACAATATCGGATAAATTATGTGGTTCAGATAACAAAATATTTTGAGTTTCTGTTGATTAAACCAATCTCCTTCATTTTATTACCTTTTTTTTTTTTCATTTCAATGAACTTAAATTTGAAGACAACCAGGTTACTTACTACTTAAAGTTAAACCAACAATATTTTTTTTATATTGTTAAAATATATGATTGTTAAAAATGTATTTGTGTACTCTACCATTCAAACATTTGATTTTGCTAAATAAAATGTTTCAAAGCAACACTAAGTAAGATTTTTTACCTTAAAATAATGTTTCCAAAATCGTTTCAGTGGTTCATTAAGTCGTAACAGGGTG
Organism: Rhinichthys klamathensis goyatoka; assembly: GCF_029890125.1. NCBI lineage: Eukaryota > Metazoa > Chordata > Actinopteri > Cypriniformes > Leuciscidae > Rhinichthys > Rhinichthys klamathensis. The sequence continues at coordinate 6,332,315 of NW_026606722.1, forward strand.
AAAGGCACTTCTGGATTCGCTTTGCGGTCCTATATCTGCTATAACCGCACTATGTAAGATCGCCAGATCGGGTCGCGTTTCTGTAGTTCTAATGAGACTTAAGAAAACTACAAATTTGACTTGATTTACGTCAAGCGTTACAATAGTCATTATTTTGTTTTTCTTTGTTTCTGATGTCGCAATACATCATACTTTCATGAAATCATGCAACATACTCTACCTTGTCTGTGGACATCGTTCATTCCAAATCCGGTGCTGGATAAACCGCAAGCGTGCGTGCGACAGTAGGATGCGCTAGGATAAATTATTTACGACAGCGGTAATGGACAATTCCGCTTCCAACCTGTAGGGCGACCGCAGAGGAAAAGTTACTTGGTGTTGCTTTAATGTTTTTGTAATAAGTCTCTTAAGCTCACCGACGCTGCATTTATTTGTTTGAAAATACCGTAAAAACAGCAATATTGTGAAATATTATTACAATGTAAAATAACTGTTTTCTATTTCAATATCTTTTAAAATGTAATTTATTCCTATGATCAAAGCTGAATTTTCAGCATCATTACTTCAGTGTCACACGATCCTTCAGAAATCATTCTAATATGATGATTTGATGCTCAAGAAACATTTGTCATTATCAATGTTGAAAACAGTTGTGCTGCTTCATATATTTGTGGAAACTGATCATTTTTTTCCTGATGAATAGAAAGTTAAAAAGAATAGCTTTTATTTAAATTAGAAATCTTTTGCATTATAAATTATAAATGTCCTTAACCTAGATTAATAAATGCTGTAAAAGAAGTGCGAATTGTTTGTTTGTGATAACAAGTACATTAGCTAGTTAACAAATTGATCCTTAATGTAAAGTGTTACCAGAAAAATCTCAAAGCAAGAGTAATCGCTTTTAAGGTTAAAAGGAAAAATTCTTGATATTTCGTTCACAATCATGTTTTTTTCTTAAGAATCCTTTTGTGTTTTTTTTTTGTTCTTCAGATTCTTGTGTAAATCAGCAGGGTTTGGTATTCATTTGTGGCCCGTCTAAAGAAAAATCGTTTTTGTGTTCTTTTCAGTCCTGTTGATGTGATCTGGCCATTTGTGTTCATTTCGCTTTCATTTTCCCAAAACAAAACACACTCGCAGGCAATTGTAAACATATGCAGCAGAGCAGTTTATGGGAGATTGTTGTTGATTCCATTAGCTGAACTGGCAGAGCTGTGAGCAGTGACCTATGGGAGTCTGTTCTGACAGCTCGGGTTATGTCTAATGTGTTACAGGAGACAGCCACCGGCGGTGCCCACTCAACAGCCACACTGAGACGCACATGCCCACCTGCGAGAGCGCCAACAAGATCAGCTTAAAGTTTCATTAAGAAGACTTCACAAAGATTCACATCTTAGACACAGAGGAAAACCATCAAAACAGATTCTGGTTTAAGCAAAACTCATCTCCAGATGGTCTTTTTGCAGTGTGCTGTCATGCTGCAGAGGTTTGTTCCTGTTCTGTACATATGTTTGCAATGTGAGTTTCATTCAGTTCTTTAACAGGCTTAAATAAAAACACTTTTGGACTTTGTAAATACTGCGTGCTTAAGAAGTCCAACACTCTCCTGTAGTTAGTGGACTTTACTAAAGCCAGCATCACTGTTGTTATTATTATTGCTCATCATGACTAGGGTTAGTGAACCGACCCCTAAGCCAACGTTTAAAACTTGAGTGTGTCATTTCTGACACCATTTGTGTTAGAGACATGATTTGTATCTCAAAACCACCCACAATAACCGTGCCGCTCTCGTTTTCTTCAAAAATGTGAAAAAACATACAAACATTAGTTTAGTCTAGTTTAGAAAATTCTAACTTACAAGTTCCCATAGATTTTGCACAGAATGCTTTAATTTGGCAACTTTATTGCAATGTCACACAGACTATATATAAGCTTGTATTCTGTCAGTTATAAATGATACTTACGAAAAGCCAACAAAGGCTTATTACTGGATATTCTTTCAGTTGAACACTGGCAGACATGTTTTGCTGACTGCTGCTGTGCTGTTCCAGATGAGCAAATGAACGTTGCAGCAAAGCATGGGACTGATAGAGGACTGACATCTAGTGGTCAATAGTTTGTCCACAACAGTTTCAACAATTGTAAATGGATTTGCTATTGCCTCCATTCAAATAAATCAATACAGTAAATTTCAATACAGTGTTTTAAAATTATAGCATTTTTAAAACAATTTATACATTGTATTTTATTAACAATTTGGCAATATATTATACTGTTAATAAAAACCTCCCTTCTCTCATATATACAGTTTGACTGAATATCACAAAACATGTCTGGATCAAACACCAAAATGATATAATTTTGCTTAAAAAAAGTAAGATTTCTAAATCTATTTATAGGATCATTACGATTTTTTATCCTAAAAATGAGCTTCATCTCCTGGCAAAACATACATAAAATAAATCCTATAAGTGTGCATAGGAATAAATAGAAGAACACTGCTATAGCTTGCAAATCGTGTTTTAATGCAACATTTCATTCATGCGATCTTCACCAGGCACCAAAACAATGACCGATGAAAGTCGCATGACCGAAACGTTGCATTAAAATACGATTTGCGAGCTATAGCAGCGTGCGGGAATTAGCTATTTGTGTTAGACTTTAAGTAAAACATAAATTCATATTTGATTTTTCTTTTCAAGTCGGTGCTAAATGTGACCTGGATATGTTTTAATGAGGTTCACTCATTTAATAGTTACGTTTTATATTGGCAAAATGAGATGTAGTTTCTCAGTAACAGTTCTTTTTCATCCCTGAGCTTAAAGGGACAGTTCACCCACAAACAAACATTCTGTCATTATTTACTCACCCTCATGTCAAAACCTGTGTGACTTTTCTTCTGTGGAACATAAAAGATACTCAAAATATCTTGTTTTGCGTTCTACAGAAGAAAGTCATACAGATTTGGATCGACAAGAGTAAACGAGTTCATATTGGGATAAAATATCCCTTTAATCAAAGTGCAAAAGACTCTCAAAAGCATTTAAAACAGTGTTAAAATCCTGTAGGCAGTTTCAATTCAGGAATCGGGACAAGTCCTCTCTGATCTCTGCCTCGTCCCAAGGACCGTGGATATTGTCCTTGTGCCTCTGCAGGAGGACTAATAACAGTGGACAGAGTAACGTTAATGTTAACAGTGCCAGAGAGAGAAGAAGTGCCCCCTCGGGCCACAGGCTCCCCATACCCCCGACTCCAGCCAGACACACCAGCACCGCTGCCCACGGGAAGCTCCACTCCGCCTTGTCCCGCATGCGGTGCAGCAGGCAGGGCCAGAGAGCGAACACCAGGAGGGCACAGCTCAGCATGGTGAAGGTATGCAGGGCGCCAGGCAGCCGGGACGCCAGGCACACCGACCCGAAAAGAGCCGCGTTGAGGGAAAGACTGCCCGGCGGACTGGGCTGAGCATATGGAAAAGACACCAGGTGAGCCAGGAGCATTACGGCTGACATGGCGTACACCGTATCTGTACTAACAGACTCGGTCAGAGTCTTTAAAACGGGTGAGAACCCAAAGGTAAATGCCAGGAAGATGGTGGCGCTCTGCAGGTCGGCCAGTCGCGTGCGCTCCCGAACACAAGCGCCTCCCAGGATCTCGTAGAGGCCGTAGCCCAGCAGAGCACAGCCCAGACAGACCCACAACACCAGGGATGGCTCCAGGTCTCCCTGCTCCATGTAAGACCATAATGTGAGGAAGACAGCCACGCAGGACACCTGCTGTGCGATGAGCCCCGTCTCACGCACTACTGCCCAGTAACGGTACTGACGGACTCGGATGTTGCGCCGCAGCTCCTCCAGAAAACGCCGGTCCACGTAATTGTCTGGGAAAGGCTGGCGTTCATACAGCACTTTACGCCACGGGACTGCAGGAGCTCCGGGACCGCTGTCTGCCCCCATCACCTGTCAAAACGGACCATACACAACCCCTCGTCACTACATACTGTACATCTTATCAGGGTAAAGAGAGTGAGGCACTATATTTATTGGACTTAAAGCTGTTGTCTGATCAATATGAAAACATATTCTATACTACATATATATGATACATCACTACTATACAAGTTTTTTCAAATAAAAAACAGGCCTTATCATTGTTAAACACGTTGTTTTAATATATATTTAAGACTTTGCAATATATTTAAGGCATTAAAATAATACTAAAATATGTAAGAGCAATTTATAAGAATAAAGATAAAAAACAAATCAAACTTGAGAAGAGTTACATATTGCAAGTAATTTAGAGCTTTTAGGAATTGCTTTTTCAGCTGCTTTAATGACTGAAATAAACTTTTCAAATCATTTTTAAATGCCACAAACAACTTTAAGAAATCAACATTTTTGTAAATAAAACGTACGTATTTATAAATCAAAAAATAAATTAGGTATTAAAGTATTATTGCCTACTGTGACATCATATTATTATTACACACACAAAATCAACCTCTTTGTTCGGCTCTAGACTTTTTTAAAGACTTTATCTAAATAAATACCTAAATATATAAAAGCAAATTATAACAAATACTATTTTAGCGTTTTTAGGCATTCCTTTTTATCAGCTTCTTTAAGGATTGAAATAAATGTTCAAATAATTTTTAAATGCCACAAAACCTGGAACAACGCTAACAAATCTCCAACTGAGTAAATAAAACGGACTACAATCAAAATATTATTAACGTTACACAAAAATTCAACCTTTGTTCGTCTTTACTCTGCGTGAGAGTAACAGCTTCTCACGTCAATCTGAATCTTATCAACAACAGATTCAACTTACAGTCATCTTACAACAGCTAACGCTAGTATGTAATTCATAGCGAACATATACTTGATCAAATGAAAATAATTGTAATATCTTACAGAATCAGCAGGATTTTCTTGACCCACTACTGTCTACTCTATGGTCATGCCATCGCACACCCGGAAGTGACGAACCACAAAAACAAAAGACCGCTGGTAGTGTTGGCTGAAGAGCGCCACCTGCAGGCCTCGTTTACTTACATCCTCCAACTGTCTTCTCAACGCGTGGGTGGGATACTGGGATTTTAACGTAAGAGTTAGTGAAAGGATGTTTGGTTTTATTCATTCTCACTTGTAATCAGTGTGAAATGGCCAGTCGTCCAATCACACAGAACAAATGAACTTTTAGAGCATTTATTTATCACGAGATGATCATTGTATTTGGGGTCCTTATCATCAAAAGTTTGAAAACCCTTGAATCAGGCGGTTGCGGGGAAAGAGAATTCATATTTATCATATTTTGTTTTAATGTTAACAATACGTAAAAAAAAACTGTTATAATGTAAATAAATCGTCTTGCTAATATTTAAATAATAGAGCCTTTAAATAGGCCCTAATACATGTTCAAAATACTTTATACTGCACTGCCATTTATAGCAGACTCGCTGTAGACTATTTCGGTGAGTTTAAATGGGTTATTAATATAACACAATACATTAGTATAATTTAATTAAAATATAAAAACGTATAAAAAAACGTACCTGGACGTTTAAGTAAGTAAGTGACAGGTGCATTTACTCCAAAACCATGCCTTTTCTCACAATATAACCTTACAATAACATCAGGCTATGACAATCAAAATGTTTTCAGATAGTGTTATTTGAAAAAAAAAAGAAAAAAAGGGATAGTTTCGTTTAGTTAAAGGATAGCTGAAAATTGGCAGCTTTGCAGCTCTAAAAGCAGCCAGCAGGTGGCGAAATATGTTTCGAAATTCATTACAGAAAGTCGAACAGGTTCTGCGAACCCGACGCTCAAAATCCCAGTAGCACCTCAATGCAGTACATAAGATCCACAGGGAGGAGTCGGATCAAGATCCGAGGGGTGGAGATGGGTAGGATTAGGGGTGGGTTTAGGGATTAGGGGTGTGTTTAGGGATCAGGGGGCGGAGATGGGTAGGTTTAGGTATATGTAAGGTGGGAGGAGTTGGATCTGGATCCGACTCCTCCCCGTGGATTTCATGTTCTGCAGTGAGGACCATCTCCAAAATCAAGCATGTTTCCGTCAAACATAAATTCACATAATTAATTAGGCCGTTTTATTCAACCAGGAACTATACATGTTGAACTTGTCAGTAGATAAACTAAAAACCATGCAACTATGATAACCGCAGAAATTAAGCACAGAAGAAAGTTTAATTCAAGCAAAAGAGGAGCAGTAAACTTCATTTATTAGTACTCTGTGAGAGCAAATCCCCACAGGATCAGTGACTCTCAGCGGAAGATGGCTGCTGTCGTCGTGTCGTAACGACACAAAAATAGCTCAAGCGTCACTCGACAAGTGTTCCTGCACTGAGACACAATAGCCATTCAAACTGTTTTAAATCAAGCACATTCACCAAGGAAGAGAAACTTTATACCATTTTCGAGAAAAAAAGATAGTCATATCGTGTAACCACGAACGTATTTTCGAATACACGCGATTGCACACCCATAAAAGTTAAAAAGTGTGTTTTTAAGGTAAAAATTATTTTATTTTACAATTATCATCAACTATTCATAAATATCATTAAGGTTTAAAGAGCGTCACCACGTGACATTTCACAACCTGAACTAACGTTATAAAAAGGTCATATTATCAAATATTCTTGACCTTGACATACAGTCACGAGTCTGTAGTCCTCTCAATGACATCATTTGTTTTATGTTTTTCTTTCTTTCTGCAAATTGGTCACATGACATGATTTGTTGGAAAATCTTTATATATATATATATATATATATGTATTTTTTTCGGTGAATAAATTTTTTTAAATATATTTTTTTTCTAAAAAAACGATTATGAAAAACTACTTAAAGGGTTAGTTTACACAACAATTGTAATTATCTCATCATTTACACACCCTCAAGTGTTTCCAAACCTGTATGAATTGCTTTCTTCTGCTGAACACAAAAGAAGATATTTTGAAGAATGTCCGTAACCACACAGTTGATGGACCCCATTAACTTCCATAGTATTATTTTCCTACTATGGAAGTCAATAGCTACCGTCAACTGTCTGGTTACCGACATTCTTCAAAATATCTTCTTTTGTTTTCAACAATTTGAGAACTGTGGAACAATTTGAGGGTGAGCAAATGATGACAATTAAAATTTTTGGGTGAACTATCTCTTTAAGGTTTTCTTTTCGAGAATTTCATTCTTTTAATGTGCCCTTTTTCTTCATTATGACATCAGGACAGTTTTTTTTTTCACTTTGACAAAAAAAAATTAAATAACAAGAATAAAAGAAGAGGTGTATTCAAGCCGTTGTATGAATTTCATTTTTAATGTATATTGCAATAAATTAATGGACCTGGACAAAAAAAATAGCGCCATTAAAATGTGTTAATAAGAAGAAGGTCACCGCATCGGTGTATTGGGTGTGTCTAAATTCACATGATTATCAGTGACAGATGGGTAAAGCAAACATGGGCATGGGTGTGCCCATTGGTAACATATGAAAAAGCTTTTAAAACAGTCAGACATTAATACGGCTCATGAACGCTTTACAATGGTTTAATTTCAAAATACTAAGCTAGTTTTTTACAAAAATATGAAACCTGCTGCATATCAGTGTATCTTATCAGTGCCTGGAAGATTTCAGTATACTACCCGTGATACAGTGAAATATAAAACATGGTGTCATACAAAAACACAAAACTTAGTTCTCGGATAGTCTAAGAACACATTTTGAAACCTTAAAACATCATGAAGTCATGTTCCTGGTTAGATCCGTCACATAGCAGCAGTTTAGAGATCGACTTCAATCTCTCATTTTATCGGCGGTGTCAAGCAGAAAATGATTGTCTTCATCGCAACAAGGCAAGAGGGATAAAAGAGTGGAGGAGGAGAGACTCCAGCAATATCATCAGTCCAAGGACACTTTGATGAGACGAAACGGAGGATGGAGATTAATATTAAGGGATGGGGGAGAGAGAGAGAGAGAGAGAGGGAGAGGTGCGTCTGTGTGTTTTCCAGTCAGTAGCAGCAGCAGAGGAGGCTATGTGTTTATTTTCCTCTTGTCATTGAAGAGGCTGCGCAGCAAGTAGACCTGTATGCCAGATACAATCACCATGAGGAAAAGGCTGGTGCACGACCACATGTTGACTCGATCGTAGTTGCTCTCTTGAAGGTTTCGGTCACGGGCTTCAAATGCTCTCAGCAATGTCTGGATCTGAAGACTCTTTCCCAGTCGAGATCTCACGCTGTTGATGGTGTCCTGCACACAAAGACACGCTCAAAATGAAAATCTTAAATAACATACACTAACCTTCAAAAGTTTGAGGTCGGCAAGTCCTCCTTTCCGAGAGCTTACTCTGCTCTGATTGGTCAGATGGCCCAGTCTGTTGTGATTGGTCTACTGCTTACAGCACGTGTCAGAAACAAAATGCCCTATCACCATATCTGAATTTCAGCGCTTGATACACAGTGATACAAACAGTAATGATGGCGTCAGTTTCATTCCAGCATGATTCCTCATCCTTTCGAAGAGCATCAAAGTGGATTCGCAGCGTCTTCTCAACAACATGAGCCAATCTTCCAGGCCTCAGCTACGACTACAGTGTTTGAGGGTCCAAGTAGACGTTGTTCGTCTGGTAGCCAATGAAGACCACAGGCTGGTATTGTGCAAATTTGTTACAAACCTACATAGGTTTGAGAAGGAAGGATGACTGGAATTACTGACAACTTGTTTCAGACAGTTCAGAATCGGTTATTTCTTTTGGGAGACAATAATTGTTTGTGGTGCGCTTTGATTTTTTTGAAACTTTGCAGACCTTTTACATTCACAAACAGCTATATTACAGTGTATAAGGTAATATCTGACAAAGCGTAATAGGGGCACTTTAATGTTTCTTATGTTCAACAAGGCTAAATTATCACAATTTAATATAGCCGTTTTCTAATTTCATGTTTTAACAATATAATTTATTCCTGTGATGCAAAGCTGAATTTTCAGCATCATTACTTCAGTCTTCAGTGTCACATGATCCTTCAGAAATCATTCTAATATGCCGATTTGCTGCTCAAAAAAACATTTATTATTATTATTATAAATGTCCAAAACAGCTGCTTCATATTTTGGGAAACTGATAATTCTTTTTGGATTCTTTGATGAATAAAAAGTTCAAGAGAACAAGAATTTTATGAGAAAGAAATCTTTTGTAACCTTATAAGTTCAGAGTGTCTCTGTGTATTTTGGACGACGAAGAGTAGAAAATAGTGTTTTCCATCAGTATTCTCAACAATTAAACCTTCAAATAACTTTATTACGTCTTCAGGGTTCAAAGACAAATAACCAACAGCCGAGACATAAAGAGTCCCACACAAAGGTCTAAGGAGAACTAGAGTCGATAAAATCTCTACTATGAAACAATGGCAGGTAAACAAAGTAAACTCAAACACTTTGACCCAATAGGAACACACAATTTCCTGCACAGATGTGATTTTAATTAGAAAACTTCCTGTTGCTTCCTGAAATGGCTTGTTAACATAGAATCAGTTTATTTATATACACTACTTTCAAGAAAAACAGCAAAGTATTTGTACTTATTAATATATAAGCTAGTGGCCTCTGGTGCTTCTCATCCGTGCGAGGCCTAGAATGAGACGGTCTAGTGAGTGTGCATGGCTACGTCACACATCTCCCCTCCCGGCACGAAGCTACTATTAAAACTTATTGGAAAAATACTCTATATTAAAAATCTTTATATTAGCTGACTTTCTGGTAATACAATGCAGTGAATGACAGCCGTCTGTGGTCTCCCAGTAACTTATATTAATGGCAGTTTAGTGTTTAGTGATTACTTTACACCTAAACAAGACAACATGTATGCATTAATCTCCGAAAACATTCTTTTTGTCTTACATTTCATAATGAACTCAGACAAGCTCAGTGCCGACTCGTTTTCCATCAGCTCTTTTTCGTGAATTGAAATGGGTGCAAAGGATTGTGGGTAATTGGAGGACATGAAGGATCCACTTGATGCATCCTTCAAAATGAGCTGAATGAAGGACGCAAAACGAAGGCTGCCTTTTAAAGAATTCTTCAAATCGATGAGATGGCCTTCGGTGGCGTTTGATGACGTGGCGGCCGAGGTATGCAGCCTTACTAGGAACCCTTCCCTTCCGTTTGAGAAGCACACAATCATGTCATTCACAAGCACTCTGGGTCACATTGACACCACCTGTGGCTGCACTGCATGCTGGTAGTTGGCATGCCTTGTCTGGTTATCTACATTGTCTGTTAAAGGTGACATTTGTTTGAACAGAAGCAAGGCGACTGCTGGCATATGGTCAGTGTAACCTGAGTATTCAAGCCCAAATGCTGATGCAGGGTTCTCAAGTCTCACGCATTGGCCGTGAGACACACGCAATTCAACCAGTTCACACGCTCACACGCCACACCATGTATTTCTCACGCTGAAAAGGCAATGCCTACCAAGTTGTCCTGCAAGCTTTATATAACGTTGTATACGAGGCGCAGGCACACAAAGTGAAGTTTCCTGCCGCCAGCGCGTCCGTATCTCGGCCAGATTGCGTTCGTTACTAGGCAACATAGATGCGCGAACCACACTGAAGTTGACGGAACATTCTCGGCCATCGCGCGAACGTACGCACACACATTCTCGGCCACCGTACGTTCGTTACTAGGTAACCAACAATATCGCGCGAACACACGTCGTGATGGAGAAGGTAAGTTGGAAGAAAGCTCGTCTAACATTTTTAGGCTAGAACATTTAATATATAGCCAATCGTATACATTATTATTGATGCAGTCAAAAACTCTACAACTACTTTGCAACCAAGCCAGAAGCTTTTGCTAAGGGAAATGTTAGTGGGTATGGGAAGGAATGAAGTTTATTGAAGAATTGAATTTTATTTTAAATTATATATTATACTGTATTAATAGTCTTTCTAGTTACATTAGGCTACATGTATTAAGGCAGAGTGCTCTGGGTATTATTTTATATCCTGTCAAAACATACATTATAATCATTGCCATTGCATTTGTATTTTTCAAAGATGTCAGGGAAAAATGCAAAAAGATTTGTTTTTCCAAACTGTTTGGAGCAATTTGTTATATTTTAGTAATTTTGAAATATAACATTAAAGAGTATATTTGATGTGATGAATTGCTCTTTCATTTATCAGATTTACCAATTATTATAATTTTAATTTGTGCTGGTTAATTATGAACAATGGGTAAAATTGGGGGGCGGGGTGGGCGGGGCTCCTCCCCTAACCGCATGTGATCTCACTCCAAGCTTTTGATAAAACTTGAGAACCCTGGCTGATGGCTGTGAATAGGAAATACATTATTCCACTGACTTGGAAAAAATTGGATTTAACCACACTTGGAAGTGCATTCCAAGAATGTCTGTGACACATTCATTAGCTGAATAATATTCCATGTTCAATTCCTGTTAATCCACATTCCATGACAGCAGTTTGGGGCTACCACACCTTTTGACCAATGAATTCACTTTATATTTCCTGTTGATTTAAACTACTGCTTGTTAAAAACATTTTATAAAGACTACCCTGACAAAGACCAATTTCTTGCTAAATATTGTAGCATAACTATAATTTTTTTTTTTTTTTTTTTTAGATTTCATTAAATTCTTTTCCAGAGAGGTAAAGATTTATTGATGCGTCTGGTATTTTCCATGAACATGGGAACCCTGGCAGTTTTAAAAATATTACAAGCTAAATTATATACTGTTCAAAAGTTATTAAGATTTTTTTGAAAGAAGTCTCTTATTCTCAGCAGGGCTGCATTTATTTGATAAGAAATAAAGAGAAACAGTAATATTGTGAAATATTAGCTTAATTTTAAAACATTGTTTTCTATTTTAATATATTTTCAAATGTAATTTATTCCTGTGATCAAAGCTGAATTTTCAGCATCATTACTCCAGTCTTCAGTGTCACATGATCCTTCAGAAATCATTCTAATATGATGATTTGATGCTCAAGAAACATTTATTATTATTATCATCAAAGTAACTGCTGCCACAAATATTTTTGTGGAAACTGTGGTAAATTTTCAGTTCCTCATAAAGAACAGTGTTTATTATAATGGCTTTATTCTTGCTGAATAATATAAGAATAATAATAATTTAAATAATTAATTTGTGTGTGTGTGTGTATATATATATATATAAAAAATAAATTTAAAAAAACGTACTAACCCCAATCTTTTGACCAACACCGAGACCCTCTCGTGTAAAAAAAGTTTGTTTGTTTGCCACGTCATTCTTACCATGATATCCTCGAACTTCATGTCCAGAAGATCTGCTCCCTGAACGTATGCTTTCCAGTCCTCTGATTCCTCGCCGTCACCCATATTGTCCAAAATCAACTCAAAGAAGATGACTTTCTCAGAAACAGCACTGAATGTGTTATCGAAGCAGAACATGTAGTCTCCCTCTTCTGTTTCCACTCTGACACACAAAAAGCAAAAGCACGGTTAATCGGGCAGTAGAACGCCAAGTGCATATGACTAAACTGTGATTGGAGGTAAAACTTACGTATGAACCCCATCAGATTTTCTGTAGTCGGAGGCTATGACGTGACCGCTGGGCGAGTGCAAGTGGAAGTCCACATCTAGACTGGCTCCATCCAGAACCTACACAAAGACATATATTTCCATTAATGATGAGTCAACAGAAGGATCTGCTGATTCTGGCCTCACAACATGAAGGTTTGAGCTTACCATGGGCAAGTTACAGAATCAATACGCAAGTCTACAGACAGTCACAGTCCTATTGGTACTTTTCCTTCTCCAAAAATGACCTTTAACTCCATTGTGTCACTTTTCCAACTTCTGTATTGTGTCACAACTTCAAGTCCAATTTTCATAACACAGCATACTTTATTGCATTAGATCATGTTTGAAAGAGAATGTTTTGCAACCAGCTATATATATAGCCTATATACATATGTGCTAACTATTAAGGTAAAACAAAACTAATTTAGGTTGGTTAATTTGATTTAATTTAGGTAAAATATTAGCTAGGAAACATTAAATATTTGCATTATTATTATTAGAATAAATATTACATTTGTATTTAAAGTATTCATTATTATTATACTAAAATAGTTTAGAATAATAAAATAAAACCACGTTATTTTGCTGTACAAAAAAGTATATTCACTCACGATTGCTTCAACTGTTTAAATGAATTAAAACCTTTAGTTCTTTTCTTTTAATTTAATTGTCACACAAACTTTAAAGGTTACAATGCTTTAAATTCAAAATGGCTTTCTAAAACATTAAGAAATGTAATTCACTTTTTAAATCTCTTGACTTTAAAGTTACCTTGATATTTTTGTGATACTTTAAGCTGTTCTGTTTTGTTGATGAATACAACAATTACAAATACTCTTTATTATCCTGGAGACCTTTATTTGTCATTGACGCACTATATCATATCGACTCATATCTATTTTACAATACTTTATTGATAGCAGCTACCATAACAAGAATGTGGGCAGTACCCATAATTTACAACGTGTGCAAAATGATCAATGTCAACTTTACTCAAGTTGAATCAGAATGAGATATTCAGAGGTAACTTTAACGTTACCTGGTACTCGATCTCCAGCGAAGCGTCTTTCTTCATACCCTGGAAGAAGCACTCTTTGCGTCCGGCGGGTAGAGTAAAGGTAAAATCACTGTCCAGAGACTGAGAGAAAGCGCTTATCACAGAAACACACAACGATAAACACGCCACACACACTCTCAACAACTCTATACTCCACCGCATCTTCCTACACTTATAATAGTTTAACAACAACCGATGAAAGTTGTTCTTATATAAACTTCAGCAGCTGCTCGAGAGTTGGGACAGCTCACCAAACGAGTTGGGAATTCTGTAACTTGAGGACCCCGCCTCATAAAAGTAGAAATGTTTTTTTTTTTTTAAGTCTAAATCTGTCAGCACAAGTACCTTTTGTAAGAGAAAATTAAAAAAACAATAAAATTAAGGAAACCGTGTATTATGAGAATGTGTTAAATATTTATACACACGTACAACGTCCACTGGCATATTACGCGACGCCATGGAATGTTGCATTATGGGAAATGTAGTTTTCTTTGTAGAATGTAGTTCTGCTCTCCACAGTACTTTCTAGTAAAATGTCATTGTAAGCTTTTATGAAAGTTGAATAAAAAAATAAATGATGGGAGGTTTGACTAATGTCCGCGAACCGGTTCTTTTGAAGAATTAATTTCAAAAAGCCGGGTTTTGTCTTCTTTTTTATTCAGAGTATAATAATTTCCCCCATGCATGATGATAATAACACAATAATTTAATAACAATACAAGTATAAAAAAATACACAAAGACTAAAATTCTAAATAGGTTATATAAAAAAAAAGTTGTGTGAACCTGTTCAACCCAGACCCAACCCTTTTTTTACAGTCTATGGTTCAACCCATTCATAAAAAAGATCCGACTCAATGAACGATTCGTCCACGAATCGGACATCGCTATGTTTAGATTTTAATTATTATTTTATATAAAAATGAAGTGATTCATAGGCAGCATGCCCAACATGTGAAATTGTAAAACTAGAAAAAAAATCCTTAGTGATTTTGCATGTAACATAACAGTTTTTTTTTTTTACATAATATATGTGTGTATATATGTTATTATATTTATATATAATGTGTATAAACACACACACACACACACACATTGTTTCTTATTAAGTTATATTCAACTTTCTATGGATGGCACACAAGCTATTAAAATGTTTAATAAATGTTATTATAAGTTATTAAAACAAAGTTAATGATTTTATATAAATCACACTTTATATAAAAGTGTTTATAAAGTTGAAGAATTGATCCGCCCACACTCACGAGAGATCATTCTCATAAACCCCAAAAGAATTGAACATTTAAGCAGTTAAATATAACAAAGTAGCTCAATTATTCTCCCACACGAGTAAACTAGCACTGTTTTATTATTATTTTTATTATTATCAACAAAGTTTGTACAAACAAACACTTGTGTATACATCATTGACATACAACATAGATACAACAAAGACTTTCACACTAGGGGGCTATTGCTAATTTATATGAAGATATTAAAGCAATTACAAATTTTCAATGTTTTAATTGCTTTTTGCTTCATTGAAAATTGGAGTGACTCAATATAAAGCAAAATCTCTTTCCTGAATGAAGTAAAATAAAAAAATTTACAGGATAATTTACATTTATGAACAGAAAATGTTGCCATTAAAAGAATAAAATTAATTATATAAATCTGACAATGCTTGATTCTACTGTTCTCGCAAATACCAAATAAAATATGTTTCCAAAACAACATAAATTGGTCATCGATGTTTCTTGTGATAAAATCACAGACATTTTGCCAAAATGGTCTTACAAATGGGCAATGCCAAAATAAATGAACCACAGTTTCAGGGCAACTGTCACAAAAGGTACAATTAACATCAATATCACTTTTAAATGTTTTACAGGGTTGGTATATTCTATGTATCAATTTGAATGATACCTCCTTAACTTTGTTTGTTATTAAATATTAATTAGGTATAATCCAAACCTTTTTCCACACAATATCTTCTGTAAAACGAGTGATCTGGCACTGTTTCACATCTCTTATCATTGAGGTGACGCGTCTGATGACAAAACCTCCAACTCAGCTAGACCTCGAGGAGTGGGCGGGGTCAACGCAATACTCGATGCCTATTGGCTGAGGACGGGGCAGCAGGAACACTGAGCGCTGGGCACCGGAGCAACAGCAGCTTATTACGCACATTACGCAGACGGAGCCAGCCGGGCAGACAGCGCGTCTCAACGGGGGGTTCAACACAGAAACTAACCAAAGTGTTTGTTCTGTTCCGCGAACACCCCCCTTTACCTGTATACAGTTGTAAAAAATTAGCATTATTAGCTACTCTTGGCCCCTGCCGTCAGTATTAGAGGAGAGTAGATGAAAAAAGCGAGGATGTTGGTCCCCGCGGGAAGATAATGAAGAAGCTGCGCGTGTTGTTGCTGTGCGCCGTTTTAGTTCTCCTGTGCTGGTGAGTCAAAATATGATCTTTATTGAAGTAGTATTATAATGTCTCTACCTGTAAAGCTGAGCAATAAGAACACCAATACTTTGACAACGACATAATTTACCACTCTGTCTCTCATGATAGCTTCATGCTAGATGCTAACGTTAGTTGAGTAACGTTAGCTTCAGATGTGGGCTGTATTTATAAGCTTTTTGTCATACAAATTTAAATATTACGAGTCAAATACTGTTTTCTCACTCATATATGTGTATGGAGTTGCTTGCACCTCTTACAGAAATGTGCTGTCAGGCTGTTGAAAGTAGCACTGGACCACCAGCTGTCCAGTATGTATGTAAATTGTGGATGTATGTATGGTACACAGTGTACAGAAAACACTCAACGCCCACCGTGCATTTCTAGGCTTCCCACTTATGTATGTGAGCACTTAATAATTTTTGTTATGTTTTATGTATTTTTTTCTTCGGTTTTAAGGCTTTGTTGAACAGCTTACCGGTGGCTTCAGCTGATATTAAGTGTTGAATTCTGCAGCCAGCACTTTTTTAAATAGCCATTGTCATGAATTTCGGTCAGCTTTTGTATGTCAATCTCAGTATGCAGAAACTCCATAGTAGATGTTTTCCACTTAGATTGCATTTCTTTTAAAGTAACAGGCACTGTCCAATTTGCTGGACTGCTAGAGCCTAAATTTGCTCTGACCACAGAAGCAAACTTTTACCTTAGCTTATGATATTTTGAGAATGTTTAATGCATTCAAATATGTGTATGTCTATGATAAACTTAGCTTTTCCTGCGCCCACTATCTCTGCCAGGCTGATGTGGCATCATCCACGCTGGACAGGTAGTGGATTAGGGTTGGTCATATGTTGACTAAGCACACAGGGTGCTGACGCAGGTCACAGTACATACCTGGTGTGAGACACAAAAAACAATTGCACCCTAGTGCCTGCCAGCCATCCTATCAGATTGATGATTTTAATAACGGGCTGATATGCGAACTCGCTATTTTCATAACAGCCGATTACATAGCTTGTCTTACTCTCCTTATGCACAACAGTTGGTGGTGTCTTAGAATTGTGAGCTGTAAAGATGTTCGCTTTTGTTTCCAACAATGTAACCTTTTAAATAGGTCGATTTTTAAAATTGCGAGGTTGGTTGGATGTTTGCCCGTTTCATACCTAATGCCAGTATGAAAAAAAACACACAGTGAGTTGCATAAGAATTGCACCACATGTGCACAAACTCACAGCTTGAATACCTTGTGTTATTGTTAATTGGCACACTTTGCTAGCTTTGCTTACTTCATTATGGTTTATTGATGTTTGCATGGTTTTGAGAAGCGAGCAACCTGGTCCGAGCGTAAAATCAATGTGAAACAAAACGTACACCCATTTTACTTTTGTAATTTGGCATTTTCCCCAAATAGTATATTCAGCAGGAAAAAAGGTTGGCTGGAGATTTATATAATTGATCTGTTTGGGTTGTGAAAAGTGGCCATTACATACAAGAAACATAAGGGCTTTGCAAGCGTCATCTGAAAAAGCTAGTTGATTCAGATTGTGAATACAAACCGTAGTTTCATTTGGAATAACATGCACCGATGGAGCGTGCACAATAGCGGCATTTGGGAAAGTAAGAGTCTTTGGGAAGTTCAAATAATTGCTTCAAATAAGTAATAGATCTGAAAGGCCATGCATGCACAGAAACATGGAAGGTGAATTCAGGGCAGGAGGACCAAAAAAAATCAACATTCATGATTTGAGAATATTTTATGGGAGAGATTATGTATCTTAGAGCCAGGTAATTTGCATGACCTGTCAAACTATCGTTGCGGCACAACAGACCGGCATTCACACAGAACGTGTTTTATAAAGACGCAGGTCAAAAGTTGAATTTCTTTTATCTTGAACGTTGCATAGAACGCTGTGTCATGCGCAAGATGCTGCAAAAGATGCACACCACGAGTGTAACGGTTAAAGACATCCTCCTGTAGCTCGCAACTTTGGCTGGAATCATAGCTAATGAGTCAATATCCAGATACAGTATTATGGCATGTCTAGAGGGGGCCAAATAGTAGAGAACCCATGTGTTGCACTAATGTTGTCATCTTTCAGCCTTTAGGGCGCAGAATAGACCTCTGTCAGAACATTCTGTTTCTATTTTCTTTAATCAAATAGTCGAATTCATGTAAGAAATGGTTCAGCTCTTTATTGCAAAAACTGCACCACAAAGAAACCTTGCAACTCTTTCCTGCAAGACAGTTGGTTTAAATGAATTTCCAGTTCAATCAGATTTGCTGTATTTAAACTGCATATCAGGAGATCTCTCATTTGAATGATCATATTTGCTGTTGTGGGTGAGCAGCACAAGGGTGTCAGTTTCCCACTTTTTGCTCAGGGAATATCTGATCGCAAATGCCTGGGTTTTCAGTGGTCGATGACTTTCAGTGTTTGAGTTTTGTTTTACAGTGAAAAAGTTCAAATCTTCCTAGTGTATACCGAATATTGAAAGGTTAAAACAATCTTTAATATAATTCAGCAGTAATAATTATTTCATAGCTGTTTGTGTTTTTCCCAGATATATTTTGTAAAATGAATGCTGGGTGAACCCCCATAGTTTAGCCAATTGAGCATTGTATAGAATGGTTTTTACTGTAGATCCACACTTTATAATGGGCATCCACTTTTTGTTTTTTTTTGTTTTCCATGTTTCTACAAAGCTAAAGCTAGGGATGCACGATGATATCGGGACAACATCGGTATCGGCCGATAAAAGCTTAAAATGACCATCATCGGCATCGGCCGATATGAATATTTCTGCCGATGAGCCTTGCCGATAGGGTGGCGTGTTTCCTATGCGCACGTCACCGTGAACGAAGCATGAGCGCCAGCAACTTAAACTTCCAACTAGGGGTGTGCGTCTCACGGTTTTTGATCGTGGACGATTAAAATGTCTCCACGATCTGCTTTTGAAGAAAAATCATATTATCGTGCATTCTATCAGTTCAATTCTGGCGCCTTCATCTCAACATACTGTACAACGCGACGTACATTCACATCACATCACATGTAAACGCAGAGGTAGAGTTACACTCACGGGACACCGCAATTCACTAAAGTTCATTATTTGCATGTGCGTCAAAGTCTTGCTAGGTAAACATGTCATTCACGTGCTGATGCGATGGTCTAACATGCGCTTTTCCGAGCGCGTACACGCGACGCTCACAGGAACTAAAAGCCTGTCACAGCGCCTGCATACTGGACTAATCTTTCGAGTCTTATTGCGCTGATACTGTCAAATACACACAAGGTTTACATAAACAAAGTTGGTTATGTCTAAAGTGAAAGCAAACAGAGAAAATCTGCTTGTCAAATGCGTGTGTATTAGACGCGTCGCGTGCAGCTCTTAAAGAGACAGTAATAATATGCTGCCGCTTGTCCTTAAAGAGATACTGCACCCAGAAATAAAAATTCTGTCATTATTTACTCACTCTAATGTTGTTCCAAACCTGTATTCATTTCTTTCTTGTGCTTAAATATACTATATAAGTCACTGGAGTACAGCAACTGTTTGGTTAGCCACATTCTTCCAAATAACTTTTATTTTTACCAGAAGAAAGAGTAAAAAGAGAGTAAATGATGACAATTTAAATTTTTGGGAGAACTATCCCGTTAATGTTAATAAAACAACAAAACACAGAGGAAATCACTCACTGCTCCTGACTGAAAACTTTAATAGAAGCTTTAATAAGCTTTTTTTGCACTTAAAAAAAATACAAATATATCGGTATCGGCATCGGGCAAAATTAGTTTGAAAATATCGGCATATCGAATATCGGCCAAAATCCTATATCGTGCATCCCTAGCTAAAGCACATACACACAATACTTAATTTTGAAAATGGAAAAAAGTTTGCACAGAACCAACTCTGCTAATAAACACACTGTTTTAATGGTTGATCCTGACCTACAGTTTGACTTCAGAAAGAAGACTAATGAGAGTGCTCATTCCTTACATGCGTGTCTCCTGTCCTGCTCTCTTTAGATGCTGTCATGGCACTAAAATAAAACAATCTGAATCTGCTCTCTTTAGTCTTTATGTTGGGTCATCATCAATAATGGTTTTCAATGTTCACTGGAATGACAGCTGATAAACAGTGAGGGTAAAACAAGTCTGAAAGAGAGGGAATAAAGTTAAAATAGTGTGAGAAGCAAGCCATCAACCTGCAGTTATGGTCAGGAGGACATGGAGCCAGAGGCTCTTCTCCACTGCTTACTTTTTCTCTCTTTCTTTTCCTCCTCCTGCCCATTTCCTTCTTTCGTTCTTATAATAGCTGAGAATGTAGCATACTCTTGTGACGTCTTCCTCCACGCCTCCTGCAACAAAACCAACAGGCTCATATGCAAGCCTTCAATTCTTTGTGAGACATAAACAACTGTCACCTTTCTCCGAAATCTTATACTAATAACTACACAGCATCTTGAAAATTCAATGCTCAAAGCTCTCATAAGTTGCATTGGGAAAAATGAAAGACGTCCATGTTAGCTGCGGTGCTTTAAAGGGGATGAATTGAAATAGTCAACTTCTCAGAGGGTTTTACTGTGTAGAATGATCAGCTGTACTAATTGGCTTGTTCATTACCAGTCGTGACCCATCCCTCGAGATATTTGACCTGCTAAGCATGTCCCACTCTAAACTGCCCATCACCCACCTTGAGTCTCCAGGGTGGGCTCCAGTTGCCTTGGAAACGCCACCCTTTGGTCACTGGGTTCATCTTCTCACTTGGCCTTGAGACCATACAAAGCATACTTGTGCTGTTTGTCATGCTGCAAATGAAAAAAAAAAAAGTTGCATTCATAATATCATTATGTAACTTCCTTTTTGAAGACAACTCGGGTGTGATATGAAGCCCGATTTCTTTAAATCGTGTGGTATCTAGTGTGAACTCCTCCCCCCCCCCCCTCCCATATGATTGAACAACTCATCAACCAAATCAGCCCTGAAGCTGATATGTTAGCCATTTTAAGATGTGTTTTTATTTTTCTGGATGTGAGCACTGCAGCTCTGTCAAGTAATTCGTCTGGATAAAAACAAACCCTTCTTGGCCCCCATTGTGGGCACTGACATAGCATGGCCATAGGGAAAGGGGCCCATGTTCCCTATATGACTGAGTACACAGTGTGCTGTAATGTCAAACCTGCAGAAAAACACAGCCCCTCTATGATGACCTTACACTGGCTTTCTGAGACTGTATTGATTTTTGTCATATATTGATTAATGATCAGTGAATTTACTATTTACTGCTGCTTAAAACATGGCAATGTCGTCAAATGGCATGTCAACCTTTCCTCTATAGGGAACAGTTGTGTTCATTCTTCGCAGCTTGTAAGTGTGGACTGACATTTCATCGAGTGCTGCTGCTGCAGTGATGTCGTATGTTGGTAGGCCAATCCGGAAGTAGCATCACCCTGGTTCAATCGACCAAAGTCTGATAGGTTTTTTTCACTGGCTTTTTGTGCCACTGCTCTTAAATGTTAGTCTGGAGCCCTGGCTTGTCAGTATCAGCCAAAATGTTTATATTAGTGCATCCCATGATGTTCCCATAATATTCTAATAAAAAAAATGATACATCTGCATGAGTACACTAAAGTAAACGTGCATAAGGTGATGTTTATGTTCGACAGCCCTGCTTTGCATGATGGAGGTATGGTAAAGGAAATGCAGTTTTACACTGAGAGATGTGTGTTGGTGTTAATCGTATTCTTCTTATCACAGATGGTGTGATGATGATACCACTCTCAAAGTGGCATGCATGCCTTCCCAAATAATGTTCATTTTGCAGCTTATGTGAGCCATTTGTACCTTCAGACAGTTTCTCATTGTTGCAGCTGGATCTGCACGGCACATATAGCAGCAGGAGGCTGGTAATTATTTAGAGGGATAATACTTTCAGCCTGAGCCCAGAGTAGTAAGCGATGACGTTATATAATAGAGTATTAGATAAGAAGGATTGAATTAGGAAGGCAGCCGGTCTGCCAGCCCCTGTGCTTTGTTTGCTGGTCTGTCATGTTATCGTGTCTGCTAGCAGTAGCTTCATTGATTAATGCTAACATTGTATAATCATAGAGTAGCCTAACTTGGATGTGAACTCACTGATACATGCATATCAAATATTTGCTATATTGTGTATGGATGGATGTTTTTAAAGTAAAATGATTTGTTTCTCATCCAACCGGTTCCTATTATGTACCCTGAAGACATAGTCCGTTCACACAAGAACAACAGCACTGCATGTTGTAACAGTTATGCTAACGTCTCTTAGTAATGGGTTTTCAGTTCATGTAATTCTACTGATTTAATTAAGTGAACACAAAAATCCCTTTTAAAGCTGTGATGAAACGGGAATGGCGATAGATCTTTTCTTCTATATTGACGTCCATCTGAGTGTAATGGATTATCAGAAATGGAAAATATTATAGGCATGGGTTTAACCTTGTTCTAATGTTAATGATTTTGAAGTATTCTGAATGGGCGTCTGCAAAAAACACGCCTAAATCATCTCCATATAAGTGCTTTTTTCCACACAACTTTTCCATTACGGTCTTTCGTCACTCTCAGCAAACGTACATGATGATCTCAGAGCAATGCCAAGTGTGCCATCCCTTAAACCATTGTAAACACTTTATATAGACCGAGATTACTAGGGCTGTCAATGTCAACTTTAGTCGTTTAGTCGACTAATCGGTCGATGCCGTCTTGGTCGACTGACATTCTTATTGGTCGACCAGTTGCATTTTTTTTTTTTTTTTTTTTTTTAACCAATAGAAAGAAATTTTCAATGATTTACTCCTTGATTTTTATTACTTTTATAAGCAGTTATATATTACTGTATTCTAAATATAATTAGCCTATGGTTTATCCCCAACTTTAAATGCTTTAATTTAGGCTATTTTGTAACAGCGCCACAGTTTAGCACACACACATAGCACACTCGGTTCGCACCTGTGGCTGGCTGCGCTGCTGCTTCGAGCTCAGTTCACACCGCCAGCGATTTTGTCGCTACATGTCGCTAGTCTCTGTACTGTGAAATCGCTTGTGGGCGTTTGTAGTGCTGTCGCTCTAATGGTAGACTGCACGTCTGGCCATATATCTATACAAAATACCATCAGAAGTGACATATACAACTATATCATTTTAATTTGACTAGGAAAATTAGGCTCAAAAGAAACCGTATGCTGTTGGGAGAGTGTTTTTATATTAACACAGCAGTGTTCAGTGGATTAAATCATTCACTAGATTAACGATCGATCAATCAACAAATTAAACTCACTCATTCTGTCATAAATTACTAAAACGTCATTTGAATTTGACAAATAATCAATTTTCTTGTCCCTAATAGTCAACATTGCAGGGGTAACTGTAAAATGATCTGCAGCAGTGCAAGTTTAGCAGTGCTAAACTTGCATCATAAAATTACAACACTCGAACTATAAATGTATAGGCTATGAATTAAACTAACTGAGACTGTCGACAGTTTCTTTTCCATTCGTCATTTTATTATATTCATGTATGTGGTTACAGTCAAATCATATAAAACAGTGAAATCTCCCTCGAACTCTTCTGTCTTGCCTGCACTCGAGACGGTGACGCGTGCTCCACTGAAAGTCTTCTTTCCTATTGGTTGTCGCTCGCGAAAATCGCTTCTCATTTGCATAAAGTTGAAAATTCTCAACTTTTGTCGCTTGTCTCTTGTCTCTTGTCGCTTGACACGCCCACATTCTGTCGCCAACGGTCACTGTCGCTCTTGTCGCCGGATGTCGCCAGCGCTCCATTGAAATGAATGGGATCATGTCGCTGCGTGTCGCTGGCGGTGTGAACGGGGCTTCAGGGATATAGGTAGTTTAGCTTTATTCATTCAGTTAGAACGCTTCTTGTTTCGGTTTTTATACACTATATGTTTTTATCTCGATGCGGCGTGGACGCACTTGGAAAAAAAAGAGCGCGTCGCACCGCGACCGCGTTGCTTCCATCATGAGCGCGCACACCGCGCGCCTACATTTGAAATCCAAGGGGGTAATCCATCGACCGGAAGTTGAAGCCGGCCGGGTGCCGCCATGTTGTAGCAGAACTTCACTTGCGTTAGCATTTCCATTGACTCCCATTCATTTTTGCGTCACTTTGACAGCGAATAACTTTACATCTGAGGCGTTTAAAGACTACATTTGTCCATTATTTATTTCTAAAGAAACACGACAATGTATAAAGGGCTCCATTACCTTCTATGTTACACTATGGCCCCGTAGAAACAGATTTAGTAAAAATAGGCTAACGATTGCGTCATAACCACTCGACTCTCTGTCGCGCTGTACAGAAGTTACCGTACAGACAGGAGGAGAAGCTCGCAGGCAATCGGGGGGACGTCCCGTCAAGGGAGAAGCCCATAGATAATGAGTCCATAAAAGCAACGGAATTCTTACTCCTGCTCACTCACGATAAAGGACTCTTTGCTCAAGTTCCCCGTCTCTGCAAGATTAACGTTGGCAGTTTTCACGCACAGCTACTAGAAGAGTAACGTCTGTCAGACAGGTTGCTCACGTCATCAAGCTTAGTTTGAGTCGGTCTGAGTCTGCGCGTCAGGAACGGAAGTTCTCAAAAATCGCTAAAAGTGGGCTTCAACTGTCTCAACTGAGTTCCAATGAGATCGCTCTGTCCATTTCTTTTACTGTCTATGTTTGAAATCGAACTTGAGCGCGCAAAAGACGTGAGCAGTCCCTTCAACGGCTTTATCATGCTGACTCAATAGATTGCGTTTTCTTGATATGTTTTTGTTTTTATTTGTACACTTGACGTATTTGAAAATAGCCTAAATAATGTAACAAAACGAAAATAAACCTATATGCGGTCCTACAATACAGCCTATTATTATTAGGATTGTTTTTTAGGCTCTCTGGGTTTTTTGTGTGTTTGTTTTAAAACGCCTAGATCGGCTGGACAAAAGTTAACCCATAGTTTTGAAAGTAAAGAAAAATATAGCTACAGCCTGTATAAACGAGAGCTTTTGTTAGGATGTTTCATTATGTGGCAGATAGCAGTTAACGTTATATTTTTTGTAGCGTGTGGTGTGGTCATAGACTGTAAAAAAAGTGTGGTCAGGTGCGCGATTGTGACTGTTAGACCTACCTAGGACAGTGCTCCTCACTTTTTGCAGTTAAAAAAAAATCACTTAATTTTCAAAGAATTGTATTATTATAGTTTTATGTATTTTTGATTTTTTTTTCGTTGTTGTATTATAAATGCTCAATGACAATTGTTAAAAAATGTTCAATCAAAACATCGTTTTTTTTTTATTTATTTTTTTTTTAGTCGACTAATCGTTGGGCAGGACAAGACTTTGGTTGACTAAGGATTTGTAAAGCCAGCTTTACAAAAATGTACACCTTTTCTAGTTCGGTTTTGTTATCGAATCTCTAAAGAAGGCATCACAAACATTACACCAGTGTGCATTGGAAACAAAAGATCAGAGCATAAAGATGTCAAGTAATTTTCTTATAAAACAACTTTGCACTATTATTGTTATTGTAAATAAATATGTAATTTATTATTATTCATATATAAAAACAACTTTTTGGTTCCAGTCTAATCATTATTTAGTCGTTGGGCAAAAAGCAGAAATAGGACAACTGAAACAGAAGTAATCTGTATTGGTAGTGACAAAAACAACATCAGTCAATTTCTACTAAACCTATTACCAAAAAGCAATCCTGACAGATGAGATGATGGGTTAGCTATAAATGTTTTCAGTGTATATGTATTACTCTTATACATTTATAATGAAATCTCTGTATACAATTTCATCTTAAGGTGAGACCACCCAGATTTTTTTGTATACAGTTTTTGTTGTTCTCACATTTTTCCGTATTATTTCCAATTTAGTATAATTTTTAGTACGAATGTTGTTTGTGAATGATTATTTATGAAAATGTTAGTATATGCAGACTTCACGCACAAATTTATGAGATTGAAAAACGCTATGCTGTTATGTGATTAGTCAAGTCATTTATATAGAGCTTTATACAGGTTTTCAAAGCAGCTTCACGTTAATAAACAGGAAGATAACAGTATTAATGTTCTTCTATTATAAAACAAATTAAATTTCAGCTGTAAAGCAGCTCTAAAAAGACAATAGTGCTCACTGGTCAAAAGAGTCTGTCAAATTCTGTCTCGAGTCCTTTCTTTAGTGTAAGTCTATACTCTAATACAGTACTGTAAGGTTGTTTGGGAGCTCGCAAGTAGAGCCTCATTTCCTCATGCACAGACAACCGAGCAGTCATGCTTTCAGTAGGGGGTGTGTTTATGTGCAAGTTCCAAAGCCATTAGTGCTGTCTCTTACATAAGTCCATCCCATGAGGACTGTAACTGTGGTCATCTCTTTTGGGCCCTAGTTGTCATACAAGCCTAACTGTTTTTAGCATGTGGATGGGTAAGAAATATCTGTGTTCTGACAGCCTGACTCAGGGGGAGGAAGAATGACTCTGAACATACCTCAGGCTGATATGGTGACTGGGGGTTGGTGGGTTTGGGAGGAATGCAAGGCCAAAGACCTTGTACTGTGTCAGAGGAGGCTATGTTTTTGCAGAAAAAAACTAAGATTGTGTTTTTAGGTTTGGATTTGTTATCTTCAGGCCCGTCGCTAAGGGAGGGCATTAGGGGGCAGTGCCCCCCCTAAGGTCATTCAGCAAACTTACTATTGAGAGCAAAAAAACGCATTCACTTATTCCTTTACGAAATGTCGTCATGCAGCATTTAGCACACAGGCACTAATCTCTGTAATTTTAAATAACACATTGTCTTCAGAAATATGAATTGGAAATTAGTCGGAGCGCGTGTTGTCGAATTTTCATATTCATTTACCTGCTAAAAACAGCCTACTGTTTCCACATATATAAAATAAAGGAAATTTTTCTCAGAATTGCGTGATATAAAATCAAAATGGCAAGTTATAAAGTCAGAGTTGCGTGATATACAGTCGCATTTGCGTGTCATAAAGTCAGAATTGTGAGATAAACTCGGAATTGTGAGAAATCCATGTGAGAATTGTGAGAGAAAAAGTCGCAATTATCTTTAAAAAAAAATATTCCGTGGCGAAAACAAGCTTCCATATACTTGATTGCTTTTAGAGGGAAAAGCTGTCCATAAATGCTGGTGTAGGATCAGTTTTCTCTGTAATAAAAGAATATTGGCGAAACTCCGGTGTTTTGAGCGGTGAGTGGATTATCTATGCGCTCGCAAATCCTCTTGTTATAATAAGCAGTTAGGCTATGTAAATAAGACATTATTGTGTATCAGCTTTACTGATAGCCTAATGGAACATTGTGAGATTGCGATTAAGTTGTATAACCGCTTTTTAATGATAATAAAATGAGCGCTCTTTGCGAGTTTTCTGCCATGCCAAATCCTGCATAGCTTGTTTTTAAAGGGGAAGCGCATATCTTCATGGTGTTGGTTCACCCTGTGTTTTTGGTGTTGTTTAAATATAGAATTTGGTCTATTTCAGTTATATTAGACTAAATAGGGGATGTTATTGTTTTTGTGACTGTCTGTTTTGTAGATCATAAAAAAGTGTCTTCATCCCTTTTTGTCACTTGTGTGGTATTTTCACTGGAAGAACGTTTTCTGATTCTTCAAGAATTTCAAGAGAAAAGTGCCGTGTCACAGCATGTACTGTGAATCCATATATAGCTTGCAGCATTAAGAGGAATCCCCCCTCCACAAACCAGCTTCCTGTTTGAGCCGTGCCATAGCTTGATGAAGGAAACATTCATAATTAATTGTGACAACAACATAAGCTGCATATTGGGGTCTTTTTGGCCTCGTTTACACTGTCAGTGAAATGTGACCCAATTCCGATTTTTTACTCGTATGCGACACAGATCGGATGTGTTCTATGACAGTGTAAACAGGAAAAAAACGCATGCATTCGGATATTTCGAGATCGGTTTCAGGCCTCGTTCATATGTGGAAATAAATCAGATGTAAATCGGATATGTGCCAATGCGGCTGTCATGTAAACAGGCAGATCGGATTTTCCGAGGCATTAGGCTGCGTCTCCACGGTTTAATGATGAGAGAAACCCCGACGCACATCTGCGGATGTACGGATGGCCCGACGAAACATTGTGTTGTCATAGGAGAGGAATGTGGACACACGTTGACACAACATATCAAAGGTTGGCTTGCTCATCCTAAAATTTCGGACCCACTGCTCCTCGTTAAAGCCCGCCACGATCTCTGTCTCAAATCGAGCAGTTCGACCGTGTGACGTCACACGCTCGGAAGCCCCTCCCACGATTGTTGATTGACAGCAGCGTTTCAACACAGACCCGCCCTCGCTCGTGAGAGCTGTCAATCATAGTCTGCGCAGACCGGCGCGGTCATTGTTGATACGCTGGAGCACTGTCTATGAGCAGAATGGCTGCTCATAGCCACAAATTCTCACAAATTCACAAAGCCTCATAGCTCATAGCCACCACAAACACTTGACTAAGGGATTGTGGTGTTCTGTTCTTGGGTGTAATAACGAACACAGCAGTCATTTTAATGTTCCTAAATCTGAACCGCTGAAGTGGCTGAGTTTGTTTTCGAAGGGAATATTCCCCACGAGCAATGTCGATGCTCTCATGTTTGCGCGAATCATTTCTCAGCAGACTGCTTTATAAACGAGGGTCAGTATAAAGCTGGTTTTGCTAAGAAGCTGCTCATGAAAAAAGGATCGGTACCAGCTATTCGTGTTCCTGCTGAACCTCTAGAACAACTGAAGTGAGTGTAATGTTTTATTAAACTTTATATTAATATTTATATTAATCTTTGCAAATCGCTAGCTGCACGCTTCACGATGAATGCGTCTAAGGTTTACACTCAGTCAGGGTACATTACGGCATGTTTTCTATGTATGATGTTCTCAATATAATTCATAATCCCACGTTTATACTGAACAACGCGTTATTGTTATTGTGTTACAAACGGTGTACACACAGAACAGAGAGGCGGGGTGAGCAAAGCTCATTATCATTTAAAGTCATATGCACTGAAACGGCGTGCTGAAAACAGAGCTGTTTTTGACCAGGTAAAATAAGTGTTTTCTTACAATACTAATGAGAATTTTTAATTAAAGTATATTACAAACTTTTAATTTAGACCCTAAAGAATCATACTAGCTTGTACAATAATGGCATGATATGACCCCTTTAAGAAATGACTCATCTCTATTATGCTTGTCTTTCTCCAGAAACAAAATATTAACAAATAAAAAAAAATGAGCTGGGGAAGTTTCTGAAAATTGGTTGATTTGACAAGACCCTGTATCATTTGGACTAGCTTGTTTTAATAATTTTTTAAAAAATATTTTAACAGCTGGCAGAGAAGACCCTTTTCCTTGTGCGAAATGCGTGTAATTGAATACAGATTTTATTTAATGACATATTCATTCACTGATGAAAAATGTCTGGACATTGGACAAACACTCCTAATTGTTGAAGAATCCTATATCGAATGAGGCACTGAATTATTGTGTTTTAAATCTTTGGCTCGAGAGGCTGAGAATGAAAATTGGGTTATGCTTAATTAAACGGTGGGTTTTCACGGACTTGGACAAACACATTTGGCTGGCACTCAGACTGGCTCTCTTTTATCTTGCCTGTACTCATTTGGTTTCTCATTTTGAGAGCCAGACAGGTCCATTATTGTTGCTTCTCTCTCTGTCTTTGTATTTCTCTTTCCTGTCTCTCTGCCTGTGTAAGCAGTTAGATTAGATCCTGTCAAGCGTATGGGAACGTCTGAACTTGTCGCTTTGGAAACAAGCGGATTGAGTGGACCAAGCCAGACAGAGGCTGTCCCCAAAATCATCACTGGAGCCATGCCAACTTATAACACCAATGTTTTCCTTCTCATCTCTGAGTAAAACCCCCACACCTGCTCTGTAATTAAAAGATAGAAAGAGAGAACCGAACAGGGTATTTTTGGTTAGCAGAAGCAATGAAACAAAAGTTTTGGTTTAGTCTTTCAGATTCAATAGAGCTCAACGAGAACCTCTGAGTTTGAATAGTGATATTTTGCAGACTGAAAGTTCTCTGTGTGGAAGACAAAATAAAAATAACTGTATAAAATAAATAACACGTGTGGTGTGAATATACTGTATGTGTAGTACACTTTAGTCTGGGCTGGACAATTAATTTTTTTACTTTTTGCCTAAAATGAAACATGTTGCACATTTTAATACGCATGCAACATAAATTTAGTGTCAAAAGCAAAATACTGTATATTTTAAGCTATAAAGCAGTACAACATTTTAAATGGACTGAGCTTCTGTCTGCCCTAGCCCTTGTTTTTGATCACATCAACTGTAGTTATCTAGTCTGGCAGCTTCTAAGTTTACGGTGGTTGAGGTAGTCTTCCTATAGCCCATCCCCCACTTCTTCAAGCACAGGACACATTGTCTGTTTCTTTCTATCCTACACATACAGACATTCTCCACCCCCTCCTCAGATTGTGTACTAGGACATGTTGTTCTAGCTTATTGTAAAGCAAGCAGAGAAACCACCCCCTGATGTCCAATCTGAGTGTTGAAAGTTTCATAGATTTGCTGGAAGGTCATAAAAAGTCAGTGAGTGGTTAACGTTGTGCTGCTGCATCCATTAAAGAATACATGTTCAGTCTCTAAGTGATCTAAATTTTTAATGACTGTATGTTGGTTTCCTGAGATGTTTGCAGTAGGAACTCACACACTTTTTCTTCCTGCAAATCTACTGCTTTCCCATTCCCAATATTCCTTAAGCCACTGATCCTGCTTTCAACCTTCTGTTTTCTTACCTAATAGTTGTTCCTAAATCCTGGCACTAATACTAATACTAATGCTTTTAGGAGTCCTTCCAAGTAAATTCGGTTGCCTTTAGGGTGTGTACACACTTGCAGGTTCGTTTCGATTAAAACCAACTTTGGTACGATCTGTTAGTGTGGTTCATTTGAATAAGTGTGAACGCTGCCATGAGAACCTTACCTTGGTACCAAACAAACTTCCAAATGAATAATTTTGATGATTATTGCTTACAGCTATGAAAACCTTTTCACAATATTCTAATTTTGAATTTGGGGTTGTCATAAGTTGTAAGCCATAATCATCAAAATTATAACAAATAAAGGCTTGAAATATCTCACTTTGCATGTAATGAGTCTATTTAAAGGTGCTCCAAGCGATGTCGGGCGACGTCACTTCTTGTTAAAGTTTAAGGTATTGTCAAATAAAACGGAGGCTAGCTAGACCCTCCCCCCTCCTCATCTGCGCACTAACCCCCAAACCCCACCCCCAAGTCCTTCTTGTCGGTTATTGGCTGCAACAGTTTGTTATGTTTCGTGGAGCGGGTTGCCGCAGTTTGTTTTTGTTGCCATTTGTGGAGCCTGGGCTGTCTGCAGAGACTGCCTGTCATAATAACAAATTTTGCTGGACGATAAATTGTCCAAGAAATTATTGCGATAAACGATAATATTGTCATTCTGAGACCATTTACATCTAAAATAATGATAATTGCATAATAATGCAGGTACACCTTTTCAAAGATCAATAAACTTTGATCAACAAAAGACTATTTAACACTGAAAATGGAAAACATTTTAAATATCCACAATAAATTAACAAAACAACCAAAAACATTAAAAGCAATGGACTCTGTCTCTGTTAACAAAAAAATAATAAATACCAAAACAATAAATAAAATGGATGTTAACGAAACCCGACCCTACCCTTTGAGACAATATTTCTTATTAAAGCACAAACCACTGTTAATTTAACATAAAAGCAAGCAGCTACTGCGTGCATGGTCTGGCATGACTGAATGCGCACAAAGTGCACTCCCTTAATAATTCCTAAAAAGCTGACAGTTCATCGCGATCTCACACATCCCTGTTATTATCAATGAAGCTGACTGCACAATGAATCTTTCATAATATCCACACTTTGTTTGTTATAATTAGAAGATTTGCATACAGAATTCAGCACTGAACAAAAAGTCAGTTTTGAGCGGTGAGGGGAGTCTATCTTAAATGATTCTGATTGGCCATTGCGTTCAAGAAATCAACACATATGTCTGTGATTGGCTACATCGCTCAATGCTGCAAACATGTTATGAATAGAAACTCTGGCCTGTAATTCGTTTCTATTTTGTTTTAGTTGTTCTTGTTGCTTTTCTGCAACAGATGAATAAAAATCTATTAGTTTTTATGTTTTATTCATAGATATTTCTAGGTTGCGGGAGTCCCGCGAATCATTTTATTCTCCCGCAACCCGCACACACGCTCGCACTCGGCCATCAAATCTAGTGCCGCGCCGCACTCTATTGCGTTGGGAGTGCACGTCTCTAGATCAAGGGCCCGGCCCGGCCCGAGGATAGTGTCAGGTCGGGTCACGTTCAGGCTCGGGCAGAGAATAAGCTCTAATTCACTCCTCTTACGCTAAGGAACCGAGAGTTGTCATCCAGTCTCTTTGGTAGAGAGAGAGAGACGAGGAAAACAAACAAGCATGCAAATGGAAATTATCGAGCTTATTTTTTTTTATCGTGCGATGCAGGCCTAGCAGAGACCACGTTTTTTTACAATGTGTTCAGGGGACAGGCAGCTAGCGGATAGGGAGGAGATGTTTGCTGTATGTGACACAAAATATATGTGACATCGCTTAGAGCACCTTTAATATATTAGTTTCACCTTTTAAGTTGAATTACTGAAATGAACTTTTGCACGATATTCTAATTTTTCAAGTTTCAC
This sequence comes from Rhinichthys klamathensis goyatoka, assembly GCF_029890125.1. Taxonomy (NCBI): domain Eukaryota; kingdom Metazoa; phylum Chordata; class Actinopteri; order Cypriniformes; family Leuciscidae; genus Rhinichthys; species Rhinichthys klamathensis. The sequence goes on from NW_026606722.1 coordinate 6,365,219, forward strand.
CTGTATGTGTCTAGCATAATTCTGTATTTTCATCTTTAGAATCCTTAATATTTTTATTCTGGTGTCACCATTGTCCTGTACCAATCGGCAGTTGTCAATCGCCACTCTGTGTAGCCGCTTCTCAGATTGAGTGCAAATACTATTGAGCTCCACTTCATGTCTTCCTGCACTTGAACAGACAAATTTTAAAAAAATCCCTGTCTCGGCGAATATCCTAGTAAACATAGTCGGTTATGTCTTAGTGAGCGTAAACAGTAGGAAACCGCATGTGTATTATTAACTATATTGGATATTTAGGTCTTAAAGTGACAGCAGCCTAAAAATCCTGCTGCTGTCTGTGTTTTTATGAAACAACAAAAAATAAAACATCACTCACTGCTCTTGACTGAGTAACTTTTGTAACTTCAATAAGGATTAATCTGTTTAATTTATACACAGTGAATATTATGGAGTGTTATTTTGATTAAATTTCTGTATGTGAAAACTACAGTTAGATCTACCTGAAAAAACTTTTAAAAGCACTGATTGTTTCTTATCTTTGTTCTGCTGTATTTATTGGTGCTATTGCTTGTAGATGTTGTTCTTATTTTATTACTGACTGTTTACTTGTCTTTAATAATGCTTTGTATATTAGGCTGGTAGTTTTAGCTGTGGTATCGAAATTGGAATAGAGAATTGTGAATTTTTGCTGGTATCTAAAATTTTGGTGTGATAACTTTAATGGCCGGTTAAAAATATTTATGGCTGGTAAATTTTCTTAAGTAACCGACCATTGGCAGGTGTGGCAAACAGTTCGTTTTAGGCCCTGCCTGTATGCCTATGGTAAGTCTAATGTCAACATGTTAAGCTGTGGTGTTGAGTTTCCTCCTTCCATAAAATGCAGATCCTGTGTGCTGTTTAGGGATGTGGCAGGACAAAAAGGTTAAATGACGTTTGTGATAATTGACTTCTGTTATAAAAAAAAATCTTAATTCCAGATTAAGTGCTTTTTCTTCATTGTGAATATGTTTGATCGGAAATTAGCTTCTTTTTTCTAACTACAGATGATGTTTTTTTTTTTTTCTATAAGCAAACAAGGGTCAGAAAATAGGCCTACCTCTTCGTCAAAACAGGTCAAGGTAAAAGGCAATGATCGTCAGGTTTCTTTGGCATTGTCATGCCGTTGTTGATGGGCTTATCTTGAATCTTGTTTGGAGATGGGATTAAGATACTGTGCTCTCGCTGTTGTGACACCATACTTATGGCATGAACTTAAGGGTTCATCTCTTTGGAAACTATAGCATGCTATAGCATGGAAACCTATATCCCTATAGGCTGCACTGAAAGCCTGCCCGATCTCTTTTAGGAGACGGATAAACACTGTTGACTGATTCTGCTGTGCTGACTCAGCTGCCCTGAGCCATTGCCTGTTGTGGAAGTCAGGCATTGCATTTCAATCGATGGCTTCAGGGTTCTGGAGTGAGCTACTAAAGCATCTGTTATCACCTTTAATATCCTCCTCATAATTTTTTTGAGTTGGGCTAAGCAGGTGTTTTGATTTGTAAAACAGACCTCATCTGAAACGTTTTCCTTTGTAGTGAATTGTTCTTGTCACGTGAGTGGAAGACGTGATGCTGCAGTGTCTGTGAATGCGTGAAGAGATCCAGTGTTCGGACCTTTTATACCGGGCCTGAACAAGCCTGTGTGACGTGTCCGCTGCCACGTTCAGATCGCATTAGCTGCATGAACGCCTGAAACTTGTGATTCACTCCAGCCTCTAGAAGCTTCGGCCTCTTTTCAATGAGTGTGCTACTCAGTTTAATGAATGACATCGTAAGACTCCCACAATCCTTTGCAATCTCTCACGAGTCACCACAGCCCACAGGTTATGCAACAGGAACTGGTAACTGATAACTAGGGTTGAGTATGTCTGGTTATATTCAGTTCGCAATTCGACTTCTTTCTTTGCGTCTACTCTGTGGATGCACAATATATCAGTATCATATAGGTTATTGTCCTGAAACCTGTTACATTGATTCCCACACGTACATCAAACAGCGTGTCAGACGTTTGTTTCAATGAAGTTCATCATAACCTCCAACACGAGTCTCTGGGATGTTAATAGCAGCTGATGTATCATGTAGCACTAATGTTGGTGGATTGATAGCTTGACTCATGACTTCAGTACAGCTCCATTCAGCTTCATTCTGCCTGTGATGTTGTGTGAGAAGGGAGAGATTATGTTATAATGCAAGGGATTTAATTCTAGAGTTTTTCAGTGACTTTACTTCCAGCCCTGTCAACTCATGAGGGCTCAGGCTTATTCCGCTCTGACATTTGCTCTGTGGCAGAATGTTTTTGTCTGGCCACAGCGTTGGCCTACTTTTTGCGAGAGCTCTGGCTTTGTGCCCCGCAAGCCTGTTCTTCTGTTCCTCCCCCAGCCACGTCGCTCTGTGCACATCTGAATCTGTTGAGTCTCTGATTTCCCTCCCCTCAGTTCATTTATTATTTATCAGTTCATTATTTAGCATTGTTTAGACCATTCCCCTCATTTACAAGAGACTTTGTTTGTAGTCTGTTTAAAACAATCTCTGACTGTGGTTTAGCACCACGTGCTGTTATTATCATGCTGGTTCTTTTTGTCTCATTGCGTTCTGGACCTATAGTATATTTTATATGGCAGAGCACACTGCAAAAATTAGCATTTGCAGTGACATTTAGTGTATAGTCACCCCGTGTTCACTCTGTAAAGCAGATGCTGTTTAGACTTTTTATTTTTTCCATTTAATGTGCCAGATGCTTCGTTCCAGTGCCACATAGGCAAGTCAAAGTCCACTCAACGAATGCAAAACAGATCTAGATATCTCTTCTTCAAGCGTTTTGCTCATTAATGAAGCCAAGCATCTGCTTGTATACAGTTGGCAGTAGCATTACTTGAAAAACGACCTTTGACACTCTCCTGGTGTCCTGGTGATGTGATCAGGTGAAGTCATATGGGATTAATATCCTGCCATGATTCAAAACTGAAAATAAAGTTCTGAAAGCTTGAAACTAAGTGTTCGAAAACTCAAAATCTTACAAAAAAAAGTTTTGCAAGATCGAAAAATAAGATTTGCAAGCTTGCAAAATGTAAAAAAATTAAAAATATCTCTGCAAACATTATGTTGTTTTTGAGATTTCCTTCTTCAGAACTGCAACATTTTTTTTACGATGTTGCGCAAACAATTTTTCAGAGTTTCACATTTGTCAGTGTTCTCCCACTGTATTAGTTTGTTTTCCAGGTTTGAAACCTTGTAAATGGTGATCTGAAAACTGGTGTGCGAATGTGTGAAAAAAAGTTTTGAAACTCTGAAAACAGACTTTTGCAGGCTTGCAAAGGGGTAAAAAAAATTAAATCTCTGCAAACATAATTTTGTTTTTGAGTTTTCCTTCTTCAGAAGTGCAACACTCTTTTTTACGGTGTTGTGCAATCATTTGTTCAGAGTTTCGAATTTGTCACTGTTCTCCCAGTGTATAGTTTGTTTTCCAGATTTGAAACCTTGTAAATGGTAATCTGAAAACTGGTGTGCGAATAGGTGAAAAACAGTTTTGAAACTCTGAAAACTGAGGTTCGAAAGGGCGAAACTTATTACATTACATTACATGTGCACTCCTATTGCAGACTATTTTTTCAGAGCTGAGTTTACAACACCCAGTTTGCGGAGATACGCCCACACAGTTGCAAGCTTGCGACTCACGTGATTTGTGGCAGCTTTGTCACGCAGTTCTGCTCTGAAACTCTGAAACTCAGACTGAGCCAAAATGAAGCTTCGCAACCTCGCAACTTAAAAAAAAAAGCCTGGAGGGAGGGCCTTCTGCTCTTGGCCAATGCTTTGCTGTCTGCTGACGTACAGTCCAATCACAAGTCGTATTTACTGGAAAGGTGGGATTGACCGACTGCTCCGCCAATGACGAAAGCGTATGGGATGAATATAGTCAGTCATATTTATTTATAGAGCACATTTAAAAAAAACAGCTGTTGGCCAAAGTGCTGTATCAAAATATCGTATCAAAATGATTAACACGTGCAAGCACAATTATCAATGAACTTGATTAATGTTGCAGAAATGTTTTATTATCCACAACCAAAGGCCTTTCAACAGGCCTTTTCAGGGGCGGCGCCAGATCATTTTTAACGCAGGTGCTGAGGGGGTGTCAGATCATTGACAGGGGGAGCTGCTCAATTGTATATATATATATATATATATATATATATATAGGCTATATACATACACACACACACACACACACACACACACACACACACACACACACACTATTATTTAAATGAGCAAAATGTATAATGAGATGCTCCAGCAGTCCAGCTCATGTGCAATGCAATCGCGCCCGTGCCTCCATGATCATATTGTCAGCTATTTGCTTCTTATTTATTATATATCCAATTGGTTGATGAAAAATGTATTAAAATTAAGATACAATTTATACAAAACGAAATTCACTTCAAAGAAATGCTTTCTACAAAACAAAACTTAATTTAGTGGTCAAAATCATGTCTGACCCATCATATCTTCCGATATATTGCGCATCCATCTTACACATGCTGTTCAATTTTCATAATCAGCATAGATGTGAAAAAAATAACATTATAATATTTTAACAAAAATTAAACTAAATGCGCTTATTTAATGGCTACAACACATATAGTTCGCCTATACAGACTCTCTAAATATTTACATTAATATTAACAATGCTGCAAGTGCAGTTTGTTGATAGTAAATGTTAACTAATCTATAAGTGTTACCGATTTTTTATACACCGATTCAGAGGTCTCGTGAGTTCAGTGTTGGACATGTCAGTTGTTTCAACTATTCATTAAAGTGAATGGTTAAAATGAGTCATTCGTTTGCGTATCGGACGTGTCATTAGTGGACGTCTAGCCACGGCACGCTTGTGTGATTATCTCGGCAGTTTAGGAGTAAGACATCACACAAGATTTGCAATTTGTACAAATAGAGACATTTTTGTGAATACAAATGTTTTCTTTTGTATTAGTGTTTCATAATTTGCGCATCCAACAAAGAAGACGTGCATGTGTGGATCAGGTGACGCGTGTGCATTCATTGACGTCTTTTCTGAGTCAATCTCATTTGATTCATTTGGATTTTGAGACTTTCTTTTCGCGGGTTTTAAGCATTTCACAACCCACACACAAACAACTACAAATGAATAGGCCTGGTGCTAGTTATTAATTTGGGCACAACTACACATCTATTTGACAAATTCATAAATGTGCGTCACTACATTTAAACTAATACAATTCAATGTGTGCGCAAAATCCAGAATCACATGAATGTGCAGCATTTTGTACAACTAGAGCCATATAGTTGTTAATACAAAACCTCGATTTTGTATTAATGTAGCTCAGAACTTGTGCATGCAACAAGATGTGCAATTTTTGATCAGGTGACACGCGTGCATTCATTGCTCCGTTTCTAGAATGCATGAATATATTATATTCATCCCATACGCTTTCGTCATTGGCGGAGCAGTCGGTCAATCCCACCTTTCCAGTAAATACGACTTGTGATTGGACTGTACGTCAGCAGACAGCAAAGCATTGGCCAAGAGCAGAAGGCCCTCCCTCCAGGCTTTTTTTTTTAAGTTGCGAGGTTGCGAAGCTTCATTTTCGCTCAGTCTGAGTTTCAGAGTTTCAGAGCAGAACTGCGTGACAAAGCTGCCACAAATCACGTGAGTCGCAAGCTCGCAACTGTGTGGGCGTATCTCCGCAAACTGGGTGTTGTAAACTCAGCTCTGAAAAAATAGTCTGCAATAGGAGTGCACATGTAATGTAATAAGTTTCGCCCTTTCGAACCTCAGTTTTCAGAGTTTCAAAACTGTTTTTCACCTATTCGCACACCAGTTTTCAGATTACCATTTACAAGGTTTCAAATCTGGAAAACAAACTATGCACTGGGAGAACAGTGACAAATTCGAAACTCTGAACAAATGATTGCACAACACCGTAAAAAAGAGTGTTGCACTTCTGAAGAAGGAAAACTCAAAAACAAAATTATGTTTGCAGAGATTTAATTTTTTTTACCCCTTTGCAAGCCTGCAAAAGTCTGTTTTCAGAGTTTCAAAACTTTTTTTCACACATTCGCACACCAGTTTTCAGATCACCATTTACAAGGTTTCAAACCTGGAAAACAAACTAATACAGTGGGAGAACACTGACAAATGTGAAACTCTGAAAAATTGTTTGCGCAACATCGTAAAAAAAATGTTGCAGTTCTGAAGAAGGAAATCTCAAAAACAACATAATGTTTGCAGAGATATTTTTAATTTTTTTACATTTTGCAAGCTTGCAAATCTTATTTTTCGATCTTGCAAAACTTTTTTTTGTAAGATTTTGAGTTTTCGAACACTTAGTTTCAAGCTTTCAGAACTTTATTTTCAGTTTTGAATCATGGCAGGATATTAATCCCATAAAGTCACCGGTCATAAATCTGTCATCTGTCATGACTAATATGTGGAAACCAATATGCATTGGTATCATATTGATCAATTTGAGAGTTTATATAGAGTTTGTCTTTATTGGCTGATATTATATTTAATTATGTAAGCTAATTTCCTCTATTTTTACTTTTTTGATTGTTTGTTTGCCATCATCTAAGTATTAAGTTAATCTTTAAAAGGATTAGCTTTAAATCTCTAATAATTTAAAAACACCGTTAAAAATAAATCTAAAAATTAATGTCTATCCCTACTACTACTGTAATATCTATTTTTTATACTGTACATTATAATGTTGTAATTCTTAAATTCACTTGTAGTTTGAGTTTATTTTTGAGTGGCTTATTTTTCATTTATTTGGGTATCCGCCATTACATCAAAATAATTGTCTCATTGGTATCATCCAGAAACTTAAAATGTGTGAATCCATAATCTTCGATTTTTACATTTTGTCAATGCTAATGTGATCATGAAGGTATTCAGATGGGTGCTAAATTGGTTTGCTTGTATTTGTGAAACCAGAATTAAAATTTTTAATTTAAAAAAGAAAAATTGGATTCTCCAATCTCCATCGCACTTTTCAGCCAAGATTCACTTAATCAACCAGGCGTATTAGACCAACATCACAAGATTTGTCTTGAGACTGTCTCTTGTTGCCTAAATTTAGACCCATTCAAAAGAGTTAGACCTGAAGGCATAATGTTATAATGAAAGCCCTGTTCAGATGTTAGCCACAGCGTCCATTCACTGAGAACTGTGACGATTGCCCAACCGCATGCAGGATTTGATTAAAAAGTCACTTGATGCCTTTATTCATGTAGGTTCATCCCTTTAAACATTTCTACACCTCATGTGCCATTGTGATTTCAGGGCTGTGTACAGAGGTGACGCATCTCTGAATAGCCAAAAGATATTTTCCACTGCACTTATTTGACTTGCTTATTTTACCACAGGTGCTCTATGCCAGATGTTTACTCAGTTGTGCAAGAATTGTTCTGGTGAAAATGATTTCTAATTGCCTAAGCCAGGATAATACACTTTACTACATTGGTGTTAGGGCTGCATGATTTAGGGGAAAAAAATCTAAAAAACAAAACAAAAAATTGCTTCTTTATTTTTGTCAGGAAATATGCATAGAGTGAGAAAAAACTCCAGTACACCTTTCTACAATAAACTTTTGGTTTTGCATATGTTTACTTTAAATTTCTTTAGAGAGAAGTATTATTTTTCCTATTTTTACCGAAATTAGGGTGTTGTTTTAGGGTGTAGCTTTAGTGAGTACATGTAATGTAACATGTTTCATTCATACTGGAAGCCAGAGGGCGCCCTCTTGCAGAACGTCCACAACTGAGACTCATAGAAGTAATAAAGCTTATGACTTTCCGGGATATCCCGTATATAGGCAAAGGCATCCAGATATCGCTGCAGAATAAAATGCAGATAGAGACGTTTTGACTGATGAAACATGAAGACAATAAATATAAAATTGTGACAATATATGGTTTACCTGTGTTCTTCTAAATATCTCTGGTATTTTCATAAGAATAAAGTATATTTATAATGCAATGCTAACCGACAGCCTTTTTCACTGTATAGAATACTGTAAAATTATATATTTTCTGATTCATTCTGTGAAATGAAGTGATGTCACATCAGAAAAGAAAGTTATTGCGGTTTGGAGTAAAAACTTGTAACGAGAAGCGTTTACAAACCTGTTGTCCAAGTTTTTTTAAATGTACATTATAAGTGACTCAAACTCACAGCGCTTGCAGAGATGCAGCAGCATTTACTTTTATTTAATAAAAAAATCGCAAATCACAATGTTGGTTTAAATTCAGTTATAGATGATATCCTGACATCATGGACATGCCTATACATCATCAGCCTGGGTTGCATTTACATAATGTAACAAGTATCAATTTAAGCAAAATGTCAATCAGAGAGGAAAGAGGCAAATGCTTTTTCCTCTTACTTAATTTACATATTTGTAAATTTTATGTCTATGTTAGATGGATGGATGCACACTTTTATCGTTGGTAAATATTGTTAAACATTGCCATTTCCATCAGCCACAAATGCCAACCACAGCATTTGCATTAACCTCCATCTGTAATTATTTATGTGCACTTCACACAAGTCCAGGTGTTTTCAGTTTCAGTTCAGTGTCAGTTTTAGACTTAGTATTTTAGACTGTAGCATTCATTTAAAAAAAATATATTAATAAAACAATGCAAGCATGATTTTCAAGCTCATTTTCTGACATTCTATGGGAGATGATGTTAAGTTTAATGGCATCATTGTTTATGATTGTAGTACAGTTGTGGATCCTGGTCTTCTCTGGCATGAAGAATAGGGCTAAAGCTAACAGGAAATATTTGGGGGATTTTGCTGGGTGCCTGGCTTCCCTAAATCTACTCATCCAGACAGACTGAGAGAATAAACACTGGGACAAAATGAAGTGATCTGTCACATCAAGTGGAGCGCCGGGAAGTTGATTGCCATCATTTATTGTGTAGTGAGTGTCCCGTCACCAGTATTCTGTTCTGGCGCTTAGTTTCTGTCCCGTCCCTGTGATTTCACAGGGTCCTTCACTTGTTTGGACAAACCTTCATGTAGTGCTGACTACTGAGGGGGTCCGCAATGTCTGCTGGGTAGTGAAATATTGACTGTTTGCACTTTGCAGTGCATCTCAGACTGAGCATTTCTCCAACGATTCGGCATCTTATTTGGGATGGTCGAACACTGTAAGTGGGGTGACTATGACTTAACCCAATTTCCTGCATGTCTACAGCCATGAACTGGTTCAGACAAACAGATATCTTTTGGTCCAACAAAAGAAAAATGTGTTTGTACTTTGTACATGGACAAGTTTAGCGTCTTTTCCCATATCTTGGCCTAAGGGTAATAATGTGATGTAACCAAGTTAACAGTTTCCTAGTTCTGCCTTTGTCATCGTCAGCCTCAGCTCTTATGTGTCTGCTCGATCCCTGCTGTGCTTCACTGTAAGTGCTCTCATAAATAAGAGCTAAATGCGATATGATGTTCTCCCACTGAGTTCCCATAAGCTCCCTGTCCAATGGAAAAGCAGCAGTATCGCTGAAATGCCTGTGGGGCGCACAGCCTCCTTTGTCGGGTCGCTTCCCAACAACAGAAGTATCTATATGAACAATTATAGATACCCCCCCATAGCCACTCTGCTCTTTGTTTGTGGTTATTTACACACTCATCTAGCCTGGGAAAACCCAGACAACTTCCGGCAAATTTAGATTTGCTCTGAAAGTTAGTCTGGCAAAGAGCTCATTCAAGCTCATTTCCAATCCGCCGAAATCGAGGCACCAATCAGAAAGGTTGGGGCGGGCTTTACACGATGACGACAGCGCTGGGATTTTGAAGCAGATTTTGTAGCCTACATTACAAAGATGGATGCCGCCGTCGAACATCACTCGTTCGAATCAGCTATCGCGTCTGTTTTAAGCGATTTGAACGTTTCCTTTTTGTTAAAAACCGAGCAAAGAACAACACTCGGAGATGTTTCTGCCGCTCTGCATACGTCATCTCCTTCATCGCTCTGATTGGGTTTAGGTCTATCCGCGACGTCCGTTGGTGACGCCCCTCTGGAAATGATTTGTCTATGACGCTTTGCCAGACCATAACTCAGTTACAACTGAGAATGGTCTGGTTTTAACCAGGCTAACACTCATCATGACTTGAGACTTGAATCACTGTTATGTAACATCAAAAAGTTATTTTATTTTAATCCAGAGAGGGCAAAAAGCTTGACCTGCTATTTTTTTGAGTGCAACTCCTCTTTTTGGGAACGGAATATATGTATTTTTTTACTGTAAGGGTTTGACCTATTTTCTTGTCATGACATGTCATGATTTTTGCTGCCATTTTTGTCTGGGTTGTAATAATATATTCGGCTACTAGAATAGCATTCAAAAAGTATGCATAAATATCTTCTCCACACAGGCCTACACTGAGTCTTGTGTGATATGGAGGAATAAAAATGGTTGTTATTGAATATATAAATCTCCACATATTATGAAAAAAGTGTAAAAGATCATGATGAGACCAAATAAGCTCTGCACATTGTACTTTGCTGTTTGGGCTTGTAGTGAAACATTGGCTACTGCAAATAACAGCAGCTGATGACATCTGATGGTTCTGCTCATCTTGCTATTTGTCAGTGTGTCAATTTTATTGTGAGACTTTTCAAAAAATATTTAGGCTAGTACATGGCTGTCTGGCTGGAATACTTCATTCTAATTGGTCAGTTTATGTATAATGACTGCTTATCTGTAACTGACCATTGTCTCGGGAGAGTTTGTGGAATAAATGTTTATTTCCATAAGTTGCACCTGACAGCATGGTGTCAAAATGACATTAAGAGAAAACAAACCCCAAAAGTCGCATTGATGTGTATAAGTCAAATTTTTTTTTATTTCATTCAGGAATGTAAAATACCGGTAAATAAAGCAAAACGTTTACAAACATTATAAACACTATAAACATGTATTTTAGTTCCCTCACTCCACAACACATCCTTAAAATTTAACAGTATTCAGACTCAGAACAGGAATGAAAAATTTATTTTAAAAAAAGTATAAAACAAACATATATTATAGTGGCATTTATTATAAATGCCAAGCCTAAACACATTTATTCTGCTGTCAAAATAAAAGTCCCACTTCTGACACTTATTGGTCAAACAGAATATATATATTTTTTTTTAAATGCCAAATATTGGCCGATATATCGATCAACCACTTGAATTTATGAACAATTTACATGTAAATTTGTTTTGCTTATGTCATGTTAATAAAGCCCAAGTATTGCCTTGGCAATAATGTATGTAATACAATCATGCCAATAAAATAACTTTGAAAAATATAATTCCACTGTAGATGTGTTTTTATTTCTCTCTGTCTAGATTGCTTTTGCTGTCCTTAAGCTGTGGCCCTATCCAACTGCCCAGTTTGCCTATATGTATGTGGCGTCCCCGCTACTATTGTTTTGGTCATAAGACGCACAGAACATAGTACATTTGTTACGCAATAACTCCCCGCAGACACCTATATGAACACTATATCTGTGTGTGTATATATGTTCAAGGTTTGACCCATTAATCATCAGCTCAGATCCATGTGCGTCTGTGACAACATAAAGAATCTGAGGAGTGTAAAAACCTTAATTTTCCTCGCTTGTCTTACAAACATCATTTTACAATAGGTAATTTATTGCTCTTTGAAAGTTCTTCCTTATTGTAAACTTTTCAAGAAGTGTTTCATTATGTCTTAAAGTGGGTGTGTCTTCAAGGCTGTGACTTGCCCATACATGCTTTCCTCAAGGAAACACCTTATTACAAAGGCTGGATAATAATGAGTAGTCCCATCAGAGGAATCACTTGAAGTTGGTTAATGTCCAAACCTAATTGAGGGTTTGAACACATACTGGCTAAGGTGCTAACAGTGTGCTAACATGAGCCTGCATGTGTACAGGTTCCCCTTACTCCTAAATCTAGTCAAGGTGACGCTCTCAAGTTACTCTGTGTGAACATTTGAAACGAGAGCGAGACAGAGTGCTGATAATGACAAGGCCCAGCTGTTGTTCATTTTCCAAAAAGTCATCGGACAGCTTTCTTTGGCGAGCAGATGCATAGTACAAGATTTTTGTCATGATTTTACCTCCCATGGGGGTGTGCGCTGGTTAAATTAGACGGGCAGGATTAGGAGGGATGAATATAGTGTATAATTGATCAGTTTGGCAAAGAAGAGCGTCAGTTGATATTCATGATATTCAGATACTGCTGTTGTCTGTGCGGTTTAGATTCATTTCCAAACATGGTGTGATTTTGATGCAGATTAGACTGCGTGAGTGTTGCAAGGAAGCATTAAAACTTCATAGAATAGAAATGTTGTGTGCTAGGACCCTATTAAAGCAGTCCCCCCCCCCCCCCAATTCCTTTTCCCATTTACATTTTTCTGTTTTTCTGTTTTTTTAAGGTAACTAAATCCAAAAAGCATGTCTTATCAATTTTAATAATTTGTAAAAATTGAAATGAAATGCATTTTTTAAATGACCTCATGAAATCTTTTATTTTTCTTCAAATCCCATTTAATTTCCCCCCAAATTCTAATTAGATTCAGTCTTTTGATTTGATACAAATGTATTATCAAAACTGTGGTAATCAAATTAATAAAAAAAAAAACATTAACACATTTTTTTAATTGTATTATACTGAATATGCAATAATTCCTTTACATCAAAACATTGCATTTTTAGTTTTTGTCAAATTAAGTGCTGCACAACAGAGGCCTACTGTATAAATTAAAACATGGATGAAAAAAATGGATTGTGTGATGATCCGTATGATTATTTTTATTCTTATTCTTATTACTCAGAGAAGTATATTTGACTATACAATCGTAATATATTTCTGTCATAATTTCTTTTATTCGTTTTGTTTTGGCGCTTTGGTAATTTGCCAATTTTTTTTTCATACAGTGAATTCTGTCATATCATGGAAATCATATGGCCCTAGTTATACATGTGCCTTTAAAATCAGTCTTGGGTTGTGTTGTGTGTTGCCACATATAATCTGTCTAATTATTAACTGCTTCAAGTTCATTCATACAGTTCATTTCTCATAGTGAAGCGTGAGGTAATAGTTAGCCAAGCAGAAATTAGTTCAGTGGAGTAGAACAAAACTTGAATTTAATCGAGTTCTTGAGTTTTCTCAGGCTCGCCTTGGTCTCTTACATCCACATTATCCACCTTACTTTTCAATGCGGATTGCGGAAGTAAGGTGTTTTCTGTGAATGTGTAAGTAGTAGCCGCTATAGGGTACGAGAAGATTAGGCCTATATCAGTGCAGTAAACGGTAAAACCAGCGTGTTTACAATGAAGACAATATATTATGTTAAGAAATAGGCTATATTTGTTAATCAAGCAGCATAACAAACTGTTGTACAGCTTGTCTTTTTTTTTCTTCATTTTCCATCCTTCTCATTCTATGTGGCCAAAAATAAAATTAATAAATGTAAATTATAATTGCTATTACAGTGAAGGATGCTGTATGTATTTATAAGTGTCATGCACAGGCCTGTGTTGTTAGACAGTCAGCACACTAAAAACCAAATCAACATTCCACGATTATATCATAGTTCAGTGTCTGCGATCCTGACACCTTTTTAAAACACACCCAAAAGTGTTACTGTTGGACTTGAAATACCCTTCTGTGAGCAGTTTCTGTTTTATTACACTGGCCAATTTTGTGAGCACTGTGATAGGGTTTATAGCTCTTTAGCCTATTTATTTGTTGTGTGGACCCAAAGCAGTCTAACCGAATAATCTGAAAATCTATGGTTGTGCACATCATCTAATCTGAACAAAAATTCCTCAAATTCCTATTCCCTTGACTGAAATCATAACATAATGGTAATCCATGCCATTCAGACTCTATTTCTCAACTAAGCTTGGACAGCGTTAGGCAACGTCAGACTGTAATACCGTGAAAATGATTGGACAAATTTCAGTTTATTTTCAGTGGTAAATGCCAGTATGTTTGGGTGAAACCGGTTTTATGAGAGCTCTGATGTAATTGGCTTTAGTCAGAATAACTTTCACTGTGCTGGAGGATTTACTCTAATCAGAATAAACAATGGAAAGAGGTGTAATCTTGCATCTCAACCATGCAAATTTCTTCATTGCTATGAAAGGTAGAGATGTCATCATGAGCTCCTATGACCTTAGTAGATTAAGAGTTTTTATATCACATGTAGGTCATGTACAACTCATCAACTCCTTTCCACTTTTGTGAATCTTACGTTTTTACTCTGTGTGTTGCAGGCACTCTTGTCGTCATGTTTATTGTTCAGAAGAGATCTCCTCTGGCCCAGGACTCCCTGCACAGGATGACAGCCGTTACACAACGGAGGAACCAGGGACTGATGAAAAGGTGACAAAAAACAATGACTCTACACAGTTACCAACTAAATACCTCAACAACTTGCAAGCACTTGAACTCTTCTCCTATTAAGTCGTGAGTGTGCGTCTTTAACACCATTGAGATTTAACTCTGTATTGTGAAATGGGATCACATACATTTCACCTCTAGAGAGGGGAGTTTGATTGGCTGTTGTGTAAATAGTCCCTGAAGTTGTGCAATAGCTCCTCATTCAGAGTGTTGTTGACATTTGTCTTTCAACAGGCTAATCTATAAAGCCACTTACCGACAGGGGCCCCAACAAAGACCCCCCTCCTCTCTAACCTATTGATTTAAGGCTGTATAGAGGTGTGGAGTCATCTGGTTGTCCAATATTTCTTAGTGAGACTGGCTGATTAGGTCCACTTTAGCTGTTGTTAGTATGCAGTCATTAAAGTTAAAGCAATTCAATCTTCAACTAAAGTGTGAATCTGTAAACTTGCCCTGTTTGCACTTAAACACTCCCTGGCAGTCACAAAAGTGTTTTCTCTTTTCTCCCACTAAACTTGAATGGTAGAAAAACATAGCCATAGAAAAAAAAACATCTCTTCCACCCTCATCGAAATAAAACCAGTTCTGCCAACTCACCCGTTGTTGAAGGAATAGTAAAAAGTCACTCATCAATTCATCACTCATGTCATTTACTCAACCTCATGTCTTTCCAAATACCGCTGATGAGCACAGACAGATTTTTGGCAGAATTATCACGTTGCTCACAATGAAACAACAAAAAAACACGTGACCATGGTCTGTCACACTCCAAAACGGACAAAAGATGGAATAGTTTGTGAGAAACTGACCTTTTCACTTAAGTCATATGTTTTCCTCTTTTAGGTTGAGGAGGAAAGGGCGACACACACTCAGTCATCGCACAGCGTGGGCCTGGAGACCGAGACTGCTGCACTAAAGGAAACTCCATTGCACTCACAAGACACCCCACACGAAGAGAAGCACAAACAGGTGCCCGTGCAATCCAACCGCCATATCGGTTTTCTTCTATTACATATCTCATCCTAACCCCCAACCTTTGTGACCCACACATGCGACTCAAGGGATAGGACACACAAAATCCTATATTTGTTTCGCTTTATTTTTTCGGTCACACTTTAGATTAGGGTCAAATTCACACTATAAACTAACCATTAACTATGACTTTTGCCTAAAAAAACTCCCAATTACTGCTTTTTAATAGTTAGTAAGGTAGTTCTTAAGTTTAGGTATTGAGAGATGTAGAATATGGTCATGCAGAATAAGGCATTAATATGTGATTTATAAGTACAAATAAACAGCCAATATTCTAGTAATATGCATGCTAATAAGCAACTAGTTAATAGTGAGAATTGGACCCTAAACTAAAGTGTTAACTTTTTTTCTTTGACTTTAAAGGTTTATGGCTTTTATGCCAAAAATATTTGAGTTATGAGTTACCATTAAATACAGTGCTTGTCCACTTTTGGTTTCCATTCATTTTGTGTGTCATTCAAGTGTTATAAGCCATGAACCAAACCAACCAGCCACAAGGTAAATCGCAACATTAGAAACTTTGATTTGAAAAGAATGTGAAAATTCAACAAGAAAACAAAGTTACAAGACTGTGTATTAACAGCTTCAATGAGGGAAATAACTACAATCTTGTGAAGGGTTGCAAATGACAATTAAACTATGGAGAAATCTAACAGTTTATGTTATAAGTTAAAAATCAATTCCCTCATGGGACAAATGAATGGGATTTTTACTTCCAGAACTGTTGCACTCTATTGCTGTGATCCTCCAGCTCATGTCTGCAACCAAATCATAGTCATGATGTTTTTCACCAAGACAGCCTTTTTCTGTTGCTGAATTGTTACTCTGTTAATCTGTGATTCTGTCCTTGTAGACTGTGAATTTAGAAGAAGTGTTGGAGGATGAGCAGATTCCGCTTGATTCTGCTCTCCCTGAGCTAGAACAACAACAACAACAACAACAACAACAGCAGCAGCAACCAGAACCCCAGAACACCCAACAACAAGACCAACAACAGTCAGCTCAACCACCAACACTTACACAGTCCCAAACAGCACCGCCTCTATCCCAGACCCAGCCAGACCCTGAAACTCCACAGGCCACTGAAACAGAGGACCAGGCTGCCCACGCCTCCGCTGCTTTGACCCCTCCACAGACTGACCCACTCGGAGAAGACCCCTCTGCACCTGCTGCTGAACTCCAGAAGAGCCCAGAGCCAGCCTCACCTACCTCAGTCTCCTCCTCCGAGAGCCCCTCCAGGTGAGTACAGACAGCAGTTTGGGAGAGGAGAGGGTGGGAACGTTGAATGATTGTCTTATCATTCATTTCACCATTTATTTTCTATATTCACCTTTCTTTTGATTTTGTTTTCTTATTGTTTCATTGTGACACCATTTCTGCACCCAGACTTTTAAATTGAATCAGCCGAGCACACAGTCATCACTTTATGGACTTCATGTCGCACCTTCTTTGGAACTGCACCGGTTTTTTAAAATTGCATCATAGTGTATCTCTCCTTCTTTACTAGAGCTCTATGGCTTTGGGTTTTTTTTTTTTTTTTTTTTTTTTTTTTGGACTTGGAGCATTTATGAATCTTCCATTTCAACAAGGACCCAAAAAAGACAATATCGGTGTGCACTTAGCTAGATGGGCCTTTAAAATGTAATAAACCAGTAAGACAAAAACCGTCCACAGAACAAAATGAACCATGCTTCAATCCGTACCTGGATCCAGCCAGATTTCTTTCTCTCTCTTATTCTTTCTAGCCCCTCTCTCTCCATTAGTTTCCTTCCCATTCCTCCCTATTTCCCTTCTTTTGGTAAACGGCATATGATTTCTTTCCTTCAGTGGACTAGACGTTCCGCATCCTGATGCCCCTGTAGAGAACTCTAGTGCCAGTCAGTGTGAGGTGGGCTCTGTGCCCCCCTTCAGTCAACCCCTTGACGCAACACTCACCAGGTGAGTACAGAGCGACAGGTAAACGACAGGTAACAAAGCAGGTTACATGGTGACATTACGGTAACTACAGAACTCGCGTTACATTAGGTGACTTGGTAACTGATGGTTAACCAAGTAACGGAGCTTCTTCAGGCACATCAAGGCTCGTCATCCTGCCTTGCTCTTTTTTTTTTACTTCTCATTTCATTTTTTTTCTCCCCCGAATGCCATGATACACCATTTTAATTCCTGTTTAACTTGTCATTTGAGTGAACAAACATTTATTTATTTTTTTATATTTTTTATATATACCGACCTATTAATGTATCTTCATATCCCCACCCTTTCCTCTCTTTACTTGCTCAATAGTGTTGTGGAGGAACATGCAGATAACCAGTCCACCACTTTGGGACAGAGTACAGAGACCAGTGCTGACCCGACTGCCTCTCTGGTCCCGAGTGAGCTGGACCTCACAGAGCCGGGGCAGACAGACAGTATTCTTCCACCTACAGAAAGCCAGCAGGTACACACACAAACACACTACAAGCACATTTGTCAGACTAATCTCACAGTGCTAAGTAATTGCAAAAATGGGAGTGAATAAATCAAATACCTACAAGACTAAAACTCCCTTACACACGATAAAATCACTTTAACGCATATGAATAATGGTGTAATGCTTTTATAAAACATAAGCAATAGAGCTAATAGAATAGACACAAATGTTCAATAAACAATTAAATGTATTATTTATTATACCGTAATCAAAATACCAATTTGTCTTCAATATAGTACTGTTTGCAGTTGCTAATCAACTTTTGCATTTTAAAATGTAACTTTAAAATGCACTACCGCTCAAAAGTTTTTGAGACAGTATTTTTGCAGAAACTGGTTCTTTTTTTTTTTTTAGGATTCTTTGAATAGAAAGTTCAAAAGAACAGCTTATTTAAAATGGAAATCTTTTGTAACCGTATAAATGTCTTTAAATGTTTTACCATGTTTCTTAGATATGTATTATAGTCACTTCATAGTGGCTTTGCAGATTATCTATTCAGAGTTGTTTTTTCTATAATGACGTAGTCTGGTAGATTTCAGGTATGGAGCTAGAAGGTATAGTGTGTTTTTTAAAAGCATTTTAAGCCCTTATACATTTTCCTAGTTTTGTTTTCCTTGCGCTTACGCCGCCTTAAAGAACATGATGACAATACTCGCTACATTTTGCACCCCGCAGTGTTCCTCTCCCTACCTTTTACCCCATTATGTAGATAGTGAATGGGTTTGCATTTGGTTACCATTGAGCCGGTCCACACCCTGCTGTTAACGATCTGTAGAGCTAAAACATTCCCTCCTCTCTCGTGAAGCTGCTCTGACACTTGCACCCTAAATGGAGAGAATGAAAGGGGAAGAGAAAGGTAGAAGAGCGGGAGTAGGCTGAGAGAGGTGGGATTGGGTACATCAGCATGTTTGTTTTCTACAGGACCGACAACCTTGTAAATGTTTAATCAACCAAACGCACACTCAGCGCTGCTGTTTAGGCACTGACAGAGAGAGACATAGAGATAAGGGGAAATAAGGGGACAAGAAAAAGGGAAAGTGATGGGGAGACAGAAGGAAAGACCACCTTAAAAAAGGAAGGATTTTGCAGACGTTTTGAATTTGTCACACAGAACTGTTGTTTCATGCAGCACTTGCATAATATAGTCATTCATGCCAAGTGCTCATTGAACCCCAGTGTAAATTAGAAATTGGTTGAGAGAGGATGATCATATTTTTGACACTTCACTGTATTGGGCAACAGTTATCGTTTTTTTTCTTTTTTTCTCAGTGGTCAGAGATAAAAGTGCATAAAGCCATTTAGACCTTATATGTAGTGTGTGTGTGTGTGTGTGTGTGTGTGTGTGTGTGTGTGTGTAAGAAAGAAGTCTGACCAAAGCTGCATTTATTTGATCAAAAATACATTAAAAGCAGTAATATTGGAAAATATTACAATTTAGACCATTTTCTATTTTAATATATCTTAAAATCAAATGTCTTCCTGTGAAAAGCAGTATTAGAATATATTATAATATTAGAAATGTTTCATATACAGTTATATGGATTCTGGACCACTACCAATTTCACATTGGCTGTATCTACCCAGCATAATGCATCTGAAATACAAAACAAGTAATTAACAAATTGCAAATTAGCATTTTACAGGATTAGGACTAAGGAAGGCTGAGTTGTCACTCTAATAGAGGTTTGTTTTTTGGCAGGTGGTGGACCATGAAGGAGGTACAGACCCTCCGGTGCCCAGTAAAGAAGACATCCCCACCTTCGATGAGTGGAAGAAGAAAGTGATGGAAGTAGAGGAGAAGAAAAGTAAGAGATGGCATTGAGTTCATCAGAGAATCGTTGCATGCGAGGCTGTCTCCGTGTTTCTTCTGCATCAGTGCACACTCACACGCACTTCCAATAGGACCCACTTCTGCTTGGTTTCACAGAGAAGTCCCTCTCTTTTCATCATGAATTTAATTCTTTTGTCCTTTTTTTTTTTTTTTGCTCCTATAATAATATTGTTCTGCAAATGCTCATATTTGTCAGTTCAGTGGAAACCGCGTGCACAGTGAATGTTGCGTAACCCAGTATGCACATGTATAAGCTGCTGTAATGGATTGCTTCAGTACACCGCAAAACAACAGTAACAAAACTTGATGTTCATGCTCACAGCCATCTGAGCAGTTTAACCCTTGCTTTAGAGAATCTGGGTTTTCCCAGCTGATTCAGAAAGCAAAGTTAACAAAATAACAGCCACTAGCTTAACAGTATTTTAATTGACCCTTATCATCATTGCTTAGCGGATGCAGTGCAGCCAATGCAACTAGAGAGCTCTCAAAGAGAACTCTCTCCAGGTCCATAGAAGTCGAGTTCAAGCGAGGCTTATGCGGCCGGCATAAATCACACAACTGAAATTCAGTCAGTTTCCTTAATACTGTGGGTCTGGATTGGGGCTGCTTGACCTACTACAATCTCAAAACAAATTTGTTAAATCATATTTGGAAAATGTAATTATTGTCTCTGCTTTCAGTCAGTGGGGTCCACAGCTACAAAGACACATTTAGGTTGCATTTTCAGGTTGTTTTTGCAAGTTGTAATCAGCACAATGTTAATGAATAGCTTCTTTTCCTAAAGGTCGTCACCTTTAGGCTGTGACAGAGGTTATTGGTAGTTAAAATCCAACAAATTTGCCGTTCAGATTGGTTATCTGTTAAAGATAGTTAATGCGTACATGCATGCTATGCATACATCAAGATAAGTCGTTCTTTTGTTTTCTGACAGTAATTGACAGGTAAACATACCCACCTGAACTTAGCATGAAAACACTCATACAGAGCCAACCTGATCCATGGGATAAAGCATTTGACAGATGACCTGTATGTAACCTGTTTTGTTGGTTTCAGGTCAGTCTCTGCACACTTCATCAAATGGAAGCCCTCATCCAGTCAAAAAGGTTCAAAAGAATTTCAAGAATAACTACGCTTCTGTCGAATGTGGGGCCAAAATCCTCTCGGCGAACAATGAGGCCAAGGTACAGCACAAGAGGCAGCAAAACAGCATAAGGGGCAGATAGACAGATGGATTGATTTAAATAGGGCAATCATTTAATATCTTGTCGTTGTTGTTCCTGCATCTGGAATGTTATTGATCTGCTCTAGATCAGCAATTGTCTTACATATGTGTGTCTTTGTGTATTGTGTTTTCAGAGCACATCTGCTATCCTGATGGAGAATATGGATCTGTACATGCTGAACCCCTGCAGTACCAAGATCTGGTGAGTCACTGCAGATAAAGAGAGAAACCGACTGCAGCAGCTGCTCAGAGGCAATGAAGAATTCTGTTTTAAAGTGGCTTTTTTCCTATTTGTGTAAAACATAAAATGCTATTAGGATGTTGACATGTCCCGTGGTGAGAGATGTACTCTAATCTCCATCTGTTTTAAACAGCATTTTGCTAATGATTCTATTTTTAGGATTACATTAATTGAATTAATTAGATGCGTGCTGTATAATTAATCATATTTTAATTTGTTTATGATTAAGTCTCTTGATTAAGCATAATCTATTTGCCCATATATATTTTTTCCATTTGACATATACGTTAACTTTGTAACAAGCCTCCAGGGTTCATGATTGGGGTTGCCAGATGTCATGAGCTTAAAATCCCTCTTTTCTCTGAAATGGATATATTTTCTCCCAAGTGTTTTACTTAATCTTACAAACCTGGCATCTCTCTGCACTGCAAATAAAGCGCTAATTATCTGAAAACGGCGATTTTGAGTTGAGCATCTGTAGTGATCTCCATTTAGATAAACTAATGCAGCTAGTCAGTGTTCCTTCATGTGGCCACTTGTGCTGTTTATTGTGACTAAATCTGCAAGCAAACCTTCTTAGTGGTAAACTGTAATCCAAACATGAATCTCGACTATATTCTTGCTATTGTGGTTGCTGAATAAATGCACTTATGCAACATATTTGCTTCAATAGAAAGTCTTTTTTGTTGTTTAAATAGAAAAACGTTCAAATAATTTGGAATTACTGTAATTAATATTTGGAATTTCACTGATTTAGCTTTTGAGAGAAGCTTCTTGTTTCACCAGTTTTCATAATGTGTAATAAAATAAACCCCTATGTATTTTCTTGATTTTTGCTTACATGAAAGTGCAAATAGATAAATAAATTCTGATTAAATGTAAAAAAGAAATGTCTCAAATCAGAACAAATGTGATTTAATAATTGCAATTTATAATTTGAGTCAAATAATTGTGATTATCAGTTTAACTATTACCGGCGTGCACCCTTAATTGGATGTAATATTAGTACCAGAAAGTTAATTTGTTGCAATGTAAGAACATCTAAAAGGAACTAGTTTCAGCAAAAGAGGTGATTTAAAAACCTTGAAAAATAAATGATCAGACATGGAACTTAAAATATACATTAAATATAAAATATACAAATTTACATATATCAAATATATAACAAATTTATATATTGTAGCTGTCAAACCGATTAATCTCGTCTCGTTCTTGTGAACCCAGTCTCGTCTCGTGAGATAAGCGTCTCGTCACACACACATATATAAAACATTTATGTTAGATGCGATTAAACGATTTGACAGCATTAATATATACAAGTTGATATATTTATTTGTGCACTCAGATTTTCCCCCTTGTTTCCTCTTTCAATCTCCCAATGCAGGTTTGTAATTGAGCTCTGTGAGCCAATCCAAGTGAAGCAGCTGGACATAGCAAACTTTGAGCTGTTCTCATCTACGCCGAAAGATTTCCTTGTGTCCATAAGTGACAGGTAACATCACTGACACAGACATGCGTAGTATTCAGATTCCTAACAGGCACAATCTGATGCGTGGACTGATCTCTCCATTGTGGATGTGAGTTTTTATTCTGGTAAACCGCAGCACATTTCTTTAATTACAGTGATATGTAATTTGTTTCAAATCCTGCCTCACATTAAACATTGAGTAATTTGTGGTTGGTTGTGATTTTTGTCACATCACATTTTCCCATTCCGTGTGGATGGACAAATTGCTTTGTTGCTGAAATCTTTTCACAATTTGCCTGGTTGGGAGACTGTATTACATAAACACCAACTTTTCAACTTTTCTTGACTTCAGGTATCCGACCAATAAGTGGATCAAGCTGGGCACCTTTCACGCCCGTGATGAACGCACAGTACAGAGCTTCCCTCTGGATGAGCAACTCTATGCCAAATATGTCAAGGTAAAAGGATGTGCTCAAATGAACCAATCTTCACAAAGCTACTTGATTGTAAAATTTCCTTGAAAGTGGAAATTCTAGGAGGGCGTGTTTCCTTATTTCTTCTGCTCGTTTTGTTGCAAGGCTCTGCACACAGTACACAGTACAGAGTCTGAGGTATCGTCACATTCCTGATAAATGTATCTAACTAGGTAGCACGTCTGCTTTTAGTTAGTTATTTCTAAACACTTAATGGGAAGGATTAGAAAAGTGAATCCTATTTTTCCACAAGTAACACATTTAAGATAAAAATTATGAAACTTTTTTAATAAATAGAATAAAGCATGAAGTCACAGATCTGTGCTCTGATGTGTCTATATACTGTAAAATTTGAATCATGAAGATCTTTAAATGGATCACACACATGATTGTTATTTCACCTATGATCTAAAGAACATGGAATTACATGAACAAAGTGTGTTTTTAAGGTGACTGAATAAGAGGCAGGGCAAGGGGGGACAGTTTAGTCATTTGAGAGAAGCCGTGCCCTTCCCTCAGGCTTTAGTCTCTGTACTGTACTGTACTGTACTGATCAAATATGGGTTGTTATACAATGCTGAATACACATTCATGACTTGATTTGCATTTAAGGTCGGTGTGTCTATGTCAGTGTATTAATACTTAAGAGCATGCTTAGATTTTCTTTGCTAAAAGGAAAAAGAAATGTGCAGATTCAGTTGGGGTAAACTGTGTGTGTGTGTGTGTGTGTGTGTGTGTGTGTGTGTGTGTGTGTGTGTGTGTGTGTGTGGCGCATACAAAGTATTTAATTAAACAAAACTGGGGCACAGATTCATCATTTTTTTTTGCGTTTTTATCTTTTGAATGAACTCCAGGGTTCCTAACTGTGCCTCTTGCTTGGTGCTGTGCTTTGCTTTTTATTTTTATTTTCACTCAATCTGATTTGTGTGTTCTTGGATGATCATATAATTATCTGCTGTAACATGTCAAGAAGTACCACTGATCTAAGACTGAAATCCCATGATGCTTTGCCATTATTGAGCTGCCCTAAACCTGTTCTGTCATGCTCTGCTCGACTCCTGTGTAGTTTATTATTTGAATGTTTTCCTTTTTGTTTTCGTTTACTTGTTGTCCTCTGCTCTTTTTCCCACTTTGTGGTTCTAATTGCAGTCTTTCTCTCAGCCAGCCCTCTCTCCTGCCATTGGTACCGCTGCTCAAGTTATGAAAGCAGAACAAACAAGAACAGTTCAAAATGCTCGACTTGCTACAGCATGAATCAAGTCTTTTAAACTGATCTTCCTCTCTGTTTTTCTTTGTTTCCGCTCTCTCCTGTCTTCTCCTCCTGCATCAGATGTTCATCAAATACATCAAGGTTAGCATTCTTTTCTCTTAGATCCTGTCTGTGCTGCTTTGGGTGGCAGGACTCACATACAGTAATGCATGACAGTGACAATTCCTTACACACAAATACACATCTTTTCTCACACTTACAAGGGAAAAATCATGCTTTGCAAATTCTCTAGCACTTCATTTGTACTATATTTTGTTGGACGTTATTGGGGCATTGGACAATGTTAGATTCAGTTTGGTTTTGTTTCATGACCATGTTTGAGCGCGCTTGTCTTTTGTATATTTTTTGTAGGTTGAGCTGCTGTCCCATTTCGGCTCTGAACACTTCTGTCCGCTCAGCCTGATCAGGTGTGTTGAATTAATGTGAATTCATTCCAGTACTGTATATTGTGTATCATCTCGTGAGCTAAGTGTATCGTCACACCCCTAATAGAAAGTTTAAAGAACAGCATTTAAAGTGGACATCTTTTGTAATATTATAAATGTATTCAGTGTCACTTTTGATAAATTTAAAAAGTGTCTTTGCTAAATAAAAGTATTAATTTCATTCATACTACTTTTGAACAGTAGTATATGTACAACAGGCTTACAGCGTTTGCATACTTGCATATGTAAGTTTGTTTCTGATGTAATAAATCATGTGTGGGGAATTTTTTGTTATGTGTCATGATGTGACATTTTATTCTTTGTTTTGATAGAAAAATATTAAAACCTGCATATCAAATAGTTATACAAAAAAGATGTTTTCCTGGAGTTTTAAGATAGCGACTTGATGATAACAGTCAAACTATTTCTTTAACCAAAGCATCCTGCGCATCAGCGGTATTTTGTTTTGAGAAACAGGTCGATTCTGGTTTTACGAACCTGTACTTGCATTGGCCTTTAAATTTCATTGACTCTGAGAAAGGACGCATTGCTTTAAAAGGGTTTTAAAAGGCAAAGTTCTTGAGTTGAGTTAGATCTCTGTTCTGCTTCGGGCTCCTCTCAGGTCCGTTTGCATTGGCAGGAGATTTAATCTTGGTTGGAGGCCCATAAAGGGGCTGGTCTGGCTGCACTCTATGAGAGACATACTCTCCTAGAAAATGACTGTATATACTGTGAGAGGCAAGCAAAACTCTACGGCCAGATAGAAAGGAAAAATTAAAAGTCCTTTCTAAATGACCTCGTTCTGCACTTCTGAGTTCTGAGCTTAACTGAAGCTACTTTCTGATAATGGTGTTATTTTACAAGCCACATGAGACAGATCGTCATGTGGCAACCCTTGTGGGTGCGTACAAATCTACGGCATATAACTTTTATTCCAAACTCCTACTTCCCTATTTTCTGAGACTGGTCAATTCACTGAATATCTGTCTTTATTTTTCTTCCACTGGAATTACCTCCTCTGCATGTAGAATAGAACAGGCTATAAAACATGTCTTTAAAGACCCCCACTAACCTGGGCAAAGGGCAGAGTGATTACAGTCGTTTTTTTTAGAAGGCAGAGATAAGTTGTGCTGATGATCACAGTGGGCTTTACGTTAATATTTCTCGTTTTCAGGCCTGACTTTCTCTTATCTGTACTGAGGCTGTGTTCTATAAGATAATACAGAAACACTTTGTCATTTTTATAAAGTGTTTACGACTCCCGTTTTTATCCTATTTTTACTGGGGTTTTTTTTCATTTTTTTTTTCATTGTTAGACTTCCAAGTATCTGATCTTTGTGTTTCTTGTGTGTATATCAGGGTGTTTGGCACCAGTATGGTGGAAGAGTATGACGAGATAGCCGACTCTCAGTACACCTCAGAGAGAACCGAGTATCTGGATGAAGACTATGGTGAGATCATCTCTCTGAATTCTTGCTCACAGAAAACATAAGTGCAAATTTTGATAAATGACATGGGTGACAATGTGTACAGTACTAAAAAAGCAGTGCGACGTGATTCTAAACTTCAATACATTGACATTTATTGAATATGGCATAACGTTTGTCCTGTAATTTAATCGTAAATACTACTTTCATTCTGTTAGATGCACTACTGTACGGCAGAATTGATTCATTTAAATTAGGCAGAAGACTATATTTTTCTGTTTTCTCTTTCCCAGTTGTTCTGTGTGTTCATTGACTAATGCTGTTGTCCTAATTCCAGACTTCTTTTTTGCAGATTACCCACCCGGCTACATGCCGTCAGAGGACAAGGCATCAAAGAATCTGCTGGGCTCTGCCACAAGTATGTCCTGTTCCTCCATATTCTCCTAGTACTTTTGATTTCATGAATATATATATATATATCAATAGGTGTCCACATATAATGATTCAGTGAATCAGTGGTTCTCAGCTGGTTTGGCCATGGGACCCATATTTTCCCATGGTCATTAAACTAAGCTAATTTATTTCTCAAAAATGGTTGACAGACACAAATACTGTCCCACTTTACTTAACATACACCCAAATTGTATGACGATAGTGTTACTTTTGTATCATTGTATCGCTAACACTGATGAATAATGGTAAGGCTATTAAATAGCAGTCCCAAACTAGTTTTTCTTAATACTATATAGTTAGTAAGTTGGTATGAGCCACCAGAGTCATCAAAAATAGTTACATAATACTAACATGAACTGTTAATAAAACATATGGACACTAATCCTGATGAACAGATTGAACATCATACCTGCATAAGAAACCTTCCCAGCTAACACAATGTACCAGTTGTGTAATTTATTGGTACTCTTTGATAATTTAATGACTTACTAATTGACAATGCAACTACGACATTGCATGCTCTTAAATTCATTATCTCTTTATAGTGAAGTGATATACAGCGCGCGCCGCCGTACGTGCGCACAGTTGAAGATCACAGTATAATGTCTGACAGGATAGCAAAGTTCGATCTGATGTGAGGGATGTTTACGAAAGTTACGAAAAAAACCATCAGAATAATGACACTGACATATAGCCTGACAGCATGTCACCTGACCGTAGACGCTGGATCGGGGCAACATGATTTTGTCAGGGACTGCGTCTGAAAGAAGAGTCAACAGCTTTCACCCATGTCTTTCAAACTTGACTACACACTCCAAGCAGTTGAGAAACACTGATTTAAATTAACCAAAGCTGTACTATGACCAGAAGTGGTTAAAAATGTTGACATAATAATTGTTGAAACATGTGAGGATCCCACTTTCCTTACATCAATCTTAGTTGATAATTCCAGTTTACTCAAAGCTTCTAAAGCTGTTCTAACTTTAGCATTCAAGGAAATTGTATGCCCCCTGCCTCAGTTCCAAGTTCTTGTAAAACTTGTGTTTTCGATATCCATCCAAGACAGTTTGTCTTGTCAAAAATTGCTCCTCCTTTCTTACACACACACACACACACACACACACACACACACACACACACACACACACACACACACACACACACACACACACACACACACACACACACACACACACACACACACACACACACACACACACACACACACACACACTTGATGAACCAGTTTCATATAAGTTTCATGCTAAGCATGCAGCAGTATGCAAATTAAATGTTTAGATGTGAATTTTTAGAGCAAAGTTGTTAACTTAAAATATTAAAAATAAGTTTTCTTTAAATGAAAATAAGCTGAAATAAAATATGAATATTAGACAATTAGACACTTAGAAACTTAGAATTAAAACTTAGAAAATATGAAATGTTTTCTTGGCCACTAGCTAAAATAAAAAGTTTCAGTTGAAGGTCTTTTATTTGAACTGAAAATAGAAATAGAGGATAGCTAAATAGAATACTAGCTAAATAGAAAATACTAAAATCACAAAATCAAAATAATTCAAAATATGAATAAATACTGCAATAGTTTATAATAACACTAGCACATGCGATTAATTAAATGTTTTATGCGGTTAATGTTCTTATGACAGCACTCACAGCAGTAATTCGTGTGATAATTCAATGAAACATTATAATGTGTGATTTACTAAAAACTGATCTTAGATGATTCGTGCACATGCACACAGTGCTTTGCTAGTCCCTAAGCGGAGCACTCATTTATCAGTAAATATTATACACAACACAATTTATTGATAATAATAAATAAGACCAAATGACATTATAACCAAAAGAATAAATTGACATGTTCTACCTCACAATAAACATACTGACATGTAGACTTCCTACTTCCCCAATAATTAAAAAGTTCATCACCTTTGACCAATTATCATTCGATTTTAAGAGCTTTATTTTGCTTTTCTGAATGCAGAAATTCAGTTTGTGTGCTGCCACTGTCTGAAATTTACCCCAGTTGCATACATATAAATGTTATATTTTTAGTTATTTTTCTCTGGATTGGTTTTCTTTTCAGATGCCATCCTGAACATGGTAAACAACATTGCAGCAAATGTGCTAGGAGGGAAACCAGAGCTGGAGGACGGAGCTGAAATGGAAGGTACGGCCCTGATCTCTGCATTTACGCTTGGCTATTAAAAATGCCCTGTCCTGAGTGTGTCGGGAGAAATTACTGCACTTATTTGCTCCTCTTTGCTCGGCAGCTGTTTGTGACTGGTGAGGGCTGTCACCATGCCAACAGTGCTGAAACTGTGAGGCCTGGCAGTGAAAGCACGTCTTTGATAGCTTCTGTAGCTGCGCTTGCCAGCATCAAACTCTCCCAGGGTGTGTGTGTGCGTGCCCAGAGAGAGCTGCTACAAAATGCTGTTCAAACACGCTTGTGGCTTTCCTAAATGCAGTGAAGTTTAAAAACACTATGCTGCGCCGCTGTATCATGACCATAAACCGTCTAAAAGAGAAAAGACTGTTTAACAAGATATTTTTACAATGTCCCTTGAGAGATTGCAGTCGAGTGGATGGCTGAAAGTTTATACTAAGTTTGTAAAAGGAAAGCCTGCTATGGGCTGTTTTCTTTTACTGTTACATTGTGCTTGAGTTTTTTAAAAAGCCAATACCAATATCTAGACCATAGAGTGGTCGATAGCCAATATAATACATAATACAATTTATTGATAGCAGCAAATAATGACCAAATTTATACCAATAAAATGAATGGACCTTTACTTACAAATACCGGCAGGTTTAATCTTTTCAGAAAAACTTCCCTGAATATTTTGGCATCCATGTGCATCGCAACCATTATAATTTAGAACTTTCTGGTCAGTGATCCTCATGTTATAAGAGCTTTGTTTTGCTTGCCTGCATTGCAGCACACACACAAAAATGTTTTCAGCTACATAAAACAACTTAATCTAAATAGGATTGGCATCCACTTAACTGGCTTTCAGCAAATTCGTTATAACTACTGGGCGAATATTACGTCACCTAATTAATATTCACGAGCCAGGCTAGATGGTTTCGGCACCCTTTGTGGCATATGTCAGAGTTGTTGTTTTTTTGTATTTATAAACTTGCATGTTAGAAAGTAACTTAATGTGTTTTACACAAATTTTCAAGATAAGGTAATCTTCCTAATTCTTTATAAGGATTATGACATGTGACAAGAATTCATAAAATGCCTGTTATTCCAAAGCTGTCTCTGCCATGTTATCTTTTAGATGTCCTTGTTGTTCTGGATACGTTTAATCCATGCCAAGCATTATATAATTTCAAGCTCTCCTAGATCATCACCTGTTTTTAGTTTAGGGGACATTTGTATTTGTGTGTTCAATCTTGGGTACTTTTCTCTGAACAATGGCCCTCTTTGTGTTGAGGTTGGGCAGTGTGGATGTGCACATTCTCCTTTTCCTTTTCTCTCTGTCAAAATCTGTTCTCTCTCTCATCTCGCTCAGGAAACGTTTCCTCTGGGACAGAAAACGTCACCCAGGAGTCAACAGAAACCACACTCACGCCAGATCCCACCCCCACTGAACAGCCCGCTACGTGAGTCTCATTCACACACGCACACTTTCTCTCTCTCTCTCTCTCTCTCTCTCTCTCTCTCTCTCTCTCTCTCTCTCTCTCTCTCTCTCTTACACACCCCCTGATCATCCAGCACATTAAAACCCCAAATGCTTGCTCAATACTGAGCCCTGAGCTAGTCAGCGTATTCCAGCACAGACTGGTTTGAACTGTTTGCACACATACCAAGTCAACCACTGAGTCCTTTTTCTAAAACAGCTCAAGCTTATAAAACCCTAATGAACTGTAGCTGCCTCATAATCAGGCCCAGACTCATTTTGCTAAATTTAATGTGGTGAATTGAGTTTGGGATACTGCAATCTTGTTGGTAGCTGAAAGCATAA
This sequence comes from Rhinichthys klamathensis goyatoka, assembly GCF_029890125.1. Taxonomy (NCBI): domain Eukaryota; kingdom Metazoa; phylum Chordata; class Actinopteri; order Cypriniformes; family Leuciscidae; genus Rhinichthys; species Rhinichthys klamathensis. Next base: position 6,395,996 of record NW_026606722.1, read on the forward strand.
TCAAATTGAATTCACAGAAAAATTTAAGTTCTGTACCATTTTACTCACCCTTCCAAACCCAACTAACTCTTTTTTTTTTTTGTGAAAATCTTACTGTACTTCGCACTTTCAGGAGAGCAATAGCAATGTTTGATTAGGGTTAAAAGAATCATTTCTCAAAAGATTTTGAGTCAAATCTAGTCAGTGTTCAGTTGATCTGGTTGCAACAGCTAGCAACTCACTTGAGTAAACCTTATTAGTACCGGTACATCAGTTTTTTTATTAATATTTATAGTAATTATATTTTCAGTGAATGTGGACGAATTTCGGTCTGTTTCTCACAAGTTTATCATAGTACTTCATAATACTTGGAATAGAGTGCACAAGGTGAATAGATATCCTATATTATATTTATTGTTCTATTGCCAGTGTTACTGTAGTATTTTTATATACCTTTATATTTTAAGTTTCAATTTTAGTTTAAGTTTTAGTCTTTTTTTTTTTTTTGCTTTTGTCATTTTATTACTATTTATTTATTTTTAAATGTTTCTATATAGATTTGATTCTATATAATTTTTGTAATTGTACTAAAAATATTTTTAATTTACATTTAAAGGTGCCCTAGAATGTTTTTTATTATTATTTTATAATGTTTCCTGGGTTACCCTTATAATGTTAGTATGTTTTTTAGATAAAAAATAATCATAATTTAGAAATAAATGGCATTTTTCCTAGCCTGCTTTTAGCCTCTGATTTGAACACTCTGTTTGAAGGGGCGTGTCTGCTGTGGGATTCAGTGTAACCGCGGCCACTGCTGTGATTGGCTGACATGCTTGCATATGAAAAAGCAACTCATTACATGTGAAACTCTCTCTCGAATACTTTTACTACTGCTATTATACGTTTTTACTATAACAGCTATCGAGATTAACGAATCGTGAGATGTTTTTAAAGTATTTAGATCTATTCCCATCACATAAAATGTTGCCGTGATGAGCATTGAGCAGATGACAGTGTGTTGATCGCGAGAATGAAGATCTTATCATTGCAAAGCAGTTTCTGCTCTCTCTCTGCTTTCACCAATGCAAACACGATGATGTAAATACAGTAAGAGCTTCGTTGTGCAGTGTAACGTGCGTCATTGATTTCATATTCATAACGAGTTTGGCAAGTGTCCAGATAAACTCGCGCTGTGTGGAAAGATTGTTCTTTGATCGCTTTCTGTATATAATTTGTTCACAATTTAAATACGATTATTTTCATCCTACTAAAAGAAACGATGTGAAGCTGATATTTTAGTCACTGGCTTGACTTACTGATGCATAAACAGTATTGAACGATTTTGAGAGAAAGATTACCTGTCTGAACTTGAACAATTAGCCTACACATCAGAAAGTGTTGCTTGGTAGCTCGATCCGAGGCCAGCTCTGTATTGGCCCAAGTTGAGGAAACACTCGGTGAAATGTTTGAAAATTTCCAGAGAAAATAAAATTAACCCATTGTTTCTTCAGAGGCTCAGATGAGCATCCACACTGAGCAACTGCCATGCTTCGGCTGCGCAGTTCCGCCTGGCATTGAGGGCTGGCATTATGCAAATATTTGGAGGCGTACATATTAATGATCCCGACTATTGCGTCACAGTCGGTATTGTGTGGAGAACCGACCGTTTTTCAGGGGTGTTTTTCATAAACGTGAATTAAATGAGAACGCGAAAACAGTCCAGTTTGAGATTCACTCTATGTCATGTCCATGCACTGAACTCTTGTTATTTGACTATACCAAGGTAAATTCAATTTTGAATTATAGGTCACCTTTAAGTTTGTTTTTTCATCAAGTATTTGTTTTTCATTTCAGCTTTACTACCGAAATTGATTTTAAATAGTTTTAGTTAAAAATAACCCTGGCTTTTGCGTATTTTTACACGCTTTACAGCTTTTGTCCCCTTTCATTGCGATTCCTGGTCAATGTCATAAAATTTCTTCTTTTATGTTTCAAAGTTAGTTATGTAGTTATAATCCGGTATGACTTTCTTTCTTCTGATCAAATGATGGAATTTTTAATCTTTGGGCGAATTATTATTCCTTGAAAAAAAAAAAAAGTGTTCACTGTGCTCAGATTCTGTGTGGTTGTGCTCATAACTAAGAAACAAAATGTTGTGCAACATTGGATGAAATTTAACAAGCGATTTGAGCAAAAACATTCTGACTCTTTGTACCTCCAGGCTGGATATTCTTGAGTTGGATCCCACTCTAGTGAAGGAGGACTCAGAGGATCCTGTTCCTGATGCTCCTTCAGAACCTCCCCCCGAGGAGAGCCGTATCGTCACCCTCATCGAGGAGGATGAAGAGGTCACCCAGCCAACGGTGACCCTACTGGAGGAGGAGCAAGAGGAGGAGAAAAGACAAGAGGAGATATGGGAGACGGAGAGCACCACATATTGCGGCCACCTCTCGACTTTGTCCTGCTTGGCGTCTCTGCACGAACACTTCTACTGCTACTGTTCGGCAGCTTTAGCACTACAGCGTCAGCGTAGAGACCGCCGCCACAAAACACAGCACACACACACTGACACAGACACTCAAACTGCCCCTCAGCAGTCTCTCTCTGCCACCACCCCAACCCAAGAGCCCCCTGCGCCCTCTGAAATACTTCCAGAAGTAGAGCGGCCCTCTCAGACACAAACCGAAAGGATTTCCCCCACTGAAACAGTGTCTGATCCGCCTCAGTCCTCCAGTGGGGAATCTGCAGTGAGCGAGCAGGAGCTCCCACCTGAGACCATCATCTTGGAGCCCAGCCACACCTCCACTCTTCCCCCACATAGCTTCTCTGACACCCCCACCCAAAACATTCCCGAGTCCCTTCCTGTGGGACAGCCCGTGGACCAGCGTCCGCAGTACCTGGAAGACATCCCAGAGACCCGCGCCAGCGGGAGCATCTGCAGTAGCGTCCATTCTCCCACCTCCTCCATGCTCTCCTCCACCACCACTGAAACCAGCAGCCCAGAGACGGACCCTCCCATACTGGAGCTCCCCGTCCCCACCAAAGAGCAGACAGTTCAGCCTTTGCTTACCCACACCCGCCCCGCTGACATCCCGCCTCCTACCGAACTTCCCATCCCGCTTCCAGAGGCCTCAGATAACGGCAGGGCCACAGGGGTTGAAGACCCTCACCACAGTGCTGTGGCCTCCCAACCCGAGCTTTCCGAAGCCCTTCTGTCTCAACAAGAGGAGACGGTAGATGACATTCTGCTCCCGCACCGCACCGCCGGAGACTTTTATGCAGAGCAGCAGCATTCAGTGGAAATGGGACATGGGAATGGAAATGGGAATCAGGTGCATGGATCTAACCAGAAGGAATCGGTGTTCATGAGATTGAATAACAGAATTAAAGCACTGGAGATGAACATGTCCCTCAGCAGCAGATACCTGGAGGAGCTTAGCCAGAGGTACACACACGCGGCCAAACTTAAAATGATTATAGTGGGAAACATGTTCTTATTATTCTATTCTGCTGTCACTCAGGTATCGCAAACAGATGGAGGAGATGCAGCGGGCTTTCAACAAGACCATCATCAAACTGCAGAACACCTCCAGAATTGCAGAAGAGCAGGTCAGTCACGATCGAACATTAGCAATTTAAACTGACATTGGCAACTGGAATATACAGGGACTCCAAAAATAATTTTTATACTGTTAAATAAAATATCCTATTTTCATAGAAAAGTACCATCCAAACATTTGGGGTCTGTACGATTTTAAAATAAGTCTCTTATGTTGACCAAGGCTGCATTTATTTGATCAGAAATGCAGTAAAACCAGTAATATTGTTAAATATTAAAATGTAAAAATAACTGTTTTCTATTTGAATCTATTTTAAAATGTAATTTATTCCTGTTATGCAAAGCTGAATTTTTTAGCATCACTACTCCAGTATTCAGTGTCACTTGATCCTTCAGAAATCATTCAAATATGCTGATTTGATGCTCAAGAAACATGTATTAATATTGTCAATGTTATAAAAAGTACTCATTTCTTTAAAATAAAAATCTATTTTCTGACCCCAGACTTTTAAACTTTAGTTGGTATGTCAACATGGGAAAGAAAACCCCAAAAATTAAATAAATAAATGTGATCACAAAATATGATTATGCTTTTATTTATTATTTTCTTGTACCATCTGTTATTTATCCAACTAATTGAAACCTAATTGAAAAAAAATTTTTTGAAAAACAGACTGATTAAAGACTGTTTCAAATTAAAACAAAACATTTATGACACTTTCTGGCTCAGAAAAGAGACGCCATTTGTTTCACAATGCTACTTAGTTTAATATTTTGCACCTAGTTAAATGCCGCTGATACATTTTTAAGTTCAGATATCTTGTGGGCCCATTGTATCATTTTTTACATGTAAAACACGTGGATAACCGTTTACATCTGTATGTGTTTAGGACCAGAAACAGACCGAGTCTATACAGATGTTGCAGAGCCAGCTGGAGAATGCCACCAAGATCATGCTGAACCTGTCTGCCACCGTTGCTCAGCTACAGCGAGAGGTCTACAAACCTTATATAATCCCTTCCCCATCCAATGAGTCATATCACGGCCCACCCAGTAATGCATATCAATATTTAAAGCCTGCTGTACACTGTGTGTTGCAGGTTTCTGACAGACAGAGTTACTTGGTGTTATCTCTGATCCTGTGTCTTACGCTGGGATTGCTGCTCTGTATGCAGTGCTGCAGGAGCTCACCCAATCACAACACCAGCTCAGCCATTCCCATGAGCAACCACTACCCCAGCCCTAAGAGGTAAAACACGCACCAAATGTGTCCGAATGCAATACATAACGCAATGCAAGAGCACAATGCATTCTCAGTGTTACTGAAAGGAGTTCTCTAGAGGCCATTACTGTCGTCTCCTGTGGTCAGTTTTCTTTCACGTCAACTGCTGTTATGAGTTGATTCGAACTGATATTGCTTGGTTTTAAGATGATTTATTCGGGGACAAGAGTGGAGAATTTCTGTTGAGCAAGCTAGTTAAAGTAAAGTAAACCGTTGACAGATTTATAGCTGGCGCCATGAATAGTAGCGTATCTAGTTTAATAGCGCAGAAGTTTGAAGGTAACCCTATGTTACAATAACGCGTCAACATAAACTACCACTTAAAAGTTTTGGGTCAGTATACTTTTTTTTTTTTTTTAGAATTAAATACTTTTATGCAACAAGGGTTCATTAAATGACCATTTCTAAAGTTACAAAAGATTTCTTTTTCAAATAAATGCTGTTATTTTGAACTTTGTTCATTAAAGAATCCTGGGAAAAAAAACCTGTAGCACAGCTGTTTTCAACACTGAAACATAATAATAAATGTTTCTTGAGCAGCAAATCAGCATATTAGAATGATTTCTGAAGGATCATGTGACACTGAAAACTGGAGTATTGATGCTCTTCATTTAAAAATATTATTCCAAAATAACAGTTTTCTATTTTTTTAACTAATCAATATTAGTGTTTTTGACCGGTAATGCACATTATGGACAGAGGAACCCTGCAAGCTTGCAATGCATTGGCCAATCGTTCACGTCTATATTTGGGCACTTGCATAGTGGACCTTTGTGAATCTTTTTTTCTATTCCTCATTCTCAGGTGTTTTTCCTCATATGATGATATGAGTCTGAAAAGGAGAGTTTCTTGCCCTCTCGTTCGCTCTAAGTCATTTCAGCTGCCTACATCAGAAGGTAAGAGTCACCTTTGACGCTGAGGAGAGTTCTGATGCCAGAGCACTCTATATATTCTCTCTACTCCTCCCCTTCTCTCATGTAACGCACATTGTTTCACTCAGCTGTGGTTCTGTCTTTTTCAGCCAGACTCAATTCCACCATGTTCATTTCTCACAGCTTGAGAAGCCAAGATGATGCCCATTAACATCACGCCTTCCCACTTAACATGTGGCTTACTTTGTGTGCTCTCATTTTGTGGCTGCCGCTCTCAGAAGAATCACGTCTTTTATATTAAATACCATACCGAACACTTTACAGCTTGAACTAGTTTTGAGTCCAGCTGTCACTAGTTCCACAGTGTCTGGTGATTGTTCAATATCAGTGTGACCTATACTGGAGCGCAGTGTGATTTGTAATTTGAATGTCAGCCCAGTCATGCCTCATGTTTGGTCCTGCCAGAGGCGGCCGATCAGATACGTGCCTTAAGCAGTAAACATTTCCTTTTACAAGCCAAAAACTATGACTGTTGATTAAAAGTTTTAATTTAGTGCGATTTATTATTTATTTAAAATTGAGAAAAAAAGAACAAATTGGAGGTCAATGTATTATTTCTCAAAAAATATAAAATTATCTTCTCATATTGTTAAATACCAACATAGAGATATTTAAAACTATTGAAATGTATTGTGGAATAATAGATATAAATATCTAATTATATTTATTGAATATTTCATATATTATACGTGTGTATATACAGTACATATAGCCTTTATATTAATTTACCATGTGCAAAATTTCATTTTGTAATTAATTGATTAAAATCTGTAATCAAATGACAGCTTTATTAAGAACATTTAAGAGAAACTAATGTGATGTTTACGTTTAAAAACTGTGCAAACACTGCCAGATAAACCGAACCATACTTTAAATGGCAGAACCTTCCTATCCCTCTTGTTTCTTTTTGTTCCTGCTATTTTTCCTCTCACTTTGCTGTAGCGTGTGTGTGTGTGTGTGTGTTGGAGCATGTGAGCTCATCATTGGTTTGTGTTCATAAGGCAGAGGTTGGATATTTTTAGCACATGATGCTTTTGGCTGGCACACGTTGGACATTTGCAAGTAGTAACAACAGGAAAATGTGGTACATTTAGTGGATCATTAATTATCGCATATACAGAAATGCAAATCAAAACTTGACTTTTAAATGTGTCCAAATGACAGCATTATGCAAACGATTAATGCTGCAGCCATGGTTACCACTTGCAGACTTTGTTGGTGGTGAAACAAGTGAAATAGGATTTGACACGGCGGATTACAATTGAATAATAACAATATAAAGAACAGCGAGGAAGTACTTTGAAGTGTATGACCTGAGCTACTACTTGCAAGTGCTGTCATGCTTTGTGTTATTGTTTGCCATACCATTCCGTTAACCTGCCCCCTCTCTCCCCTGTTTAGTAGGTCCTGATGACTTGTACATTGTAGAACCTCTAAGGTTTTCTCCAGAGAAAAAGGTATGGAGTTCGTTTCGGACGCTGTGTGTTCATGACAGTAGTGGGACTGAAGCTGGGTTTCAAAACCACTCACAGCTCTTGTTTGCTCCAGTTTTACTGTTGTATTTTGAGTCTGTAAGAACCATGTTTCTTAAGAGATCCTACAGTAAATGTGAAGAGCAGTGAGTGTTTTGGAACGCAGCTTTTTCCAGTTAGTCTCTCTGACAGTCCGTGAAGTTAACCGTCTCTCTGCCGACTGAGAATTAGGGATGGGAATCATTTTCTGATTCAGATTACATTTGACTAATCTCATTCCATTGACACCAAACATGTTCCAAACTCTATACTAAACAAAAATGATGATTGATGTCACACTTTTCATGTTGTCCAATAAACATCAGTAATTGCTCTGATTACGTTTTCATGAACTTGAAGTGCCTTGGTTCATTTTGAGTTGGACATTGGACATCAGTTCATTTAGTCAATAACCACACTGAACCATTTAATAAATGAATGAGTAATTCACAACACTATTAAGGATTAGTCAAGGTTTATCTAGTTCCCTAAAGCTAAACACGAGCTCTAGTGTGGCCGGTCTGCCAGATCTGATAGTAAAGGCTTGTTTACACCAACAATAATGTTCTACATGAAAATTCAAAGTTCGGAAACATTACTATTTTAATGTTTTTGAAAGAAGTCTCTTATGCTCACCAAGGCTGGATTTATTTAAAAAAATACAGGAAACAAATGTAATATTTTGAAATATTACTACGGTTTAAAATAATGGTTTTCTATTTTAATATACTTGAAAATATCATTTATTTCTGTGATTCTAAAATCATTTATTTTTTTATAACCTGTGACACTTTTTTTCAGGATTCATTGATGAATAAAAAGTTAAAAAAGAACAGCTTTTATTTAAAATATTAACCTTTTGTGACAATATACACTACTGTTCAAAAGTTTGGGGTCAGTCATTTTTTTTTCTCTTTTTTTGAAAGAAATTAATACTTTTATTCAACAAGAATGTGTTAAATTGATAAAACGTGATATGTAAAGATTTATATTGTTAGAAAAGATTAAACATTTTAACAAATTCTGTTCTTTTTAAAGTATCACAGGTTATAAAAGAAATAAAATCCAACACTGATAATAAATCATATTAGAATGATTTCTGGAGGATCATGTGACACTGAAGACTGGAGAAATGATGTTGAACATTTTTCAACTTTACCAAATAAATTATATTTTAAAGTATATTCAAATAGAAAACCGTTATTTTAAGTTATTATATTTCACAATATTACTGTTTTTTTTCTTCTGTACTGTATGTCTGTTCAGACTGATGCAAAAAAAAAAAAAAAAAGAATGACTGCTTGTATTTAATGGAAATGAGAAATATTACCTTGGTAATATTTTTTTAAATATTTTTTTAAAAATATTTTATTTTCAGTTAACATTTATTTCAAGTAACGAAATATATATATATATATATATATATATATATATATATATATATATATATATATATATATATATATAAACATATATATATATATATATATATATATATATATATATATATATATATATATAAACATATATATATATATATATATATATATATAAATATAATTTTTTTTTTATTTTTTATTTTTTATGATAATAATCCTCTACATTGTTGCTCAGGAAATTATTTCATGAGTTCCACCAAGTTGTAGTTTTATGAAATCGTAGCGGCTCTGGTCAGGAAACCAAAAGTCTGGATCTCATTGGTTGTCCAGTTTTTTATTGCAGTGTGACATTAAAACACCTTGCTGTAAAAAATAAAACCTGCTTTGCATTGAAGACATGCAAAATTCTGTCGGTCTGAACAGATATTAACAGCCATTCATAAAAAATAAGATGTTTATTGTCTTGGTGTTAACTTCTCCACTAATGATCCCTCGTGTTCTTTGCCCTCACGAGTGTCATCACATGGTCATAGTATTGTATTACTGTGCCTTGATTTCTATTCTTAGTGTCTGTTGAAGTGTTCATCCGTGTTCAAACTCGCTCAGCACAAAGACGGTTACAGCGGCTTTAGGTGTTTAGATAGCTCTCTGGATGCATCCTTTACACTTTAAATCATCTCTCTATTTTGTGTCTTTCAGAAGAAACGCTGCAAGACAAAAGCAGGGGACCGAGTGGAGACGCTCGGGGCCTCCGTCCCCTCAGTGCCAGCTGTTAACGGTGAGCCCAGGTGCAACAGCGAATCATCTCCTTCTCCTCTTCACTTCCTGCCGTCGACGTGCAACGGCTTCACGTCCACCGCCTCATCCAGAGACTGTGCGTCAGAGGAGAGCTCCGCTTCTACGCTGTCTGAGGAGTCTTTCGGCTGCGCCCCTATGATGAACGGACTCGAGGCCGTCCTCTGCAACGGGGCGCCTCCGCCGCCCCTCCCTCCGGCCAAGAGCAAGATGGAGAAGAGGTCTCTGAAACGGCGGCGGTCCAGGAACGCGGAGCAGCAGCCGGAGGAGATGATGAACTCGCCGTTTCCTGTGACCGTCATGCCGGCGCTGGAGGAACTCATGAAGGGAAAGGACACGTTTGGAAGGACAGCTGTAACGGGACGAGTTTGAGTTTTTCACGTTGACATCTTTCCTTTTCTTATTCCATCTCACCGTCGTTTTGAGATTTTATTGTCAGTGGCGATCCTGACGCCATCTTCACTACATCCTGGTTCACAGAACTTTGGTTATGTGCCTTTTTTATCCATTCAGGATTATTTTCGTTATTCCCTTTAAGGTTTTTTTTTTTTTTTTAATTCTTCTAGGGAATATTATGACTGATAAACATTCGCAAGTATGAATGAGTCTTGACTTGATGTTCTCATCTCTCATGTAGATGTGGCGCTGCATCACCGTGACCATGTGACCTGTCAATGCCGGCGGCCCCGCATCGTTCAACCTCTTTCTTTACACTAACATGACCTCTTTCACTGTCCCTTTAACGCTCACGCTCTGCTCACTTTTCCTCCCTCGTTCGAAATGAAATTCTTGTACATGTGAGTGTGCGTGACTCTGCAGCAGTCGTTGTCTGTGGTTGGTTTGTGGGACCAGTGATGTCACATAGCACAGGGCTTCAATCCAGTGAACAGAGCTGAATGAAGAACAGATCCAGTCATTGTTAATTCTGTTTTCATTTCTTTTAGAGCCAAATTATGGCCTGTTTCTCTCAACATCTAGTGTGACCAACGAGTTCAGGCTGGGCCTGAACACACACACACACACACACACACACACACACACACACACACACAGCGTCTCATGCTCAGTATCCAGCTTTTTCAAGTACGTTTACAGCTCATTTTCTTCATGTCCAGTAGAGCCGTCATAAAAGACACGTGCAGAAATTATTATAATTTTTTTGTTTACACACTTCATATGTACACGGGAGTTTGTAGGGGACATTCTGTTATTTTTTGCGGTAATTATTTATGTATTTATTTATTTAAATGTGACCCAGGCTCTATGAGATTACGGTCATGTGACATATATCGACATACACATTGCAGTGGCCCCTCCAACCTCCATGTTAGAGCTCTCAAGATTTATTACAGATACACACAAGTGGTACGGACAACATCTTCCTGTTCTCCAGAGTTTGCGCACTCTGCCTTTTTTTTCCTTTTCTTTTGAGAAAGCTGGACTCTGATCGATTTTGACTTAAATTATTTTGTAAAATGTATTTAAATTGATTAATTTATTTTCCATCCAAAATTCTGAAATCAAATTAAATATCAGATATATCTATTCTAATGCTCATAATGTGATCATGGAGATGTCGTACATGACCCGTCTGCCTGTGATTCGCTCTTCCTCGCTGGATCTGTTCGGATGAGCTTTGAGTTTCTGGATTCCAGGTGAATCATAAGAATGCCCAAGCTCTCGTATTCGCGCAAATATTATGCATGTCCAGCAAAGCAACCCTCTGGTCTGTCCTGCCTGTCATGTACATGTAAAGATGATCTGTATGTGTGTCCAGCGTCCTCTCTACTCACACACTCCCTCTTATCACACTTTCTATGTATGTGTGTTTGCTGCTTTCATAGTTGTTTTAATGCACCCAAGAGACCATTTGACATCCCAGTGGAGTTTCTCTGTGTCACACTTGTTTGCTTTACGTGGTGTCTAAGATTGTGATTGTTTTTGTTTCATGCAGACGATCCCATCATTGACCTTTTATCAAACTGGGGTTTAGGAGAATGTGAATTCACGCCACGATTTCAATAAAAGGGAAAGATTGGGATGGCGTACGATGGACCATCTCTGTGTGATTTCCATGACACATTTTCCACTTTGAAACGTTTTACTACCTTTCTCCTTATTTTTGAGTGCTAATTGATATATGCTTGTGGATTTTGTGTTTATGTATGGATGTTTTTCCTCAACCAGTGTGTATGTTGACGAGTATTTTGAGCTGAATTGTTCCAGTATCCCAATGAGTAGAGACCCAAGCGTGTGTCTCTCCTGTGCACTTTGGAGAACTCCACATGCCTTGTTCTTTTTTCTTTTTTTTTTCTTTCTTTTTTTTACTCCACACCTTGTACAAGTGCTTTTTCGAACCAGGCTTTTCTTAGTATGGCGCCCTCTAGTGGCTAATGCCTGATTTATTTAAACGTCCGCTAAGTGGCGCCCAAATGAAATCTCATAGTCTGTGAGAACGAACTTGCACAGTATTTGATTTTTTTTTTTTTTTTTTTTTAATTGTAACTACAGCGGTGTAGTGCCATTAGAAACTGTGAATTTATAAATAAAACACTTTGCTGTCTTTATTCATTGCGTTTGGTTTTATTACTGTGTTTATTAATCCGTCACAGTATAGTTCAAATATTAAAACCCTATGATTAAAACCCATGAAAGCACCATAAAACAGTAGTCCAGTGACACAACTTGCCCACATGTTAGGAGTCTTTAAGTTCAATTACATACAAGTACAAGGCAAATATAAGGCGTTGTGGTATTAGGCTATATTAAAACGGATGATAACTAAAATATAAAATGAACATAAATGTAAAAAATAAATACTGGGATAAGAAGTAGCCTATATATTATTATGGCAGTTACATGAATTTGAAAAGCTTAAAAATATTGTTTTTATAAACTTTTTGTTTTGTGAGATCGGCAGTATATTGCAAAAGGTAATGTATGGGAAATTCATTTGAGTTGTTTTTTGTCTTATGAATATAGAACTGTGACAATAATTAAAAGATTGTTACTATCACAAACAGTATGAGGCCTATCTACTAATGACTGCATTTACAGGATAACATCTATGAATAATTTTGTATAGTATTTATTTTACTTTATTAGAAATAACGTATTTATCTGGTAATGTCCAAATGCTGTGCCAAGATATACAATGATGTTTGTGATTTTTATTCACATTTCCTAGAGATATCCATATAGCTGTCAGGAAAAGAATCAGTATTTCGTATATTTTAATTAAGTGGATATTATTTAACAGTTACATATATATTTTTTCTTTTCTTTTTTAGAAATAAAGAACATTTTTAAATCTTGATTTGTAGTAGTTGTAAATATATATATTTTTATGCAATATATTTGTATGTATAAGCCATGGCAATACAAAATAGTTCTGGTCAGCTGTTATTTATTATGTGAATTACGTGTCCTTATAGTGTTTTCTTCAAAATACTGCGTCAAAACACTTCGCTGTTGCAAAATTTCTGGTTAATATAATTTTTTCCCCGTTTTTTTCTGTTTAATATGTACATCTTTAACGGGTCAGTGGCGTCAGATGACTTTTATTTTGAAGTGTCTGGAGTAGCAGGTCGAAGCGAAGGCTTTTATTTTGAAGTGTGTTTCCGCAGCAGCAGAGGCAGGTTGATCCTTCTCAGCCCTGCCTCTCACAGGCTCGCTGACCGAACTGGAGCTTATTAAGGTAATAATAACTTCATCAAATACTCTCGAACGTGTGCTAGACGACTAGAGTAGCACTACTAAAACTCAATTAATGCATGCACGTGAATGTCACGCGTTAATTTTGATGCATGACTTAGATATTCATATAGGTGATCCATTATCAGACACACAGACAGGCCATTAGTCTATCAGATATTAAAATCATCTCCTATAAAACACTGCATGCTGCTCTTATGAGTGCTTAAAACGCTGCCTTTGACTGTTGTGCAACTGAAGATCGGAGCTGAGGAGTCTGTGAAATGGAGGTCAGGCGATAAGCCTTATATCTCCTCTCCAGCAGCACTACAGTAATCCTTCCTCAGCACTCCTCTATCAGTGCAGGACTCTTCTTCAATCACTACTTCTGCACAAGCTTTACATTCATACACGAAACACCATTTGATCCCTGCTATCTCATGTAGATATTTCAGTTTTGATTTTTCAGATTTTTACTTCTTTGAATATTTGTTTTTATTTACTGCGTATTGTTATTATTATTATTACTAGTAGTAGTGGTAGTAGTATTAGTATTATCAAGCCAACAACGAACCACACACTTTGAGTTTCTCACTGCGCAGTGGTCACTAGAAGAAGAACCCAATGAAAATGACCCTTGACCACAAGCCTGCGTAATCAAACTCAACATGGATTTTTACCAATCAAATTCATTCATCGTAAATTAAATGTTTAAAAGAAAATCTGTTTCTGTTAGTGAAACGGTTTATCCTTGTGTCTGACTCTGAATGGAATATATTACAATTACAATTTAATATTTGGAATATTTAAATATATTTTTGCAATGTTTAAGTAATAAATATTGCAAAATATTTCACTATTCCAAATAATGTAAATATTTTTCAATAATGTAAATATTTTTTGTAAATATTTTTATAAATGCATTAAAATAAATTGTGTAATAACACTTTACAATAAGGTTCGCTAGTTAACATTAGTTTACTACATTAGTTAACATGAATAATGAGCTGCACGTACAGCATTTATTAATCTTTGTTAATGTTAATTTCAACATTTACTAATACTTTATTAAAATCTTGTTATCATTAGTTAATGCGCTGTGAACTAACATGAACTAACAATAAACAGCTGTATTTTTATTAACTAACGTTAACAAAGATAACTAATACTGTAACAAATGTATTGCTCATGGTTAGTTCATGTTAGTTAATACATCAACTAATGTTACCTAATTAACCTTATTGTAAAGTGTTACAGGATATTTAAATAATCAGTTTCGAATTATTATAATTCTTGTACAATTTTCTTTTTAGCTTTTTTTTGACTGGCGATCTATAAGCCTAAGTCTGTGTATGCCAAAATGTAACCATTTTCCATCATGTTAATTTGAATCTGATCCACTGCATTGATCCTGATGTATTGATTTGATATAGGATGGCTGAACCGCCTCGGTCATGTGACTGTTTTGTATCTCTGCCTCCGGGTTCAAAAGAAGATTACGTGATATTTGGTAAGAACTCCGACCGGCCGAGAGATGAGGTGCAGGAGGTGGTGTATTACCCTGCGTCCTCACACGCTCCTGGCTCTACACTGGAGGTGAATTGACTTTTCAAGTTAATTACGTTTCATCAAAATGCATCATATTTGGTTTCAAACCCTTTGTGAATATTTCACCATTTGCAGTGTCATATTTGCCCCCCAAATATGTGATGATTTATTGAACAAAATCAAGCAATAGATGATTAACATGTGATTATCTTTTCCATATAGTGCACATACGTTTCTATCCCTCAAGTAGAGCGCACTCATGCAGTTGTGCTGAGCAGACCGGCCTGGCTCTGGGGGGCTGAGATGGGGGCTAATGAACACGGGGTGTGTATTGGGAACGAGGCGGTCTGGACCAAGGAGCCTGTGAATCCAGAAGAAGCTCTGCTGGGAATGGACCTGGTTCGGTGAGCCCAAAACAACCAAACATCTTTTATCTTCTAGTTTTCTAGCCTTAAAATTGATTGACCAGATTTGTTTATATATATATATATATATATATGTATGTATGTTGTGTGTGTTCAGGCTGGGTCTGGAGCGTGGGGAGAGTGCACAGGACGCTCTGAATGTCATCACAGGTCTGCTGGAGCAGTACGGTCAGGGCGGAGGCTGTAGGGAAACTGCAGAACCCTTTAGTTACCACAACACCTTCTTACTAGTGGACCGACTCGAAGCCTGGGTGCTAGAGACTGCTGGGAAACTGTGGGCGGCACAGAAAGTCACAGGTGAGGGAGAGAGATGATTAATGGTCAGTGGTGAGCAGTGATGGGAATAACGCCGTTACTAACGGCATTACTTTTTCCAGTAACGAGTAATCTACCGTAATTGATCACTCTTCTCATCTTAATAACGCCGTTACCGTTACTGCCAAAAGATGCGGCGCGTTACTATAACTGATGAAGCTGGGTTTTTTTCATCAGACCAACTAGATCTCTGAGCGAGAGGCAAATACTTTTTTTACTGTTCTTCCTTGGTTAGTGGGCAGAGCACGAGACAAGCGCATAAATGCTGACGATTGGCTGAGGTAGAGTAAAATGTCATTGTAAGCCAATCAGAGGTAGAGTTGGGCGGGTGTTCGAAAGCACGCATAGTAGTGACGGGCATTCGGCTCTTTTGACTCAGCTCACTGAAAAGAGCCGGCTCTTTTGGCTCACAAACGGCTCTTTAAATTACTTTGTAATATTTCAATTTTTATAGGCTAAATTTGTAAAAATAGAGTCGGCTCTTCAGATATGCGAGCCAGCTCCCGACGTTCGCCTAAAAGAGCCGGCTCTTAGAGTCGGCTCATTCGCGAATCGCGAACGACCCATCAAAAGCTCATTCGCGAACGAGTCGATCCATCATCACTAACGCTCATTCGCGAACGACCCATCATCACTAACGGCTAACGCTCATGAATTGCGAACGACCCATCATAACGCATAGTCGGACAGGGTAGAGGTGGGGTCACATTTGAGCATTTAAAATTTAATTTTACTTGAAAGTAACGCAATAGTTACTTTCTTAAGTAACTAGTTACTTTTAAAATTTGTAACTGAGTAACTAATTTAGTTACTTTTTGGAAGAAGTAACTAGTAACTGTAACTAATTACTTTTTAAAAGGAACTTGCCCAACACTGGTGGTGAGTGATTCTAAATATTATTAATATAAATGAAAAATAATTCAAATAAATTCAGTAATATATTTGATTAGTAATGTTCCTTTGTTTTAACATTTTCAAAATCTTAAATCTTTAATTACAGGCTGTATTAGATTTTGAATCACACTGCCTTAGACGTTTGAACCCCACTGTTTTTTTTTTGGGGAATTTTATATCAGGATGATAGATCTCTATGAAAAGTCTCCTATCTAAATAATCCGTCTCTAAAAATAAACGGGATGTTATTGGTTTTGCCAGAGGGAGTGAAGAACATCTCTAACCAGCTGACGATAGGCACAGAGATCTCAGCGGAGCATCCGGATCTGCGCGGGGCGGCCCAGGCTCAGGGCTGGTGGAGCGGTGAGGGGGAGTTCAGCTTCACCTCCGTCTTCAGTCCTGACAACCCCCCCGCCAGGATGGAAATGGCCAAGCAGCGCTACATGGGCGGCACAGCCCTGCTCCAGCAGCACGACGGTACGTTTGCTTTCCCCTGGCATCGGGACTGAGGGGGAGTGGGGTCGCGTTTACAACAGGAAACCTGAATGCTGTTCAAGTGTTCTTTTGGTGTTTTGAAGAGTTTGTGCATGTGTTGAACACCGCCATCTACTGTTGTACACTGAACTTACAGTCACTGTATTTCTTCTTCTTTTTTTTGCGATTATTAGTGGAAGCATGGCCTAAACTAAATGTTTATTATGCCCGATTTAATTATAATATTTTGACTTTTCCATTTCTATTAATTTCTAATGTTTTATTATACAGTGTATTTGTGGTGTATGTATGAATTATGTAGCGTTTATATTGAACGATGCGACAAGTACTACCGTATTTGAGATAACGTTTGTTTTAGAGCATAAAAGATCCTTTATTTGACTTTTTTCAGTGTTTTAATTTGGATCTTGTACCCACATCTTTATTTAATATAATACCTTCTATATTATTACACACATTATTATAGAATACACAAATTTGATTGCATTCTAATTTTATTTTATTATTAAAAATATTAATAGAATATATTATGTTTTAAATTAAATCATTTTTAAGGACGAATGCCTTTTTTGCATTATTCTTATTAAATGCATAAATTACGCACTCTGACTTCCTGAAGTTGATTTGACATCTTCTAACTCTACCGGTTTGGGGGCAGCAAGATTTATTTTATTTCATGCATAATGTTACTTTCTTGAGAACTTTCTATTCATCAAAGTATCCTGAAATAATGAGAATTATTCCAATATCAAAAAATGTTTCGTCAAATCAGCATATTAGAATGATTTCTGAAGGATCACTGAAGATTGGAGTAATGATGCTGAGTAAATTACATTTTAAAATGTATTGCGTAAGAAAACTGCTATTTTAAATTGTAACACTATTTCACAGTATTACTATTTTTACTGTATTTTTGATCAAATAAGTACAGCTAGGGTAACAGAGATATAAAAGATATATATATATATATATATATATATATAAAAAAAAATCTTGCTGACCCTAATCTTTTTGGCCATTTGGAGTATAACACTCCTAACTGTTCAGTTTATACATGAAATATGGAAGTTGATCAAATGTCTTTGAAATTGCACACACACACTTTCCTCCTGTCCTGACCCCTGTCACTCTGCACAGGCTCGGTGACGGCAGAGGTGATGATGAGCATCCTGAGGGACAAGGCCAGCGGGATCTGTATGGACTCTGAGGGCTTCCGTACCACGGGCAGCATGGTGTCCATCCTCCCGCGCAACCCAGAAGTGCCCTGCGTTCACTTCCTCACTGCTACACCCGACCCCTCCAGGTGTGGCCCCGGAAGATCAAGGAGGACGGCTCCTAAAATCTGTACCCGACCCGATTCGACCCGAGTCACTTCTTTGTTCTTACCCGAACTAGACATGCATATATAAATTTAAAAAACCCGAGACAAACCCGATAAAATGAAACCCAATTCATTCTCCGATCCTTCTTCGTAACTTCTACGTTAGCTACGTTTTTAACCTATGTTGCCAGATGAACCCATGTAGCCAATACTTAAAAAATATGTTTTCCGTGGATTTTCGCAAATGGTTTTGTTTGAGGAAAAACAAGAAAATACAGTTTAATTTTGGTTAATTGGATTTAGTTGATTATTTTTGGCATCAACTGCATTTAGATGGTTTTCTGTAATCAATCAGGCAACAGTACATCGTTTCGAAGAATTATTTTATATGTATTTGTTTTTAATAATAAAATATTGTAAAATGGCCAAAACGAATAGTGGAAATTCGGCATATTTAAAATCATTTCTATTTGGTAAAATAAAAGCACATTTATTTGAAATTACCCGAGGCTGCTAATATCAGATTTGACCCGTGTCCAAGACACCCCTCGAAGTTTTGGACCCGAACCCACTCGGGTCTCTCAGGTTTTCGGATCCAAGTGGAACTCTGAAGACCTCTAGTGGACGCGTCACACTTCTCCTTCTCTTGCAGATCTGTATTCAAGCCTTTTATCTTCACGGAGAGCATGAGGACCGTCAGCATGGTGATGTCACCGCAGTACGGCCCAGACGATCCCGTCAGGACACAACCTCGATTCCAGCACCAGGTGGACCGCAAACACGAGCTGTACAAAGCCCACCAGACGGCACTGACCAGTCCTGTAAGTCTGAGAAAGAAAGAAACAATTCTTGCTAAAGTGCTTTTTTGGTTTGTTTATTGCGCTTTTTGAACATTTAAAGGGTTAGTTCACCCAGAAAGTCATCATTTACACACTCTCAAGTTGTTCCAACACCTGTATGAATTTCTTTCTTCTGCTGAACACAAAAGTATATGAAGTATATACAAAATATATGAAACTATACTGTTATAATCAGGGTTTGAAATTAACTTTTTCTCTCACCAGCCAATTTGGGCTAAATCCACATTTTGGCCAAGTTGCCGGCCATTCAAACTTCTACTAGCCAAAAAAACCAGATTTACTATGACACAGTTTATATATATATATATATATATATATATATATATATATATTAGGGCTGTCAAATGATTAATCACGATTAATCACATCCAAAATAAAAGTTTTTTTTACATAATATATGTGGGTGCACTGTGTATAATTATTTTGTATATATATAAATACACACACATGCATGTATATTTAAGAATAATATACATATAATAATAATATTATATATAATATAAATTATATATAAATCTATATACAGTATATACATGAAAATATTTCTTAAATATATACAAGCATGTGTGTATTTTTATATATAAAATAATTATACACAGTGCACCCACATATATTATGTAAAAAAAAACGTTTATTTTGGATGTGATTAATCATTTGACAGCCCTAATATATATATATATATATTAAAAAATATATACATTTCATACATGCATTTCTTATTTAAACAAAACCCTGTCATCCAGCCATCTCCTCCCTTCCTCTTTCATCCTCATCACCAAAAATGTATTTTAGGTGGACAGATCAATACAGTTCAAAGAACATCAAAAAATGTAGGATGTTGGAAAATAACAATGTCCTTTCTGTTAACCAAATGCTTTTTAATCTTCGCTATTGCTTCAATACAAATGAACAAGCGCGCCGTTATTTGTTGCGTAGTGACGGGCATGTTCAAGTAAGCCAGAAATGTGCAGATTTGGCTTACATGAACTTCCCCAGCAAACTGAGTAAGCATAAGAGATGCCAAGTTGGCTAGTGATTTGACAGCCACATTGATTTTTACCTGACAGGTGTTCATTTTAAACCCTGGTTATAAATATCTAATTGATTTATTTTTGACCATATAAATATCAGCAAATGTACCGTATTTTTGCTCAGTTTGAGCCTATGAATAAAACTTTTTAAAAATCATGTCTATGGAAAGTCTGCATAATGATATAAAAAAAAGTGTGTGTGTGTGTCTCCAGGATGCTGGGGTCTCTCTACAGGAGACTATGAGATTCCTGGAGTCTCAGTGTCTTGAGGAAATCGAGGCCATGCTGAAGGGGGAGATACAGGGCCAGGAGCTCGGGGATCTGTTCTTCGACTGCGTGGACGCTGAGATCAAATTCTACCAGTGAGACAGAGCAGGTAAACAGACAATTGTCACACATCTGACCAGAGTCTTCTTGTGTCTGATATTGCCTCTAACTTGTGGCTGTTTTGCAGTTATCGTTGTGAATGTCTCTAGTGCTTGCTGATCTGCCTGGAGAGAGAGAGAGAGAGACACAGACAGTCCAGAGCGCACAGGTTCCTGCCTGCTCAAATCCTGCTCTCCTAGTTCCCCTGATGCCATGCCAAACTAATTGTGACGTCCATGCCACACTAACTGTAACTTAAAAAACACACACTAGATGTTCATGTGAGTGGATCACCATAATCATGTGTAATTGTCACACAGGGCGGTCATATACGCATCACATTAACCAGTTTGTGATAGTTTACTAAGGTGTGTATGTGCTGTGGGTAGATGTGTGAGAGAAGACGAGATGTTAGTGAAACACTTCTCATTCCTATAAGAGACGGGCTCAGCTACCAGACTGACCCTCTGAGGAGAAACACAATAAAATATCAATGATTCAAAACGTCTGGCATCTTTATTTTTATTGAAGAGGTTTCTGGAGGAGAGGAGAAGTTGCCCGTTGAGTGCTTATTGCAGTCTGTCCACCTTTGTACTCATCTTAAAACCCTCTCCGTAACATTTCTTCTATATCTACTTTCAAGACCCAGCTAAAAACATATCTGTTTGATATTTATTTACGATAATGTGGCTGCATGTGGACTTTGTGATATATGTGTGTTCAGTTGTATTTGTAATGTACTATGTAATGCAACCTTGAGCTATGGAAAAGAGCTAAATAAATAAAACTTCTTAATATTCCATACATTATCAAAGCTTGGTAGACAGATAATTATATTTTAAGACATTATTAGAAATATTATTAATTAATAGATTATAAATAATGTTATATATGCGACACAAAATGAGGAGAAAGTCACGCATAGGCCTACAAGCTAAAAATAATCGCTCAAATACATGAATTTACCTGGTGTATTCTGCAGCTCAGCTGAAAGGTTTGCTTGAACTGCGCCTTCTACTGTACAGATGTGAATTTTCATTTCCTTTAGCCTGAGGTTTATTCATTTCACTTTTGGTCTGAAATTGCCTTTACATGTGCAATAAATATAACTTTCTTTTTTTTATTAAAAAGAAAAACAAGCCCAGCCCAGGTGAGAAAAAAGTAAAGCAAAAGTAACGACGCCTAATGCATTATGCTCCATAAAAAGTATTAGCCTACTAAGATATCACACGCATCCTAATCCTCTAATAAAGCAGAATTAAACTTCCAATAGGAACTGTGTGATCTTGAATGAGAAGAGGAAATGTTAAACGACAGAAGTATAAATTTATGCTCACACAACAGAGTTGCAAAATCTCAACATAAAGAGTCAGCAATAACTCAGAAGTTTATCTTTGATTTCAGCGGCCCAGAGTTACTAGACCAGTAAACCACAAAGCTTGATGATTTTTTTTGGGGTTTTTTGCCTCAAAATGTCAATTAGAGCAAATCTATTTTCTGAAGTTTTGCCCATCATACTATGGCTGTGTCCGAAATCGCCTTATAGGGCACTATTTGCAAAATTGTTATTTTGGGATTTTTTAAAGGGGATTCAAATGCCTGCTTTAAAATGTTCAAATTGTAAACCCTATTTTCTTGGTATTCTTACACACGATAAAACACTGATGCCTACTGTAATTTCTGTTCGACAAAAAGTGGCGCTGCGCAAACCTCTGGTCCAATGTGGGTACATCGTAAAATCATACAGCTATAAATTCCTTTTTTTTTTTTATTATTATTAAATTGTTTAACTAAGGTTTATACAGGCTAGTTTCCATGACAGAGTTCAAAATAAATCTTTTCATTACTACTGGAGCTGCCAGTTTGCTAGGTTTCAGTGGCCGAATTCACTCACTCGTTTTCATTCACTCCCTCAAGTGGGGTGATGTAGTAGGCAATAGTGAATGAGGGTATAAGGGGCGATTTTGAAACACAGCTTATAATAATTATAAGCAAAACACGCAGCAGCAGTAGCTTCGTCCTGCCAGTGAGTGGCGCTGTGACAAACATCCTCCTCTGGCACTGTCTCCTCTCACACACTCACATCCGCAACAAATATGGCAGACGAGTTGGATGTTGTTGACATCGAGGGAGATGAATGTGATGAAAGAGTCGGGTAGGAGTTTATTCTGTCTTACCCCGCCGTCTGGGCAATGTTATGGAGTCTGGGCGTTGATATATTTGTGTTCATGGATGAGCAGAATTGAGACTTATGATTGAAAAGCGACAGACAGGGTGAATGTGAGCTCCTCAAACGTTAGTTATATGTGAACACAGTTACTCTAACATTATTTTAACATGAGCAAGGAAACGAGTTTAATGTAGGCGTTGAGCTTTAATTGTCTGCTACCAAGATAGCACATACTATTGGCTCAGTATGTAACTTACTTGCATGATCTATTCAACGTTAGCTGGAATGGCACATCAGTGTGTTTGACACATCTAACAGGAATGAATGAGAATCAATACAATGTCAATGTTTTACAGGTTTCAATAAAAAAGAGATTATTAAAGAAAATTATTGAAACTCTTCCCTCAGTTTGTAAAAGCAAACACATATCACTTGTACAGTAATACACTTATAATGGAAGTCTGTTGGGGCAAGACTTTGCATTTAATAAACGTTAAACTTCAGTTTCAATTATATCACCACAACACAACACGTCTATATTATACTTGTTAACATACAACTAAGTTACTGTGATAAAATTATCTCTAAGAAAAGTTATATACAGTTTTTTAACTTTTAACTAATTTTGCGCATGCCAGAAACGGACTGTAAAAATCCACTTCAGGAATTACATATGTAAACATAGTTTAACCTCAAATATCACACATTTTTGCATAGAAAAAGAACGAATAGAATATAAGCCTTTAAACCCTCTGTAATGCCGTACTCCATAGAAGGCTTTTTTAAGTTTTTTAAAACACAGGACCAGTCCAGATTGGAGTTATGAGAGACAGGTATGTCATCAATTATGGGAGGGTAGGTACGTCATCGGGGTCATCAGGTGGGCACCCTTTTTCTCTGATGTTTCGTTGATGAGCTCACGACATCTTCAGGCGGCTCAATGATGATACCTGGCGTCCCAGGAACACCTCCATCAGCTCCAGACTCCATTTGGCCCTGAGGTTGATGTTGATCTTGCGTGATAGACTAAGCTTTCCACCTCTTTCCAAGCTGGAGGGTGAATATCCATTTGATGTTCTGGAGAATTGATTGGTGGGATGTCTGCTGGAACTGAGATTTGTTTGTGCCGTCTTGGGTCAGAGTGTATCGTCTTCAAGTGATCCTCCAGATATTTCTTTGTTACTTTCAGAGTTCCACTTTTCTCCCTTGTGAAGAGACTTGTCAGAAATTTGAAGGGATCATTAAAGAACTGAGTTCTTGTTTGTTCTTTGAAATAATTACTGTTTACACATTCTTAACAGCATTAACATCTTTTATTATTTGTGTGCTCTCTTTACAGTGACCTGAGCAGTGCTGAGGTTCTCCAGGATCAATACTTGCAGTCTGCATGGAAGACGAACAGCAGTGTACTGGTAAAGTAACCCCAAATGGAAAACTTTTTTGGCCCTATTTACACCTGGTATTAAGAAGTGTTTTCGTCAATCCGATCACAAGTGGATGACTCTAAAAATGGGTGTAAACGGGTCTAAAACGTTTTGAGCTTGTTAGATTTCGACCACTTCCAGAGGTAGTCGAAAACGCATCTGACCGGATTGCTTCCGTAGTGTAAACTCTCATGTGGTCGAATGTGTTGGAACAGCCACAACAAGAGACCGCCTACTCTCCGCCTACCTCCCCTATGAGTAAACGTTATGGGAAGCGCACTAGCCACACTAGACCCAAGTTTTGGTTTAAAGATGAAAAACGTACCAAGCGTTCTAACACGCTCTCACAGTGTTCGCGTGGTCGTGCGTCTGTCAGAGCAGAAACTAAAGCTGATGCTCTTTGTATGTTTTTCCGTAGTTTCCGGGCACGACCATATGTAAATTGCGCAAGCTTGTTTCGTTCATATGATCGAAAGATCTGAAAAAGCACATACATGTATTGTTGCAAAGTGGACAAAAGAACACCAGGTGTAAACAGGAATGTGTCTCTCATGTCTACTTGTGATCCGATCAACCAAAACACATCTTAATACCAGGTGTAAACAGGGCCTATGTGAAGAGAATCTGAAAATGGAAATGATGTGTTGTTGTTTTTGTGTGTGTTCAGCCGTGGACGCTGGACAGTTCCATCAGCGATGAGAACAGAGAGGCCATCGAGAGCATGTTGCTGGAGGAACAGTATCCTTCACACTTCTGAACATCACAACGATTCATTCTCATTTTCCTCATGTTTGGTTGTCATCATTTATTAAAAGCATGTGGTTGTTTTCTTAATAAAGAAAGGTATTATTTTGCCAGTAAGAAAGCACCAAAGGTAGCATGGACCAATGAGAAGACTAAAGTCAAAAAGTGAGCTCCCCTCTTTCATCTGTTTCATGAATATGTAAACACCCACTCTACCATTCAAAGGTTTGGGGTCAGTAAGACTTTTATTTATCAAGGATGCATTCAATTTAATTAAATTTAAAGACCTTTAAATTGTTATAAATATTTCTATGTCAAATAAATGCTGCTCTTTTAAACTTTGTATTCATCAGAGACTCCATGTTAGAGTATTATAATGATTTCTGTTTACAAAATATTCATATTTTAAATAAATGCGTTTTTAAACTTTTTATTTACTTTATATTCATCGAAAAATCCGGAAAAAGTATCACAGGTTAAAGAAAAATATTAAGCAGCACAACTGTTTCCAACACTGATAATAAATCATTATATTAGAATGATTTCTGAAGGATCATGTGACAATGAAGACTGGAGTAATGATGCTGAAAATTCAGCTTTGCGTCACAGAAATAAAATATATTTTAAAGTATATTACAGTTAAACCATTATTTTAAGTTGTAATAATATTTCACAATATTACTGTTTTTTTTCTGTATTTTTGATCAAATAAATGCAGGCTTGATGAGCATAAGGGACTTCTTTGAATGTTTTTGCAAGAAGTCTCTTATGCTATATTCATTCATTCATTCAGAATGTCTTTGTAGGTCATTGGTGAAAAGTTCTGGAGCACAAACTCGTTGGGCTGAAGAGGAGAAAGATCTCTTTGAGAAAGGACTGGTAAGTTTTCTGAACATATATGCTGTAATAAAATACAGAAAAGACAGAAGAAACAATGCTCTCTTATAAAAGGAAATAAATTGTATCGTTTTTATCGTTTCTAGGCTCAATTTGGCCAGAGATGGACCAAGATCGCCAAACTGATCGGCACTAGAACGGTTCTACAGGTGAAGAGCTATGCTAGACAGTACTTCAAAAATAAGGTATGACTTTAGCTTAATTCCACATTGGTTCAGATGGGTTTAGGGCTATTAAATGAATTCATATATATAGGATTAGTCCTATATATAAAGACAACAAACGTGATATTTTTTGTAAAATGATAAATGTCTTTACTGTCAGTTTTAATCAAATTAATGCATCCTTGCTGAAAATTCTTGCTTTTTTTTAATTGATTGAATAAAATGAGGCTAAAGATCAAGTCAAGTCATCTTCATTTATATAGCGCTTTTAACAATGGAGATTGTTTCAAAGCAGCTTTAGAGAGATAAACATACAATTTACAGATAAACATACAATTTACAAGATGTTCTTTTATCAGTGGTACTAGTAGTAATTTTATCCTTTGTGTTTCACCTCCAGCCTAAAACAGACACACCTGCCGAAGTGCCCTCCTCTAATGTGACTTCAGACACCACGTTGGTCCCCTCGATCCAGCCTCACGTCTCAGCCCTGACCAATGCTGTACGGATCGAGCGACTTTCTGATGATGAGGACGTTGACATCACCGATGACTTCAGTGATGATGGGTTTCAGTCTGAATTGAAGCCAGAGCCCTCAGGCTCCTTAGATTGTGACCACCAAGGAGAACTCAGTCCAATGACACCCCCATCAGACGTACTTTTAAACCCTCTCTCTGAATCAGGATCCAACGCTGCAGATGGAGACATTGATCCAGATACAAATGGAAACGCTGACATCCCTCATATTGCGATTGGTCCAGATCCGGAGGAGGAAAGTGTGGCCCTCATCTCTAAATCAGGCAGCCCAGGCAAACACAGCCTGTCTGGGGAGGAGAGCACTGAAGGAGCAGGTACCTTGGCATCACTAGCTTTCATTTAATCTAACCATAGCAATCCATCAGCATTTTCACAATTATGGGGAATGTATTCTTTTACTCCAGATAATATTGAATCAGGTCCTGAGGAGGAGGTGGAGGAAGACCAGGAGGAGGAGGAGCTCAGAGCTCCTGAACAGGAGGTCATATTGGACTTAAACACAATCACAGAAGAGGAGAGGCAAGCCATCCCAGAATTCTTTGAGGGGCGTCCATCAAAAACCCCAGAGAGATATCTAAAAATCCGCAATTTCATCCTGGACCAGTGGTGAGACTTTATTCTGTATGCTTCTGAGGAACTTTTTCTTGTGTATATCGTTGTCCTGCTAAACTTACTGAATATAATATTTGAGTTTTTGTAAGACAATGAAACAGTAAAAATGTAACATAATTCAGGGAACCGGTTGTTTTTTATAAAAAAGAAATTGGGGTTGGTAAGATTTTTTAAAATGCTTTAAAGAAGTCTCTTATGCAAGGCTGCATTTGTTTGTTTGAAATAGAACTATTATGAAATACTATTACAATAAAAAAAAAAAAGTTATTTTAAAGAGGACATTTTCAAATTTTCAATTTTCAAATTTTAAGTTTAATGTTGCTGTTTGAGCTATGGCTGTAACGATACACCAAACCCACGATTCGATTCGTATCACGATTTTTGACCCACGATTCGATTCGTATCGCGATTCTATCACGGGGGCGGGGCTTGAGGGGGCGGGGCTTGTGGTGAAAAAAAGAGATTTTGAGAGAAAAAAAAAATACCGGTATTTTTATTAAATAACATTAGGAAAAACCTGTATAATCTAAACACCAAAGAACAATAATAACTATGCAAATTATTAAACTATACTAGGCAGTGTAGGCTGCTGCTTTTGGGTTGTGTTCTGTACTCCAACTAAATTGATTTCGGGATGGTGCCGTAGGATATGCATCTGCATGTTGGACGTGTTGCCGGTCAATTGAGGATTAATTTAATGCACTTTCTGAGAACTTATATTTCAAGTTTTGGCTGCAAATTTCACGTCTATAATGCTGAAATTGCCAAATTTTAAATAATTTATCCTCAACTAGTTTTGTGGTGTAGGTCTACGTATTTTATAATGTTAACTTCAAATAATACTAATAGTAATTTAAAGATGTGGTAGTTCTCAGGGCCTGAATTTCGTTTTGGAAAATGGGGGGGAAATCCTCCCTTAGATGATTCTCATGGGGGGGATTTTTTTTGTTTGAGGGGGAGAAAGGGGGGGCATTTTTTCCAAACAAAATTATTACATTTATCTTGCCTAAATGTTTGCGCTCATTGCATTTTTGCAATGAGGTAATATTGTTGTCAAGAATTTACACATCACAAGGAAGCTTGATTTAAATTGTTTAATTAAATTGAAAAAGGTAGCACAAATAAATACAATAGAATAAAGATACAAATAAAGACAATTAAAGAGAAAAGTTTTTGAATAGGTCTAACACACTAGTATTCATATACAGATACTGAATAAAGTAATCAAATGGAAAATAACACTGGGTAGTATTTTAGTCCTGAATAAATTAAATACATAGGCTATTAATCCTGATTCCTTTAACTTAAAGCCATCTTTTGTTGTTTTGACAACAAAATTAATGACAGACACATATGGCTTCCGTCACTTTAAGAGCTAGTGCACGGATCCTGTGTTCATTATTCTGGCATGCGTTTTATGCTTATTAAAGACAAAAGCGACTATATTTAGAGTATAGCCTACTCACAAAGACCGAAATTGACAATTTTGCGTGTTAAAGCAATATAATCCGCGAAAAATAGTTACTGGCCAGCTGTTTTTGAGGCGGATTTTCTATGAATGTGCGCATAGAAAATAATCTCAGAGAGCGCGCGAGCACTGATTAGTTTAAAATCGCTTGAATGTTTAAACTGGTAAGACTTAAAAAGACTTCAGTCACGATGCACTGCTGGCCCGATTGTGCAAGTGAATATTCCGTCATGTCCCGACCTTACAGTCTATGGTCCCGACTCCTAAACGCGAGTGTGTATTATCGCCGCAGCGCTTGATGCTTGCCTTACACAACACATTATGAGAAGAGATAGAAGACGCGCGGCACCGCTGAACACTCACGCTGTTTGTGAAATTGCGTCTGGAAGATAGTTGTTAAAAGAATGATTTGCGGGAATGATTAGAATTATGCGCAATACCCGCGCCGAAATTCGAGCCCTGGTTCAGGACAGGAAGGATAACTCTGGGAGTTGGAAGGGGTTTGATCGCGATTCTGCCTTCCCACATCGCGATACAGGATCGTGGACCTGAGTATCGCGATTTCGATTTTATATCGCGTATCGTTACAGCCCTAGTTTGAGCATGAAAAAGGTTTGCAAAGTTGCAAAGCACAAAGTCACTCGAAAGGGAGTCATTCTCGATATCAGTAAAGCACTTTTTCTGAACTCCCTGAAATGCCTCCATTGTAGTCTTCAGTTTTCTTCTGGAAACAAACTATATTCCTCATTTAAATAATTCCCGCCCAAGGCATACGCTAAATAAAGGGGTGAGGCCTGGTTGAGTTGCATTAGTAGCGTCAGAGCCCGTCTACGGAGAGCCTGGCCACTCCGTATTAAAGGGATACTCCACCAGTTTTTCTTATTAAACTATGTTATTCCCTTAACTAAGACGAGTTGATACATACCTCTCTCGTCTCAGTGCGTGCACTATATCGCTCTGTATTGCCGCAAAACTATGTTAGCACTTAGCTTAGCCCATGCATTAAATATGGGCCAAGCAGAGAAGCGACCAAACACTTCCACGTTTTCCCTATGTAAACACAGTTACTCGAGTAGTGTAACTTGACCTGGGCTGGTGACACAAAATAAACCGTTGCGCTTTTCTAAGCGTTTAAAATTGATGACTATATTGTATGGCGGAATACCATAACAAGTGCTTTTGAGCACTTCGACTTGGCGCAATAATATCTTCACTCGTGAAAAGTCCTCTTACCGGTTCCCGCTTCCTCTCCCCCTCCCTCTGACATTTCCGTCAATACAACGTGACATGCGCCGGTAGTAGTAGTTCGAGCGGAGTTGACGAAGTAACAGGTTGTTGGAAGCTAGTTTGTGTACAATAATGGTTAAAGCGTGCATCGTAAAGGGTTGTGAAAATAAGGAGAATGTACATAGTGCTGTCATTTTTCACCGAATTCCAACACACCACATACAGCGGAGAGCTTGGTTAGCTGCTTTGAACAAGAATCCCAAAACACCATTGATGACTCTGAAGAAGTGGCGTGTTTGCTCCGAACATTTCACAAAGAAGGACTATACCTGCACAGGAACACGCCTAAAGGATGAGGCTACACCAACAATATTCAGATCACTTACAGAAAGCCCGTGGTCTTTCGCCAGCTCCGGTCTGTTCTGGATCATATCTTTCTTGCCTCTCACGGTCCACAAGAGCTAATTCCTCCTCCGTGTACTTGGGTTCAAACAGATATGGCTCTGGGTCTTCTAAAAGAAGTCATAATCATCTACAAAGTCGGCCATTGCAAATGATCTGCAGTTTGCTAATAGCACAGGTAGTAAAAGTCACGTTGGTAGTATTGACGGAAATGTCAGCAGCTGGATGCTATTGGAGGGAGGGGGAGAGGAAGCGGGAGCCGGTAATCTTTTCACGAGTGAAGATATTATTGCGCCAAGTCGAAGTGCTCAAAAGCACTTGTTATGGTATTCCGCCATACAATATAGTCATCAATTTTAAACGCTTAGAAAAGCGCAACGGTTTATTTTGTGTCACCAGCCCAGGTCAAGTTACACTACTCGAGTAACTGTGTTTACATAGGGAAAACGTGGAAGTGTTTGGTCGCTTCTCTGCTTGGCCCATATTTAATGCATGGGCTAAGCTAAGTGCTAACATAGTTTTGCGGCAATACAGAGCGATATAGTGCACGCACTGAGACGAGAGAGGTATGTATCAACTCGTCTTAGTTAAGGGAATAACATAGTTTAATAAGAAAAACTGGTGGAGTATCCCTTTAAGTCCTATTGTATTAAATTTTGGTTGTAGTTCCACCAGAGTTCCACTGGGTGCGATCGCCCATGAGTGCAAAATGAATGGAAGTCTATGGAGCTAGACGGCTAAATTTGTCTCTTTCACCCGATTGCCGTTGAGAAATCTCCGATTTGATTGTAGGTTTTGCGAGTTCAACATGGGTTATAGGTTGAAAGTTGAATGAACGAGTACTTATGTCCTTGCGATTTCTTACAGGTTGAGTTGTTGTTGCCCATAACACGCTAGCATTCTGCTAATGGACGCTGATTGGTCAGTGAAGGACTGATTACGACCAGAGACACCGCTTGATGGCATCGTGGCATCCGAAGCGGGACTAATGTTAAGAACTTTCGTTTTACAAAAACTCTTCTAGCACGTGTATTTACCTGTGTCAGCTGTCTCGAGAGAAAAGAAAGTGCAGTGCGCGAAAGCACCAAAGTAACTGAAGGATTGCCGTTAAGCAGTATCTCTGGTCGTACGATGTGTATGACGTCATTGACATTTTAAAAGACTTTTTAAAGCAAATAAGTGACTCTAAAAAATCTATCACCCAACAATGTGTAATTTCTTTACATCTCGTTTCGAATACAACATTCAAATTACTAGACAAAAAATGATATCCTGAGAAAAGTGGATTTTGAGGGGTATAGCTCCATAGACCTCCATTCATTCTGCACTCGTCCTGTGAGCGCCCTCATATGGAACCAGAGTGGAACTGCAACCAGTTCAGAAGCCGGAAGTTTACTGAGAGTGGGAGTTCTCCCCATATTAGACATTCTCTGCCGTTACTGACAGACTGGCAAGAGAGGTGCTGCAACAATGTCAAATATGTGAAACATAATGTGTGTTTTTTTCAACATTCAAGCATCAAAACCTATTCTAGTAGACTCCAAAACAAACTCAAGAAATAGGTCCTCTTTAGTATGTTTTGTAAATTTCATTATTTCTAAAATGTAGTTTATTCCTGTGATGCAAAGCTGAATTTTCAGCATTATTACTCCAGTCTGGAAAATGAACTTCTCTGATGTCTGTGCAGGGAGAGAAGTAAACCCAAGTACCTAAACAAGACATCAGTGCGTCCTGGCTTGAAGAATTGTGGGGATGTCAACTGCATCGGTCGGATACACACTTATCTGGAGCTCATTGGAGCTATTAACTTCAACTGCGGTAATGCTTATTGCTCAGTCAGTTTGCTCTTTTCTTTTTTTCTATGTCCTGCTTTCTTGAGTACATTTTCCCTCCCTAAACTCTCTTTCTTTCTTCCTCTGTAGATCAGGCGATATATAACCGTCCGCGGCTGGTTGACCGGTCTCGGCTAAAGGAAAGCAAAGACAGTCTGGAGGCGTATCATCTTGCCCAGAGACTGCAGTCTATGGTGAGAGCGAGTTACAGCTCAGTGTTACTGTTCTCATCATTATCCTTCTAATAAAGGGGTTCTGAACTCTGGCACTCGAGATCCACTTTACTGCAGAGTTTAGCTCCAGCCCTGATCAAACTCGCCTACCTTTAACTTTATAGAAATCCTGAAGACATTGATTAGTTTGTTCAGATGTGTTGGATTGAGGTTGGAGTTAAGAACCTCTGCTCTAATATATTTTGGTGTGTTATATTTTTTATTAAATTTTTTGCAGCGCACGAGGAAGCGTCGCATTCGGGACGTGTGGGGGAATTGGTGTGATGCTAAAGATCTGGAGGGTCAGACGTATGAGGTAAAAGAAATCAAAATCTGCAGTTCTTTTTAGATTTGAAATATACTCTGTAGAGAAGTGCTCCAAGATTCTGTTTATGGCCTGATATGATCAGGATCTATTTTTAAGATTGACATTGACAAAGGTTATTGTTTTATATGTTGTTTAAAGTGGCTTATAAAACATTGTTCTCAATTTTTTTTATTTAAAAAAAAAAACCCAAAACAATTACATTTAATACATTTTAGCAACTTTTTTTGGTAATTATTCATTTATTTATTTATTTATATGATTTGTTTTTGTTTTTTTTTAAGAAAATAATTTTTTATTTGTCCATCCTCATTATTGAGCCCTGATTATGTGTGTGTTTTTTGTCATCCAGCATCTGAGCGCAGAGGAGCTGGCCATCAGAAGAGAGGAGATGAAGAAGAAAGGACCAAAACCATCTAAACTACCCAAACAAAGAGGGTAAGCACACACTCCCTTACAAAACTGAATAGCTAATAGTTGGTTTAGTGATCTTGTTTTATGGGCTTTTTTACTATACAAGCTTTAGTGGGTTGGCATGACAAAACACCAAATTATACACTCACCTAAAGGATTATTAACAACACCTGTTCAATTTCTCATTAATGCAATTATCTAATCAACCAATCACATGGCAGTTGCTTCAATGCATTTAGGGATGTGGTCCTGGTCAAGACAATCTCCTGAACTCCAAACTGAATGTCAGAATGGGAAAGAAAGGTGATTTAAGCAATTTTGAGCGTGGCATGGTTGTTGGTGCCAGACGGGCCGGTCTGAGTATTTCACAATCTGCTCAGTTACTGGGATTTTCACGCACAACCATTTCTAGGGTTTACAAAGAATGGTGTGAAAATGGAAAAACATCCAGTATGCGGCAGTCCTGTGGGCGAAAATGCCTTATTGATGCTAGAGGTCAGAGGAGAATGGGCCGACTGATTCAAGCTGATAGAGGAGCAACTTTGACTGAAATAACCACTCGTTACAACCGAGGTATGCAGCAAAGCATTTGTGAAGCCACAACACGCACAACCTTGAGGCGGATGGGCTACAACAGCAGAAGACCCCACCGGGTACCACTCATCTCCACTACAAATAGGAAAAAGAGGCTACAATTTGCAAGAGCTCACCAAAATTGGACAGTTGAAGACTGGAAAAATGTTGCCTGGTCTGATGAGTCTCGATTTCTGTTGAGACATTCAGATGGTAGAGTCAGAATTTGGTGTAAACAGAATGAGGACATGGATCCACCATGCCTTGTTACCACTGTGCAGGCTGCTGGTGGTGGTGTAATGGTGTGGGGGATGTTTTCTTGGCACACTTTAGGCCCCTTAGTGCCAATTGGGCATCGTTTAAATGCCACGGCCTACCTGAGCATTGTTTCTGACCATGTCCATCCCTTTATGGCCACCATGTACCCATCCTCTGATGGCTACTTCCAGCAGGATAATGCACCATGTCACAAAGCTCGAATCATTTCAAATTGGTTTCTTGAACATGACAATGAGTTCACTGTACTAAAATGGCCCCCACAGTCACCAGATCTCAACCCAATAGAGCATCTTTGGGATGTGGTGGAACGGGAGCTTCGTGCCCTGGATGTGCATCCCACAAATCTCCATCAACTGCAAGATGCTATCCTATCAATATGGGCCAACATTTCTAAAGAATGCTTTCAGCACCTTGTTGAATCAATGCCACGTAGAATTAAGGCAGTTCTGAAGGCGAAAGGGGGTCAAACACAGTATTAGTATGGTGTTCCTAATAATCCTTTAGGTGAGTGTATAATGTCAATTCAACTCCACAGCCAAATGTACAATGAAAGAGCAAACAATAGTCAAACAAGCATATCAAATCTACTCTCCAACAATCCATGAATTACTCTCAAGTCTTTTGTTCTCAACTCCATGAATAATCAGATAAAGAGTAAACATTACATCTGGATTTTTTCCTTGCCTTTGTCCTCTGCAGCTCTTTTGATCCATTCCAGCTCATTCCCTGCAAAGCTTTTGGAGAGGAAAAACAGGTAATCATTACATTTGATCATATCTCTGTTCAGTCTTTTCATGCATAAAAACCAGGGTTATGATGGTAAACTAAAACTCAAAAAGGAAATGAATGTTAACTGAAATAAAACACAACATTATTTTTTTTAAAGGGATACTTCACCTCTGGAAAGATGAATGTGTATTTAAAA
Source organism: Rhinichthys klamathensis goyatoka (assembly GCF_029890125.1). NCBI lineage: Eukaryota > Metazoa > Chordata > Actinopteri > Cypriniformes > Leuciscidae > Rhinichthys > Rhinichthys klamathensis. The sequence goes on from NW_026606722.1 coordinate 6,430,586, forward strand.
TGGGTCATTTATGTAGAAGAAATGTGAAATTATTTTTGAATTTGGAGCTTTCTAGACTGAGAAAAGCCAGAAAATGTATTTTTGGCTTATGTGGATGAAAGACAACAACTCCCAGAATGCACTTGCTTCGCTGCCCTAGGAAGCCACGCCTACCGGTAACAGAGCGCAGTAGTTAAACAACAAGTCTAGGCTACTAGTGAGTCTCCGTGATGAGTCTGCCCGGGATTTCGAGATCGCCCAAAATGTCCGGGATTCGGCTTTTGCGTTCTACAGTCGCCATTCATCATGTTTACTGTGGCGAGCAGGACGAGGCTAGGGCCGCGGGAGAACAGCGCGAGGCCGGTGGCGTGATTACCAATGAGCGACACCTGTGAGACGCGTCGGTCTCGTATCTCTCACGGAGGAGCGGGAATTTTCTTAGCAATGTTAAAACGCACATCAACCGATCACTTGTTTAGCGTTCATGTAAACACTACATTCAGATTCACCAATCGGAATGAATTCAGTTAGATTGAAACAAAAGGTGTGCATGTAAACAATGAATGGCGACTGCAGAAAGCAAAAGCTGAATCCCGGACATCGACGGCCGGACATGTCAGGGAAAAAGAGGATGGTAACCCCTACTACTCAGCTTTCTCCACAGAACAAGAGCCTGCTAGCTTAGCTTCCAAAAAAAGATGTCTGACACTATGTGTACATTCTGTGAGTGAGATCCCACCCTCTATGGGCGGGTTGAGAACATGCGGGACAGCCCCTACTACTGGCTGTAGTCTTTAGCCTCTGGCCAAAAAATCCTCCGATGACGCAAAATGACGATTTTTGCGTCATCGGAGGATTTTTTCCAGACAAAAAATAAATAAATCTCTCGTCTCAGGGGGATATGAGGGTGGAAAGCACAGTAATTGTCACACAAATGTCTGTTGTGTCTTGCTGACTCAGGAACCATACAGAGTGATAGTTTGTGCCGAGGCTCTTGTTGTCATGGACATAGTAAGTTGGTTTCCAGATTTGATTAATCTCAGCTTTTTTTCTTTTTTTGCTCTCTTATTCATTCCTCAGTGTTGTATTATGTTGTACTAATAATCAAATCCTTACCCAGCATGCTCATGTGTCTATGGGAGAGGTGATTGGCCTTCTAGGAGGAACATATGAAGAGGAAGAGAAGGTGTTAAAGGTCAGTGAATTCATGGACTCATAATCAACTGTTTATTTCAATCAGTTACATTTACATTTATTCATTTAGCAGATGCTTTTATCCAGAGCGACTTACAAATGAGGAATACAACAAGTGATTCATCTTAAGTTTAAGTACGCTGTAATAAATGCATGATGTTTGTGTAGATCTGTGCAGCAGAACCATGTAACAGCCTGAGCACAGGTCTGCAGTGTGAGATGGACCCCGTCTCTCAGACTCAGGCCTCTGAGCTGCTCGGGGTCAAAGGTCACAGTGTGGTGGGTTGGTACCACTCTCATCCAGCCTTTGACCCCAACCCCTCCCTCAGAGACATTGACACTCAGGCCAAATACCAGGTAACAGATCTATGTGTTGCATTGTAGCATGACTAGGATGGTGTCTTTGTTTACATGTCACATTCTGGCTGTTTGTTTTTATTTCAGAGTTATTTCTCTCGAGGAGGCGCTCCATTTATCGGGGTGATTGTCAGCCCGTATAACCCCAGTAACCCCTCGCCCCTGTCTCAGACCACCTGTCTGCTGGTAGAGGAGGAGAGCGGACCCTTTGGATCTCTGAGTATGTCTCAGCGCATTCACTTACAAATCATTCACAGCAGCTTTAATACTTAAAGGAGTAGTTCACTTTTTAAAAAACTTTTGCTGATAATTTACTCACCCCCATGTCATCCAAGATGTCCATGTCTTTCTTTCTTCAGTCGAAAAGAAATTAAGGTTTTTGATGAAAACATTCTAGGATTTTTCTCCATATAATGGACTTCATTGGGACCCAAACGGTCCAAGGTCCAAATGACAGTTTCAGTGCAGCTTCAAATGGCTTTAAACGATACCAGACGATGAATAAGGGTCTTATCTTGCGAAACGATCGGCCATTTAAAAAATAAATAAAAAAGTTTAAGTTGTATAAGCACAAATGCTCGCCTTGCTCTGTTCTGTGATGCACGTTTGTGACTCTCCTGTTCGAACTCGTTCATCAAAATGAACAAATCTTTTTTCTCGAAAAAAGATTTGTTAATTTTGAACGAGTCTTTTTTCGAGTCATTTCGTTCATTCAACGAACGAAATGACTCAAAAAAAGATTTGTTCATTTTGAAAAAAAATTTCACAAGGCGAGCATTTGTGCTTATAAAACTTAAATTTATTTTTGAAATGACCGATCGTTTCGCAAGATAAGACCCTTATTCATCGTCTGGTATCGTTTAAAGCCATTTGAAGCTGCACTGAAACTGTCATTTGGACCTTGGACCGTTTGGGTCCCAATGAAGTCCATTATATGGAGAAAAATCCTAGAATGTTTTCATCAAAAACCTTAATTTCTTTTCGACTGAAGAAAGAAAGACATGGACATCTTGAATGACATGGGGGTGAGTAAATTATCAGCAAAAGTTTTTTAAAAAGTGAACTACTCCTTTAATATACTACTGTAGGTTATCAGTGTTCTGTAAATGTTTCATGGTCTTTCTGGTAAGCACTAGAGTCATGGCTGCTGTTAAAGAATAAAATAACCATGGTGTAAAGAATAAAATAAGCCCAGCAACAGCTCCAGCTGAATTTGAATCAGTCTGTGGTGTGTGAGTCAGCATTTGTTGTGCGAGTAATCGTGTTGTTTGTATTTTAGGGTTTCCATACCGGTTTAACATCCAGTACTCATCTGAGCTTCCTGATTGGTCTGAAGTGATGAGAAGAGCAGAATGGGTTGTGTTCAAGTACAGGCTGTGTCATGGGTGAGCTGCGTGTTTTATGAGGGAAACCTTGTCTTTGGCTGGAAGAGGGACGCAAGAATACATGAAAATATGAAATAAAGTTATAAATTAAAATAAAAAATGTTTATTAACTAGCTTCAAAAAATGTTTAGTATTCAGAGTATTTTAATGTATGTATTAGTATGTTTCCAACATTGTATATTAGTATTAGTAGTATTTGGCATTATTTCCAGCATTAGTAAAGCTTGCTACAATTTTGGGATATATCAAAAATATATACGTACATACTTTTTCTTTTATTAATACTTAATTTTTCCCCCAAAAAAGTTTTATTAATAAATATATATTCATATACATATCTCATTCTTCTTTCAGGAGTGTACCAATGGGCAGGCTTTTCCGCAGAGATTCTTCTCTGACTTGCCTGGAAAAGGTAATATGTCTCATATCTATCTCATATCTATAAGTGCATATTACACATGAAAATTGCAAGAGATTTTTGGACAAAATTGCTAACCTGATATCTTGACTACTGGCACACAAGGTCATATTTACAAGTTCCCTCGCTGCTGTCAGAAGCACTTCTGAGTACACTAGATGATGTCATGAACTACTGTACATGCAAATATTCTGCAAACATTTAATACTAATATTAATGGTTCACAGTGCATATTTAAATGAATTGTTTTGACATGCCAGTTGAATGAGTTTTGCTAAATAATAATTATAATATTTTTGTCCGTCCACAGATGCTGAGATCAATCCAGAAGACTTTGGAGCAGGTCTCAGAGGTTGACACGGAGACTTTCCTGGTACAGATAGAAACCTTGTTTCATACACATTTTCTCCCTGAGCCTGGCTCTTCCTCCTCTCATCTTCATGAAGCAGTAACACAGCCTCAGTTACTGTCATTCATCTCCTCTGAGCCATTCAACAGCAGCCATGCTACGAATGAGACGTGTGTTACTGATTCTGACAGCCAAGATGAATTGTACACTACAGGACCTGTCAACCATGTAAAAAGCTGTGATGAAGAAGGACAGAAACTGTGTAAATAACTATAAACCTAAGAGTGTGAATGGAAGAAGTTACCATAGAGAAACCTGCTACTGCAGAGGACAAAAGTGTCATTCACTTACATTGTATGTAACATTGCATTCTTGTAGATTTTTGTACTATAAAGTGTTATTTAGTTTTCATAAAAATGAGTTTAACCACACAGCTGTATTTAACATTTTTAATTAAAGTTTGATGAAATTTTGTAATTCAGTTTGATCACAATGTGCAAGAAAGTGTTTGCAGCACTTAAATAAAATTGTATTATGAAAAAGAGATTAATTGGAGTAACAATTTTAAAGAACGTTTTGACTGTCAAAAGGCCAATTTTTCTGGTTCATTTCAGCATTTTATAATATAAATTTAGATTTTAATCATGTAAGAGTAGTAAATGCTGTAAAAGTATTTTTCATTGTTAGTTCATGTTAACTAATGTAGTAAACTAATATTAACTGATGGAATCTTATTGTTAAGTGTAACATAAATTGCATGCATAACTCCTATACAATACATCGTTTTTAGTATTGGTACAAGACCCTGACTTGTAAAGATCTGAACAGAGTCGGACACAAAAGTGCTACTGAAATATAGCCAAATATAGATGTTTATTTATTGTTTATTTAGCCACCAGAAGACGATGGAAGGATTAATGAACCGTCATGTTAATTACTGTGACCTGTGATAGACGGGCGGAACCATGGCGAAGTGTTGCTGTTTGCGGGGGGAGTGTTTTAACTGTCGCAGTCAGACTCGGTGAAGTAAGAGGAGGTGAAGAGTTCAGAGGGCTTCTAAAAACAGATACGCGTTTTAAATAATTAATGCGTATGATTAAGCAGGTGTAGCAATACAAGTCTAGAAATACTGAACGTTTTAGCGGTCTACTTAGTTTAATACCGCTCAAACAACGCACCATGTGGACTTAACTGGACTTTTCTGCTTCCTATACAGTGTAATTGAAATTACGTTTGTGAATTTAACATGCATAATGAGCCCATAAACTGTCTCATTTGACCCGTATAATAATTAAGTAAACAATAGTAAAGATGAATATTCAGTGCATTTTATAATAATATTGGAGCAGATTTATATTCGCCTTGTCAAGCTCGACAATAATGTTGTCAATAAACCTGCTCCGGTTACACTCAGTGATAAGATGTTGTGGACAGAGAGACTTTCACTGCCGTCCATCACTCTTTGCCTCTGCTCGGACTCATCTGATGAGGACAAACTCATCTTCCTATCTGAAAGCAAGAGGATCTGTCACTGTTTCTCCTTCGTGTCTCTGTCTGAGGTCAAGATTGAGACTGAACAGCAGTATAACAGCGTTCAGACCTCCAGTTCATCGAGTGATCGTTCAGTCGACTCGTGAGTTTCACAGCTCAGGCAGACTGAGAGCTGTACCTGCACCCCTGGTATGGCTGGTACTGAAGCCTCTGCAGAAGATCATCGCCATCATACTAGGCAGGTGAGTGAGACTCTTAAATCCTTATGTAGTACTGTAAAAAGAAAAAAGAAAAAAAAGGAGTCCCTGATTAGGTCTTAAAAAACCTAAACCTATACTATAATTTTTGTCCAGAAAGCTTATACCATATATATATATATATATATATATTTACTTTTTTATATTAGTTTCTTTAAATTACTAGGTTTTATAAATAAATAATCTAATTTAAGCACATTCTTCACATTCTTTCAACTTAAATACAAAATGCTTAACTTAACCCTGTTAAATTAGCTCAACATACCTCACATTGGCTCTGCCGTCCTCTTGTGAAAAAAAAAAATATATATATAACATGATATTTCATATTTCATGATTTTCATGACTCTTGCCACTAGATGACTTTATAGCAAATGAACTGTTCCCCTGGGTTCGAAAGTCAGTTAGCACTACTTCCGTTTAGCATTAAAGTTTTAGCATTTTTACTTTTAATTTTGATAATTTCCTTTTTAGGGTTTTCTGTTTATTGAAGGGCCAGATATTGTAATAATTCTAGTTACTGTAGTAAGTAAGCAGATTTTTTTTAAAATTATATTTATTTTGAAAAGGCTGATTTTAATTCAGAAAATTGGTGTTATACTTTTACTTTTGCATTTTTGTGTGTTTGTGTGTGTGTGTGTGAGAGAGAGAGATACAAACATTGGCCAAGTTATATTACCCCCCATTAACTTTAATGGGAATTTTTATTTTTATTTTTTAAATGAGTTTCGGGTCAAAAAGACCTGAGGAGAGGATGAGGTACTTCATATAAACAACAACATATTATTTACCTCCTCGTTTACTAGAAATTGGCGAATCAGTGCACAGCTCCAGATAGAAATGCACCAATACTGTATTGTGGCAGATAGTGATACTCAGTACTTATTGCTAAGTTATGATATTATAACTGATGTGATGGCCAAAATGATAAATCTGTACTGTTTTTATATTATTATTATTTTAAAATGTAGGCCAATAACTGATATTATGACCAATAGTACTTAAATATTTTTAATTAATCTATAACATTTTTGGCAAATAACTACATCTAAATGTATTCCGTGTTGATGGATATTTTTGCAGATTATTATTTTATTATTATTTATGTCTGATTTTATTAATGTTATGGCCAGTAACTGATATAGTGGCTATTATTATAAATCCATACTGTTTTTACGCCTAATTATTGGCTGATGCTGCTGATATAATAAATAATAATTTTTTTTTTTTTTGTTACTAAATCTATTTTTAAACTGTATCGCACTAAATTAGCTATACTTGTACAGTGAAATAGTGTTTAATACATTATAATGTATAATAGTAGTAGAAGCATTTACACTCCAATTCGAATGTTAGTCCCTTCTGATCAACCAGGCTGCATTTATTTGATCAAAAATGCAGTAAAACAGTAATATTGTTTAATTAACTGTTTAATTAAAATAACTGTTTTCTATTGTATTATTTAAAATATAATTTATTCCTGTGATCAAATCTGAATTTTCAGCATCATTACTCCAGTCTTCAGTGTAACATGATCATTCAGAAATCGCTCTAATATGATGATTTGTTGCTCAAGAAACATTTCTGATTATTATCAATGTTGAAAGCAGTTGTGCTGCTTGATATTTTTGTGGAAGCCACAATGATACATTTTATTTTCAGGATTCTTTGATGACTAGAGTTTAAAAGAAATGCATTTGTAAGAAATATAAATCTTTTATAACAATGTTAAACTCTTTACTGTCACTTTTGATCCTTTTAATGCATCCTTGCTGAATAAAAGTATTAATTTATTTAAAACAATCTTTTGAACAGTTGTGAACATCACATACAGTGCCCATTCATACTTGTCTTTACTGTGGTTAGTATATGGGGAGTGTATGGCAGGTCATTGACACCAAAGTTCTTGGTTTTCAAGATAATATTTAATAAGAACTCTGATTTAGATTTCGGGTGTCTCTCTCGGCCTCTAGGAGCATCAGAAAATGGTGGATGGCCCTGCCGGACAATAAAAAGCAGCTGTTTCGTGAATGGACATGGCGTCGACGCTGGCACTTGTTGGGAGCTGTGTCGGGACTGCTGTTCTTCATCTCTCTCCTGTTTCTCACCCACCTGGATGAATCTCCTATTACAGGCAGGACCCGACTGCTGTTGTTCAGCAAGGAGGCCTTCATGGAACTGGCTCAGTCCACTGCGGAAGCGGTACGCCTGCTCAAGTCAGCACAACTTGTGTAGTCAGTTTACGTTTTGTATTCAATGCAGTTACTATGAATTTATGATCAACAGTAATACTTCCAGAGCAATATGTAAGTCTTATAATAGTGTTTGCAAATGCTTGGAGTTGGTCCAAAAATGTTTGATTTTATTATGCTATGGGATATTATGAAAATTAAACTTAGAATATCTCAAGTCATTTAATTTTATTGCTCCTCTTTCTCCTTTATTCTGTCTCTCAGTATATGGAGGAGTTTAAGGATTCTCTGATTGCTCCATCGGACCCCAGGCACCAGGCTGTGGAGCTACTGGTTCAGACTCTGGTAAAGAGGAACAAGGATATTGCTGAGATGTCCGCTGTCCCCTGGACCGTCCATGTGGTTGACGGCCCACCCATCAATGCATTTGTTTTGCCAGTGAGTCTGATAACATAATAACCAAATAGTTTGTCTAATAAATAAATCAACTCTATTCAATTTAAAGGGGTCAATGTTTTTTTGTTTTTTTTTCACTTATAACTTTTTCTTCTGCCAAAGCAACTCTGACTGCACCTAAAAACATCCATCTCAGAGTTTGCATATACTGTATGTGTCTGTCTATATAGGAACACACACGTATACATAATATATATATAAATGTAATATATACACATTTATATAAACTAAAACTTTTATGTTAGATGTGATTAAGGCACGATTAATTGATTTGACAGCACTAATAAATACACAAATAAATATATAAATTCGGTAGCACTTTATTTTACAGTCCTGTTCCCCATGTACATACTATGTACCTATTATAGTAATTGCAATAACTGGGTAATAACTAGGTACTAACTCTATGCTCATCACATAGAATTCACTCTTATTATGCAGCACGTTTGAGCTTCAGCAAGAACCAATGAGGTTCATTCTCGTGTTACGCAGCACGTTTGAGCTTCAGCAAGAACCAATGAGGTTCATTCTCGTGTTACGCAGCACGTTTGAGCTTCTGCAAGAACCAATGAGGTTCATTCTCGTGTTACGCAGCACGTTTGTGCTTCTGCAAGAACCAATGAGGTTCATTCTTGTTACGCAGCACGTTTGAGCTTCTGCAAGAACCAATGAGGTTCATTCTTGTGTTACGCAGCACATTTGAGCTTCTGCAAGAACCAATGAGGTTCATTCTTGTGTTACGCAGCACATTTGAGCTTCTGCAAGAACCAATGAGGTTCATTCTTGTTACGCAGCACGTTTGAGCTTCTGCAAGAACCAATGAGGTTCATTCTTGTGTTACGCAGCACATTTGAGCTTCTGCAAGAACCAATGAGGTTCATTCTTGTTACGCAGCACGTTTGTGCTTCTGCAAGAACCAATGAGGTTCATTCTTGTGTTACGCAGCACATTTGTGCTTCTGCAAGAACCAATGAGGTTCATTCTTGTTACGCAGCACGTTTGTGCTTCTGCAAGAACCAATGAGGTTCATTCTCGTGTTACGCAGCACGTTTGTGCTTCTGCAAGAACCAATGAGGTTCATTCTTGTGTTACGCAGCACGTTTGTGCTTCTGCAAGAACCAATGAGGTTCATTCTTGTGTTTCTCAGCACGTTTGAGCTTCTGCAAGAACCAATGAGGTTCATTCTCGTGTTACGCAGCACGTTTGTGCTTCTGCAAGAACCAATGAGGTTCATTCTCTTGTTACGCAGCACGTTTGAGCTTCTGCAAGAACCAATGAGGTTCATTCTCGTGTTACGCAGCACATTTGAGCTTCTGCAAGAACCAATGAGGTTCATTCTCGTGTTACGCAGCACGTTTGTGCTTCTGCAAGAACCAATGAGGTTCATTCTTGTGTTTCACAGCACATTTGAGCTTCTGCAAGAACCAATGAGGTTCATTCTTGTGTTACGCAGCACGTTTGAGCTTCTGCAAGAACCAATGAGGTTCATTCTCGTGTTACGCAGCACGTTTGTGCTTCTGCAAGAACCAATGAGGTTCATTCTTGTGTTTCACAGTACATTTGAGCTTCTGCAAGAACCAATGAGGTTCATTCTCGTGTTACGCAGCACGTTTGTGCTTCTGCAAGAACCAATGAGGTTCATTCTTGTGTTACGCAGTACATTTGAGCTTCTGCAAGAACCAATGTGGTTCATTCTTGTGTTATGCAGCACGTTTGAGCTTCTGCAAGAACCAATGAGGTTCATTCTTGTGTTACGCAGCACATTTGAGCTTCTGCAAGAACCAATGAGGTTCATTCTTGTGTTACGCAGCACGTTTGAGCTTCTGCAAGAACCAATGAGGTTCATTCTTGTGTTACGCAGCACATTTGAGCTTCTGCAAGAACCAATGAGGTTCATTCTCGTGTTACGCAGCACGTTTGAGCTTCTGCAAGAACCAATGAGGTTCATTCTTGTGTTACGCAGCACATTTGAGCTTCTGCAAGAACCAATGAGGTTCATTCTCGTGTTACGCAGCACGTTTGAGCTTCTGCAAGAACCAATGAGGTTCATTCTTGTGTTACGCAGCACATTTGAGCTTCTGCAAGAACCAATGAGGTTCATTCTTGTGTTACGCAGCACATTTGAGCTTCTGCAAGAACCAATGTGGTTCATTCTTGTGTTATGCAGCACGTTTGAGCTTCTGCAAGAACCAATGAGGTTCATTCTCGTGTTACGCAGCACGTTTGAGCTTCTGCAAGAACCAATGAGGTTCATTCTCGTGTTACGCAGCACGTTTGAGCTTCTGCAAGAACCAATGAGGTTCATTCTTGTGTTACGCAGCACATTTGAGCTTCTGCAAGAACCAATGAGGTTCATTCTTGTGTTACGCAGCACGTTTGAGCTTCTGCAAGAACCAATGAGGTTCATTCTTGTGTTACACAGCACATTTGAGCTTCTGCAAGAACCAATGAGGTTCATTCTCGTGTTACGCAGCACATTTGAGCTTCTGCAAGAACCAATGAGGTTCATTCTCGTTTTACGCAGCACGTTTGTGCTTCTGCAAGAACCAATGAGGTTCATTCTCGTGTTACGCAGCACGTTTGTGCTTCAGCAAGAACCAATGAGGTTCATTCTCGTGTTACGCAGCACGTTTGTGCTTCTGCAAGAACCAATGAGGTTCATTCTCGTGTTACGCAGCACGTTTGTGCTTCTGCAAGAACCAATGAGGTTCATTCTCGTGTTACGCAGCACGTTTGTGCTTCTGCAAGAACCAATGAGGTTCATTCTCGTGTTACGCAGCACATTTGAGCTTCTGCAAGAACCAATGAGGTTCATTCTCGTGTTACGCAGCACATTTGAGCTTCAGCAAGAACCAATGAGGTTCATTCTTGTGTTACGCAGCACATTTGAGCTTCTGCAAGAACCAATGAGGTTCATTCTCGTGTTACGCAGCACATTTGAGCTTCTGCAAGAACCAATGAGGTTCATTCTTGTGTTACGCAGCACGTTTGAGCTTCTGCAAGAACCAATGAGGTTCATTCTCGTGTTACGCAGCACATTTGAGCTTCTGCAAGAACCAATGAGGTTCATTCTCATGTTACGCAGCACATTTGAGCTTCTGCAAGAACCAATGAGGTTTATTCTTGTTACACAGCACATTTGAGCTTCTGCAAGAACCAATGAGGTTCATTCTTGTTACGCAGCACGTTCGAGCTTCTGCAAGAACCAATGAGGTTCATTCTCGTGTTATGCAGCACGTTTGAGCTTCTGCAAAAACCAATGAGGTTCATTCTCATGTTACGCAGCACATTTGAGCTTCTGCAAGAACCAATGAGGTTCATTCTTGTTACGCAGCACGTTTGAGCTTCAGCAAGAACCAATGAGGTTCATTCTCATGTTACGCAGCATGTTTGAGCTTCAGCAAGAACCAATGAGGTTCATTCTTGTGTTACACAGCACATTTGAGCTTCTGCAAGAACCATTGAGGTTCATTCTCATGTTACGCAGCACGTTTGAGCTTCAGCAAGAATCAATGATGTTCATTCTCGTGTTACGTAGCACGTTTGAGCTTCAGCAAGAACCAATGAGGTTCATTCTCATGTTACGCAGCACATTTGAGCTTCTGCAAGAACCAATGAGGTTCATTCTCATGTTACGCAGCACATTTGAGCTTCTGCAAGAACCAATGAGGTTCATTCTTGTTACGCAGCACGTTTGAGCTTCTGCAAGAACCAATGAGGTTCATTCTCGTGTTATGCGGTACGTTTGAGCTTCAGCAAGAACCAATGAGGTTCATTCTCGTGTTATGCGGTACGTTTGAGCTTCAGCAAGAACCAATGAGGTTCATTCTTGTGTTACACAGCACGTTTGAGCTTCTGCAAGAACCAATGAGGTTCATTCTCATGTTACGCAGCACATTTGAGCTTCTGCAAGAACCAATGAGGTTAATTCTCGTTACGCAGCACGTTTGAGCTTCTGCAAGAACCAATGAGGTTCATTCTCGTTACGCAGCACGTTTGAGCTTCAGCAAGAACCAATGAGGTTCATTCTTGTTACGCAGCACGTTTGAGCTTCTGCAAGAACCAATGAGGTTCATTCTTGTTACGCAGCACGTTTGAGCTTCTGCAAGAACCAATGAGGTTCATTCTTGTTACGCAGCACGTTTGAGCTTCTGCAAGAACCAATGAGGTTCATTCTTGTTACGCAGCACGTTTGAGCTTCTGCAAGAACCAATGAGGTTCATTCTTGTTACGCAGCACGTTTGAGCTTCAGCAAGAACCAATGAGGTTCATTCTTGTGTTACGCAGCACATTTGAGCTTCTGCAAGAACCAATGAGGTTCATTCTCGTGTTACGCAGCACATTTGAGCTTCTGCAAGAACCAATGAGGTTCATTCTCGTGTTACGCAGCACGTTTGAGCTTCAGCAAGAACCAATGAGGTTCATTCTCGTGTTACGCAGCACGTTTGAGCTTCTGCAAGAACCAATGAGGTTCATTCTCGTTACGCAGCACGTTTGAGCTTCTGCAAGAACCAGTGAGGTTCATTCTCGTGTTACACAGCACATTTGAGCTTCTGCAAGAACCAATGAGGTTCATTCTTTTTACGGAGCACGTTTGAGCTTCAGCAAGAACCAATGAGGTTCATTCTTGTGTTACGCAGCACGTTTGAGCTTCTGCAAGAACCAATGAGGTTCATTCTCGTGTTACGCAGCACGTTTGAGCTTCTGCAAGAACCAATGAGGTTCATTCTCGTGTTACGCAGCACATTTGAGCTTCTGCAAGAACCAATGAGGTTCATTCTTGTTACGCAGAACGTTTGAGCTTTAGCAAGAACCAATGAGGTTCATTCTCGTGTTACGCAGCACGTTTGGGCTTCAGCAAGAACCAATGAGGTTCATTCTCGTGTTACGCAGCACATTTGAGCTTCTGCAAGAACCAATGAGGTTCATTCTTGTTACGCAGCACGTTCGAGCTTCTGAAAGAAACATTGAGGTTCATTCTCATGTTACGCAGCACGTTTGAGCTTCAGCAAGAACCAATGAGGTTCATTCTTGTTACGCAGCACATTTGAGCTTCTGCAAGAACCAATGAGGTTCATTCTTGTGTTATGCGGTACGTTTGAGCTTCAGCAAGAACCAATGAGGTTCATTCTTGTTACGCAGCACGTTTGAGTTTCTGCAAGAACCAATGAGGTTCATTCTTGTGTTACACAGCACGTATGAGCTTCTGCAAGAACCAATGAGGTTCATTCTCGTGTTACTCAGCACGTTTGAGCTTCTGCAAGAACCAATGAGATTCATTCTCGTTACGCAGCACGTTTGAGCTTCTGCAAGAACCAATGAGGTTCATTCTCGTGTTACGCAGCACGTTTGAGCTTCAGCAAGAACCAATGAGGTTCATTCTTGTGTTACTCAGCACTTTTGAGCTTCTGCAAGAACCAATGACGTTCATTCTTGTTACGAAGCACGTTTGAGCTTCTGCAAGAACCAATGAGGTTCATTCTTTTGTTACGCAGCACGTTTGAGCTTCAGCAAGAACCAGTGAGGTTCATTCTCATGTTACGCAGCACATTTGAGCTTCAGCAAGAACCATTGAGGTTCATTCTCATGTTACGCAGCACGTTTGAGCTTCAGCAAGAACCATTGAGGTTCATTCTCATGTTACGCAGCACGTTTGAGCTTCAGCAAGAACCATTGAGGTTCATTCTCATGTTACGCAGCACGTTTGAGCTTCAGCAAGAATCAATGATGTTCATTCTCGTGTTACGTAGCACGTTTGAGCTTCAGCAAGAACCAATGAGGTTCATTCTCATGTTACGCAGCACATTTGAGCTTCTGCAAGAACCAATGAGGTTCATTCTCATGTTACGCAGCACATTTGAGCTTCTGCAAGAACCAATGAGGTTCATTCTTTTGTTACGCAGCATGTTTGAGCTTCAGCAAGAACCAATGAGGTTCATTCTCATGTTACGCAGCACATTTGAGCTTCTGCAAGAACCAATGAGGTTCATTCTTGTTACGCAGCACGTTCGAGCTTCTGCAAGAACCAATGAGGTTCATTCTCGTGTTACGCAGCACGTTTGAGCTTCTGCAAGAACCAATGAGGTTCATTCTCGTGTTATGCGGTACGTTTGAGCTTCAGCAAGAACCAATGAGGTTCATTCTTGTTACGCAGCACGTTTGAGCTTCAGCAAGAACCAATGAGGTTCATTCTTGTGTTACACAGCACGTTTGAGCTTCTGCAAGAACCAATGAGGTTCATTCTCATGTTACGCAGCACATTTGAGCTTCTGCAAGAACCAATGAGGTTCATTCTCGTTACGCAGCACGTTTGAGCTTCTGCAAGAACCAATGAGGTTCATTCTCGTTACGCAGCACGTTTGAGCTTCAGCAAGAACCAATGAGGTTCATTCTTGTTACGCAGCACGTTTGAGCTTCTGCAAGAACCAATGAGGTTCATTCTTGTTACGCAGCACGTTTGAGCTTCTGCAAGAACCAATGAGGTTCATTCTTGTTACGCAGCACGTTTGAGCTTCAGCAAGAACCAATGAGGTTCATTCTTGTTACGCAGCACGTTTGAGCTTCTGCAAGAACCAATGAGGTTCATTCTTGTTACGCAGCACGTTTGAGCTTCTGCAAGAACCAATGAGGTTCATTCTTGTTACGCAGCACGTTTGAGCTTCTGCAAGAACCAATGAGGTTCATTCTTGTTACGCAGCACGTTTGAGCTTCTGCAAGAACCAATGAGGTTCATTCTTGTTACGCAGCACGTTTGAGCTTCAGCAAGAACCAATGAGGTTCATTCTCGTGTTACGCAGCACGTTTGAGCTTCAGCAAGAACCAATGAGGTTCATTCTTGTTACACAGCACATTTGAGCTTCTGCAAGAACCAATGAGGTTCATTCTTGTTACGCAGCACGTTTGAGCTTCAGCAAGAACCAATGAGGTTCATTCTTGTGTTACGCAGCACATTTGAGCTTCAGCAAGAACCAATGAGGTTCATTCTCGTGTTACGCAGCACATTTGAGCTTCTGCAAGAACCAATGAGGTTCATTCTCGTGTTACGCAGCACGTTTGAGCTTCAGCAAGAACCAATGAGGTTCATTCTCGTGTTACGCAGCACGTTTGAGCTTCTGCAAGAACCAATGAGGTTCATTCTCGTTACGCAGCACATTTGAGCTTCTGCAAGAACCAATGAGATTCATTCTCGTGTTACGCAGCACGTTTGAGCTTCAGCAAGAACCAATGAGGTTCATTCTCGTGTTACGCAGCACGTTTGAGCTTCTGCAAGAACCAGTGAGGTTCATTCTCGTGTTACACAGCACATTTGAGCTTCTGCAAGAACCAATGAGGTTCATTCTTTTTACGCAGCACGTTTGAGCTTCAGCAAGAACCAATGAGGTTCATTCTTGTGTTACGCAGCACGTTTGAGCTTCTGCAAGAACCAATGAGGTTCATTCTCGTGTTACGCAGCACGTTTGAGCTTCTGCAAGAACCAATGAGGTTCATTCTTGTGTTACGCAGCACGTTTGAGCTTCTGCAAGAACCAATGAGGTTCATTCTCGTGTTACGCAGCACATTTGAGCTTCTGCAAGAACCAATGAGGTTCATTCTTGTTACGCAGAACGTTTGAGCTTCAGCAAGAACCAATGAGGTTCATTCTCGTGTTACGCAGCACGTTTGGGCTTCAGCAAGAACCAATGAGGTTCATTCTCGTGTTAAACGTTCATTCTCGTGTTACGCAGCACATTTGAGCTTCTGCAAGAACCAATGAGGTTCATTCTTGTTACGCAGCACGTTCGAGCTTCTGCAAGAACCATTGAGGTTCATTCTCATGTTACGCAGCACGTTTGAGCTTCAGCAAGAACCAATGAGGTTCATTCTTGTTATGCAGCACATTTGAGCTTCTGCAAGAACCAATGAGGTTCATTCTTGTGTTATGCGGTACGTTTGAGCTTCAGCAAGAACCAATGAGGTTCATTCTTGTTACGCAGCACGTTTGAGTTTCTGCAAGAACCAATGAGGTTCATTCTTGTGTTACACAGCACGTTTGAGCTTCTGCAAGAACCAATGAGGTTCATTCTCGTGTTACTCAGCACGTTTGAGCTTCTGCAAGAACCAATGAGATTCATTCTCGTTACGCAGCACGTTTGAGCTTCTGCAAGAACCAATGAGGTTCGTTCTCGTTACGCAGCACATTTGAGCTTGTGCAAGAACCAATGAGGTTCATTCTCGTTACGCAGCACGTTTGAGCTTCTGCAAGAACCAATGAGGTTCACTCTTGTGTTACACAGCACGTTTGAGCTTCAGCAAGAACCAATGAGGTTCTTTCTTGTGTTACGCAGCACGTTTGAGCTTCAGCAAGAACCAATTAGGTTCATTCTTGTGTTACGCAGCACGAACCAATGAGGTTCATTCTTGTGTTACGCAGCACGTTTGAGCTTCAGCAAGAACCAATGAGGTTCATTCTCGTGTTACGCAGCACGTTTGAGCTTCAGCAAGAATCAATGAGGTTCATTCTCATGTTACGCAGCACGTTTGAGCTTCAGCAAGAACCAATGAGGTTCATTCTCGTGTTACGCAGCACGTTTGAGCTTCAGCAAGAATCAATGAGGTTCATTCTCATGTTACGCAGCACGTTTGAGCTTCTGCAAGAACCAATGAGGTTCATTCTTTTGTTACGCAGCACGTTTGAGCTTCAGCAAGAACCAATGAGGTTCATTCTTGTTACGCAGCACGTTTGAGCTTCAGCAAGAACCAATGAGGTTCATTCTCATGTTACGCAGCACATTTGAGTTTCAGCAAGAACCAATGAGGTTCATTCTCGTGTTACGCAGCACGTTTGAGCTTCAGCAAGAACCAATGAGGTTCATTCTCATGTTACGCAGCACGTTTGAGCTTCTGCAAGAACCAATGAGGTTCTTTCTTGTGTTACACAGCACATTTGAGGTTCTGCAAGAACCAATGAGGTTCATTCTTGTTACGCAGCACGTTCGAGCTTCTGCAATAACCAATGAGGTTCATTCTCGTGTTACGCAGCATGTTTGAGCTTCAGCAAGAACCAATGAGGTTCATTCTCATGTTACGCAGCACATTTGAGCTTCAGCAAGAATCAATGAGGTTTATTATCGTGTTACGTAGCACGTTTGAGCTTCTGCAAGAACCAATGAGGTTCATTCTTGTTACGCAGCACGTTTGAGCTTCAGCAAGAACCAATGAGGTTCATTCTCGTGTTACGCAGCACGTTTGAGCTTCAGCAAGAACCAATGAGGTTCATTCTTGTGTT
This sequence comes from Rhinichthys klamathensis goyatoka, assembly GCF_029890125.1. Classification (NCBI taxonomy): domain Eukaryota; kingdom Metazoa; phylum Chordata; class Actinopteri; order Cypriniformes; family Leuciscidae; genus Rhinichthys; species Rhinichthys klamathensis. The sequence continues at coordinate 6,447,929 of NW_026606722.1, forward strand.
ACTCAGCACGTTTGAGCTTCTGCAAGAACCAATGAGGTTCATTCTTGTTACGAAGCACGTTTGATTTTCTGCAAGAACCAATGAGGTTCATTCTCGTGTTACGCAGCACGTTTGAGCTTCTGCAAGAACCAATGAGGTTCATTCTCGTGTTATGCGGTACGTTTGAGCTTCAGCAAGAACCAATGAGGTTCATTCTTGTTACGCCGCACGTTTGAGCTTCAGCAAGAACCAATGAGGTTCATTCTTGTGTTACAGAGCACGTTTGAGCTTCTGCAAGAACCAATGAGGTTCATTCTCATGTTACGCAGCACATTTGAGCTTCTGCAAGAACCAATGAGGTTCATTCTCGTGTTACGCAGCACGTTTGAGCTTCAGCAAGAACCAATGAGGTTCATTCTCGTTACGCAGTACGTTTGAGCTTCTGCAAGAACCAATGAGGTTCATTCTTGTTACGCAGCACATTTGAGCTTCTGCAAGAACCAATGAGGTTCATTCTCGTTACGCAGCACGTTTGAGCTTCTGCAAGAACCAGTGAGGTTCATTCTCGTTACGCAGTACGTTTGAGCTTCAGCAAGAACCAATGAGGTTCATTCTTGTTACGCAGCACATTTGAGCTTCTGCAAGAACCAATGAGGTTCATTCTCGTGTTACGCAGCACGTTTGAGCTTCAGCAAGAACCAATGAGGTTCATTCTCGTGTTACGCAGCACGTTTGAGCTTCTGCAAGAACCAATGAGGTTCATTCTTGTGTTACGCAGCACATTTGAGCTTCTGCAAGAACCAATGAGGTTCATTCTCGTGTTACGCAGCACGTTTGAGCTTCTGCAAAAACCAATGAGGTTCATTCTTGTGTTACGCAGCACATTTGAGCTTCTGCAAGAACCAATGAGGTTCATTCTTGTGTTACGCAGCACGTTTGAGCTTCAGCAAGAACCAATGAGGTTCATTCTCGTGTTACGCAGCACGTTTGAGCTTCTGCAAGAACCAATGAGGTTCATTCTCGTTTTGCAGCACGTTTGAGCTTCAGAAAGAACCAATTAGGTTCATTCTCGTGTTACGCAGCATGTTTGAGCTTCAGCAAGAACCAATGAGGTTCATTCTTGTTACACAGCACATTTGAGCTTCTGCAAGAACCAATGAGGTTCATTCTTGTTACGCAGCACGTTTGAGCTTCTGCAAGAACCAATGAGGTTCATTCTTGTTACGCAGCACGTTTGAGCTTCAGCAAGAACCAATGAGGTTCATTCTTGTGTTACACAGCACATTTGAGCTTCTGCAAGAACCAATGAGGTTCATTCTTGTGTTACGCAGCACATTTGAGCTTATGCAAGAACCAATGAGGTTCATTCTTGTGTTACGCAGCACATTTGAGCTTCAGCAAGAACCAATGAGGTTCATTCTCGTGTTACGCAGCACGTTTGAGCTTCAGCAAGAACCATTGAAGTTCATTCTCGTGTTACGCAGCACGTTTGAGCTTCTGCAAGAACCAATGAGGTTCATTCTCGTTACGCAGCGCGTTTGAGCTTCTGCAAGAACCAGTGAGGTTCATTCTCGTGTTACGCAGCACGTTTGAGCTTCAGCAAGAACTAATGAGGTTCATTCTTGTGTTACACAGCACATTTGAGCTTCTGCAAGAACCAATGAGGCTCATTCTTGTTAAGCAGCACGTTTGAGTTTCTGCAAGGACCAATGAGGTTCATTCTTGTGTTACACAGCACGTTTGAGCTTCTGCAAGAACCAATGAGGTTCATTCTCGTGTTACTCAGCACGTTTGAGCTTCTGCAAGAACCAATGAGATTCATTCTCGTTACGCAGCACGTTTGAGCTTCTGCAAGAACCAATGAGGTTCGTTCTCGTTACGCAGCACGTTTGAGCTTCAGCAAGAACCCATGAGGTTCATTCTCGTGTTAAACGTTCATTCTCGTGTTACGCAGCACATTTGAGCTTCTGCAAGAACCAATGAGGTTCATTCTTGTTACGCAGCACGTTCGAGCTTCTGCAAGAACCATTGAGGTTCATTCTCATGTTACGCCGCACGTTTGAGCTTCAGCAAGAACCAATGAGGTTCATTCTTGTTACGCAGCACATTTGAGCTTCTGCAAGAACCAATGAGGTTCATTCTTGTTACGCAGCACATTTGAGCTTCTGCAAGAACCAATGAGGTTCATTCTTGTTACGCAGCACGTTTGAGCTTCTGCAAGAACCAATGAGGTTCATTCTCGTTACGCAGCACGTTTGAGCTTCTGCAAGAACCAATGAGGTTCATTCTTGTCTTACGCAGCACGTTTGAGCTTCTGCAAGAACCAATGAGGTTCATTCTTGTGTTACGCAGCACGTTCGAGCTTCTGCAAGAACCATTGAGGTTCATTCTCATGTTACGCCGCACGTTTGAGCTTAAGCAAGAACCAATGAGGTTCATTCTTGTTACGCAGCACATTTGAGCTTCAGCAAGAAACAATGAGGTTCATTCTTGTTACGCAGCACATTTGAGCTTCTGCAAGAACCAATGAGGTTCATTCTTGTTACGCAGCACGTTTGAGCTTCTGCAAGAACCAATGAGGTTCATTCTCGTTACGCAGCACGTTTGAGCTTCTGCAAGAACCAATGAGGTTCATTCTTGTGTTACGCAGCACGTTTGAGCTTCAGCAAGAACCAATGAGGTTCATTCTTGTTACGCAGCACGAACCAATGAGGTTCATTCTTGTGTTACGCCGCACGTTTGAGCTTCAGCAAGAACCAATGAGGTTCATTCTCGTGTTACGCAGCACGTTTGAGCTTCAGCAAGAACCAATGAGGTTCATTCTTGTTACGCAGCACGAACCAATGTGGTTCATTCTTGTGTTACGCAGCACGTTTGAGCTTCAGCAAGAACCAATGAGGTTCATTCTTGTTATGCAGCACGAACCAATGAGGTTCATTCTTGTGTTACGCAGCACGTTTGAGCTTCAGCAAGAACCAATGAGGTTCATTCTCGTTACGCAGCACGTTTGAGCTTCAGCAAGAACCAATGAGGTTCATTGTCGTGTTACGCAGCACGTTTGAGCTTCAGCAAGAACCAATGAGGTTAATTCTTGTTACGCAGCACGTTTGAGCTTCAGCAAGAACCAATGAGGTTCATTGTCGTGTTACGCAGCACGTTTGAGCTTCAGCAAGAACCAATGAGGTTCATTCTCGTTACGCAGCACGTTTGAGCTTCAGCAAGAACCAATGAGGTTCATTGTCGTGTTACGCAGCACGTTTGAGCTTCAGCAAGAACCAATGATGTTAATTCTTGTTACGCAGCACGTTTGAGCTTCAGCAAGAACCAATGAGGTTCATTGTCGTGTTACGCAGCACGTTTGAGCTTCTGCAAGAACCAATGAGGTTCATTCTTGTGTTACACAGCACGTTTGAGCTTCAGCAAGAACCAATGAGGTTCATTGTCGTGTTACGCAGCACGTTTGAGCTTCAGCAAGAACCAATGAGGTTAATTCTTGTTACGCAGCACGTTTGAGCTTCTGCAAGAACCAATGAGGTTCATTCTTGTGTTACACAGCACGTTTGAGCTTCAGCAAGAACCAATGAGGTTCATTCTTGTTACGCAGCACGTTTGAGCTTCAGCAAGAACCAATGAGGTTCATTCTCGTGTTACGCAGCACATTTGAGCTTCAGCAAGAACCAATGAGGTTCATTCTCGTGTTACGCAGCACATTTGAGCTTCTGCAAGAACCAATGAGCTTCATTCTTGTTACGCAGCACGTTTGAGCTTCAGCAAGAACCAATGAGGTTCATTCTCGTGTTACGCAGCACGTTTGAGCTTCAGCAAGAACCAATGAGGTTCATTCTTGTTACGCAGCACGTTTGAGCTTCTGCAAGAACCAATGAGGTTCATTCTCGTTACGCAGCACGTTTGAGCTTCAGCAAGAACCAATGAGCTTCATTCTCGTGTTACGCAGCACATTTGAGCTTCTGCAAGAACCAATGAGGTTCATTCTCGTGTTACGCAGCACATTTGAGCTTCTGCAAGAACCAATGAGCTTCATTCTTGTTACGCAGCACGTTTGAGCTTCAGCAAGAACCAATGAGGTTCATTCTTGTTACGCAGCACGTTTGAGCTTCTGCAAGAACCAATGAGGTTCATTCTCGTTACGCAGCACGTTTGAGCTTCAGCAAGAACCAATGAGCTTCATTCTTGTGTTACGCAGCACATTTGAGCTTCTGCAAGAACCAATGAGGTTCATTCTCGTGTTACGCAGCACATTTGAGCTTCTGCAAGAACCAATGAGCTTCATTCTTGTTACGCAGCACGTTTGAGCTTCAGCAAGAACCAATGAGGTTCATTCTCGTTACGCAGCACGTTTGAGCTTCAGCAAGAACCAATGAGCTTCATTCTCGTGTTACGCAGCACATTTGAGCTTCTGCAAGAACCAATGAGGTTCATTCTCGTGTTACGCAGCACATTTGAGCTTCTGCAAGAACCAATGAGCTTCATTCTTGTTACGCAGCACGTTCGAGCTTCTGCAAGAACCAATGAGGTTCATTCTCATGTTACGCAGCACGTTTGAGCTTCAGCAAGAACCAATGAGGTTCATTCTTGTTACGCAGCACATTTGAGCTTCTGCAAGAACCAATGAGGTTCATTCTTGTTACGCAGCACGTTTGAGCTTCTGCAAGAGCCAATGAGGTTCATTCTCGTGTTATGCGGTACGTTTGAGCTTCAGCAAGAACCAATGAGGTTCATTCTTGTGTTACACAGCACGTTTGAGCTTCAGCAAGAACCAATGAGGTTCATTCTCGTTACGCAGCACGTTTGAGCTTCAGCAAAAATCAATGAGTTTCATTCTCGTGTTACGCCGCACGTTTGAGCTTCAGCAAGAAGCAATGAGGTTCATTCTTGTGTTACGCATCACGTTTGAGCTTCTGCAAGAACCAATGAGTCTCTTCAGAAAATTTGGACTAAACCGCTCATTTCAAATAGATTAGTTTTACGAACTCTTTATGAACTTTTAGAAGCATCGAAGTGGTCCTTGCGTAGCTGTCTATAGAGGGCTCTCAGATTTAATCAAAAATATCTTAATTTGTGTTCCAAAGATGAATGAAAGTCTTACGGGTTTGGAACGACATGAGGGAAGTAATTAATGATATAATTTTCATTTGTGGGTGAACTAACCTTTTAATTCACTATACATGATTAAAGGAAATCTTGAGACTGATTACTAGAGGTGAAAATTACTCTGATTTCACAGCTGGAATGATTGTGTGTGTGCATGTGTTTCAGAATGGAGAGATCTTCGTCTTCACGGGAATGCTGCAGGCTGTAGCAGACATTCATCAGCTGGTCTTTATACTGGGACATGAGATGGCTCACGCTCTGATTGGTCATGCAGTAAGTCCCGGCCACACTGTCAGACCCCTGCACACAAACACCCGACTGGATTTATTTATTTTTTGTCATTTTATCAGAAACCATTTGAATTCAGTAATTAATTATGCTTAAACTAACCAAGAGTGTAATATTAATATCTGTAAGTAATCTCTCTCTTAGGGTCATTTCGATTTCAATTTAAATGTATGTGAGTATTACATGGTCTCGGACTGCCTCTGGCCTTTATAGTTTGGATCAAACTAAATTTGTACTTCCTTTGCTGTGTCTCTCAGCTTTTTTCTGGAAGTAAAACACCCTTCATTAGATTCAAGTGCTTGCTTTATCTCTCTTTTGCGTGCGTCATGTTTGACTTTCATCTCTTCACTTGGTTTAAATGAAGAGAAGTAGGCGTCCTGTCTCAGAGGCACTAAGCACTGTTAAGGGTTCGGTTTAAAGAGATGTTTTAGTTTCAGAGCTGTTGCATCACTGCATGCTTATGGGTCTGGTTAAAGTGAAGGAGCTTAGCACTCCTATGAGGGCTAACATGGTATGGCTGAGAAAAACTAAATTGATTCAGCACATTTTTCTGTGACACTGAACATTCCCTTTAAAGTCAAGCTCACTTTATTAGACTCAAGTGTCTCCTTAGTTATTTTAAATCAGCAACAAGCTGACACTCTTATGAGACTCCTTCTGACTTGTTGCAGATACTACAAACCTGCATACACACTGTAATCAACGATTATTATTTTATTCTGGGATCGTAGCTACAGTTGAGTGGACAAACAATCTCAGTATAATTGATGCACATGCTTTCTTTCATATTCTTTCTGGTCAGCAAAGGATACTTAAATTGTATCACTGTTTCCACAAAAAAAGCAGCACAACCATTTTCAACATGATTAGAAATATTTCTTGAGCAGCAAATCATCATATTAGAATGATTTTTTAAGGATCATGTGACACTGAAGACTGGAGTAATGATGCTGAAATGAATTGTACTTAGACTTCCTTTATTAATCCCCAAGGGGAAATTAAGGTGTTACAGCAGGACAACATGCATAACAGAAATAGACAAAAAAATCAATCAATCAATCTCAATAATCTGAGTATCCATCAATTACAAAATACCATACAACGACCTACTTAACATAACAAATTCAAAAACACCTCCAATTCCCACATACACCCTCAATACTCTCACATTACATATTGTACCAAACAATGCCACTCAACCCCTAGTCCAAGCAAAAACAATCAAGATATTTAAAACAAGTTATTACGGAATGTGGACTGAAATATTAAAATAGTAAATATACTAAATAACTTCCATTCATGCATCTACGTAAGTACATATACACAAATACGCTCACCATACAGACCCGTATACACTCACCTAAAGGATTATTAGGAACACCATACTAATACTGTGTTTCCCTTTCGCCTTCAGAACTGCCTTAATTCTACGTGGCATTGATTCAACAAGGTGCTGAAAGCATTCTTTAGAAATGTTGGCCCATATTGATAGGATAGCATCTTGCAGTTGATGCACATCCAGGGCACGAAGCTCCTGTTCCACCACATCCCAAGGATGCTCTATTTCAGGGGTGGGGAACGTTGATCCTGGAGGGCCATTGTCCTGCAGAGTTTAGCTCCAACCCTGAAAAAAACACTCACCTGCCTGTAACTTTAGGAATCCTGAAGACCTTGATTAGCTTCAGGTGTGTTTAATTAGGGTTGGAGCTAAACTCTGCAGGACAATGGCCCTCCAGGATCAACGTTCCCCACCCCTGCTCTATTGGGTTGAGATCTGGTGACTGTGGGGGCCAGTTTAGTACAGGAAACTCATTGCTCAATGCTCAGGTAGGCCGTGGCATTTAAACAATGGCCAATTGGCACTAAGGGGCCTAAAGTGTGCCAAGAAAACATCCCCCACACCATTACACCACCACCACCAGCCTGCACAGTGGTAACAAGGCATGATGGATCCATGTTCTCATTCTGTTTACGCCAAATTCTCTACCATCTGAATGTCTCAACAGAAATCGAGACTCATCAGACCAGGGGAGCTCCTGCAAATTGTAGCCTCTTTTTCATATTTGTAGAGGAGATGAGTGGTACCCGGTGGGGTCTTCTGCTGTTGTAGCCCGTCCGCCTTAAGTTTGTGCGTGTTGTGGCTTCACAAATGCTTTGCTGCATACCTCGGTTGTAACGAGTGGTTATTTCAGTCAAAGTTGCTCTTCTATCAGCTTGAATCAGTCGGCCCATTCTCCTCTGACCTCTAGCATCAACAAGGCATTTTCGCCCACAGGACTGCCGCATACTGGATGTTTTTCCCTTTTCACACCATTCTTTGTAAACCCTAGAAATGGTTGTGCGTGAAAATCCCAGTAACTGAGCAGATTGTGAAATACTCAGACCGGCCCGTCTGGCACCAACAACCATGCCACGCTCAAAATTGCTTAAATCACCTTTCTTTCCCATTCTGACATTCAGTTTGGAGTTCAGGAGATTGTCTTGACCAGGACCACACCCCTAAATGCATTGAAGCAACTGCCATGTGATTGGTTGATTAGATAATTGCATTAATGAGAAATTGAACAGGTGTTCCTAATAATCCTTTAGGTGAGTGTACATCCCTATGCATACGTACATACCAATAAATATACCCGTATACCTATACATGCACGCAAATACACACATGCACACTTCTATCCATATAAATGCATATACATATACATACCCTCACTATTCTGCACATACTTCAAATCAGGGTGTGGTTGTACAGCCCAATCGCAGCAGGAATAAAATACCTAAAATATCTCTCCTTCTTACACCGAGGAGGAATCAACTAAACACATCTACTAAATGTATTCTCCTGTGCACCAACGATACCATTTAAAGGGTGAGCAGTTACACACAAAATGACAGAGTTTAGCCAGAATTGTCCTCTCCATCACCACCTCCAGCGGGTCAAGGGTAGTACCCAACACAGAGCTGGCTTTCTTTATCAGTTTATTCAGTCTGTTTGCATCGCTGATCCTGATTCCACTTCCCCAGCATACGACAGCATAGAAAAGTACTGTCGCCACAACCGACTCATAAAAGGAACGGAGCATTTCTCCTGGAACTCCATAAGATCTCATTCTCCTCAAGAAATAGAGACGACTCTGTCCTTTTTTGTATGTCATCTCAATGTTAGTGGTCAGCTTTGTCGTCCAAGTGCACTCCCAGATATTTATAAGAAGTGACAGTCTGAATCTCTTCACCATTCATTCTGATGGGAGACACTGCATGTTTAGATCTCCTAAAATCAATCACCATCTCCTTAGTTTGGTTTGTGTTAAGCTGGAGATTGTTTTGCTTGCACCAGTTTACAAAACTTTCCACCAGGCTCCTATACTCCTCTTCCTTTCCTTCACTTATACATCCCATGACCACAGAGTCGTCTGAAAATTTCTGGAGATGGCATGCCCTAGTATCATACTTAAAGTCAGAGGTGTAAAAAAGTGCCAAAACAGTCCCCTGTGGCACACCCACAATACTAACTGTCAGTTCTGACCTACAGTTTTGTAGGCGCACATACTGTGGTCTTTCCGTCAGATAGTCCATGATCCATGTTACAGTGGGGACGTCCACGTGAGAGTAAGCCTGGCTGAATGGAATTAAAAGCACTCTTACTGTCTAAAATGTCTTAAAATTACATTTTAAAATAAGTTAAATTAAGTTACTTTAAACTGCAATGATATTTCACAATAGAATATTACTGTATTTTTGATTAAATAAATGCAATCTTGGTGAGCATAAGAGACTTTCAAAAACATTTGAAAAAATCTTACTGACTGCAAACTTATTAATGGTTGTGTATGGGGAACACAAAAGATGTTTAGCAAAATGTCCAAGCTGCTATTTTCCTCATAGAAGTAGATGGCTAACAGTGACAGTAAAGTGGCTCCAAAAAGTTGTAAAAAATTAAAAAATATCTCATATTTGTGAGGACCAAACCGAGATTTAAGTGTCATAGTCATTAAAATTTTTATCTAAAAGAGCAGCATAAACATTTAATAAAAATAAACCTGTTATGTTTAAAGGGGGGGTGAAACACATTGACATTTCAGTCAATCTCATGTCAATCTTGAGTACCTATAGAGTAATATTGCATCCATCATATCTCCAAAAAGTCTTTAGTTTTATTATATTTATAAAAGAAAGATAGGCTGTACCGAGTCTTTCCGGAAAAAGCCGAGCGGGTCGAGGCGTGCCATGTGGGCGGAGCTAAATAATCACGAGCGTGCGAAGTTTTAGAACATTTGTGTGTGGTCTCTACTCGTGGTTTATGAAGACATGATTTGGTTTTACAATAAACAAACAGACACCTACAGTAGCCACCTAAACACATGTATTTAAACAAACACACAACATACATCGCATGCTCCATAGATACATTAACTATTCGTGATCATGTTGTTTAGCCTACTTGCTGTGCTTAAGTTACACGCCGATAGACACACAGATATTTGAAGCAGTTCTACTCACCGCCTGCGGTTCCAATGCAAGACCGTTAACCTTTAGTGTTCTGCTCCATCCTTGAGAACTAAACGATTAGCAAATCCGGCTTCGAACTGGGCCTTTATAAAAAATCATCCTCGAAATGCATGGAACAAACAAGAACACTTGCACAACTGTGTTGATGTTCTGGAAAAACAAACTCCATCCACTGGTCCCTTAACGCTTGATTCTTTGGGAATCTGTGCAGTGTTGTCTTGCCTTGGCAACCGAAAACACACTTCTTTGGTGACATATTGAGCGCAGCCGATGCACAGCGCTTTGATAGGCATAGTTTACGGCTATCGCTCTACAGCTGCCCGCGCGCCCTTCAGAGAGAAGTGCCCTTAGGACCGTATAAGGAAATTCCGGCGCATCTGACGTCATACGCGCCCATACTCGAAAAAAACTTTCCGAAACTTGTGACAACCAGGAAGGAGTATTTTGAGAACAGAAATACTCAATCAAACGTACAACTTAATTTTTGAAACTTTGTCCATGTTTAGCATGGGAATCCAACTCTTTAACAGTGTAAAAAACTCACTATGCATGAAATAGCATTTCACCCCCCCCCCCCCCTTTAAAAGAATAATAATGGGGAAAAAACACACACATATGGGTTTAAGGGTGAAGAAAGTGAAAACCATACATTTTCATGCAAGGAAGCTATATTACTATGTTAAAAAGGTATACGACTTTATGCCCGTGCACGGCGTGCAGATGACATAATTACATAACAAATCTGCTTTGCAGCATGTACCTGGCCACTTTTAGACATGTTTTGCCATATCTGTTGCCCTTATTTCAGTAGAATGGGTATTGTAATTACAATTCAGTGTGATTTATTATGTCTCTCGTCGTTAAATTGCTTGTTTCTTTTTCTTTGTTTTTCTACATTGTTCCTAATTGGGCATGCTGTCAGAGAATGGGCTGCTAAGCAAGAGTAAAAATGGTTCTTAACACCAAAATACAAACAAATTAGCATAGCAGATAAACGACGAAATCAACAAAGACAGAAAAGCCTGTAATGAATTTCTTTCTCTTTCTCAGGCAGAGCAGGCCAGTTTGTCTCACGTGGTGGACCTGCTGTCTGTCGTCCTGCTAACGGCGATCTGGGCCATATGTCCCCGGGACAGTTTAGCTCTGCTGGGCCAGTGGATTCAGGGCAAACTAGTGCAGGTGACCTTGTGATCTCTGTTTTACCCTTTTTCAATCGATTCCTTATCTGCCTTCATTCCACATGTTTTCACTGAAGTTAAGCTGGTCTTGAACCAGAGATGTTCACAGCTAATCAAAACACTTCATTTTGCCAGTCTGATTGAAAAAATAAAAATAAATTCCCCTCTGTTGAACACAAAAGAAGATATTTTGAAGAATATGGGTAACTGAACCGTTTTTGGTCCCCATTGACTTCCATAGTAGGAATAAAAAAAGTAGGAATAAAAAACAGTTGTGGTGCCCCACAACTGTTTGGTTAAGGACATTCTTCAAAATATCTTCTTTTGTGTTCAACAGACGAAAGAAATTGGTTGAGTAAATGATGAATTTTCATTTTAGGGTGAACTATCCGTGAACTATCCCTTTAAGACATCGATGGGACTCTGTTTACTTTGGGTTTGTCCATTAACGATGCAAACACTCCTTAAATATTGATTCTAAAATCCCTAAAAGACCCTTTAAACAAGAATTATACTCCTCCACTCGAGCTCAAAGTAACCTTCTCAAGTACTCTCTCACCACCATTATAAAACAATAACAATATCTCAGAGGAGATCTTATTTGGGTTTCTAAGGACTTCAATTTAAGGTTAGTTTAAATTCAGCTACATTTATTTGTCTTCTAAATGGATATTGAATTAGCATTTTCTGAATCACTTTGCGGCATAAAACAAAGGCCCGCTTTCAATTTAATTGTACTTCAGGTTTTTTTATGGTGTTTTTCTTCTAAGATACCATGTACTCTCCTACTCCTCTTTTTATGTGAGAATTTTCATCCCATTCTTTCCTTGTTTTTCATCTTCTTTGCCTATTATATTTAAAATAAATTACATTTTAATGGGTGGTCTTTTTTTATCTCCTAGTCATTTTGTTCTCCAAATATGGTTCACTTTATTCTGTCCATCTTCCTCTGTTTACCCAATATAACTCATGTGTGCGCTGTTAGAATAGCTCATTTAACTGCATATTCTCTCTCATTCCCTCTTGTCTGTGTTGTAGTTCTTATTTGACCGGCCCTTCAGTCGTAAGCTGGAGGCAGAGGCGGACCAGGTTGGCCTACAGCTGGCTGCCAAGGTAATGCAGATATGATCAGATTCTGTACAGTCTTCTTGTAGCAACACCAAGCTTTTGGTTCAATTCCAAGGGAACGCATACTGATCAAATGTCTACCTAAAATGCACTATAAGTTCTGTTTCACAGTGTAAGCAGCTTATGTGTTTATTCAGGTTTCAGATTGTACAGTGCGTGCATAAGCAGCGCAGTGCTGTGTAGCAGAAGTGCAGCTGCAAGTAGACTTTCGGTGTTAAGCCTATTTTTGCACCTTGTAACTGAATTTGTTTGAAAAAAAAAAACTGTCTGTCAGGCTTAGGCAAAATTCCACGAATTGACACAGACAACACTTTCTGTTCATTAAATCAAGATGATTCATGCAGTTTATAGCTCAGTGTTGTTTTAGTCATCTTTATATACGTTATAGTATTTATAAATATTTTGAATTAGCTTTTTCAATTTTTAATTAATTTAAATGTGTTTAGTTTTTGTTTTCTATATAGCTTGAATTTTTATTTCAGTTTTAGTAACTTCAGTACTTTAAATTAAACGTATTCATTAATTAAGTTTAGGTTTTCCATCTAATATAGTTTATTTTATTTTAGCTCTAATTCAATTTCTGAAAACTATTTTTAATAGTTTGTTTTAGTTAACAATAACCACACTGTTATATCTATGCTTTGGCATTAGGTTTAGTTTAATGTAGAGCATGTAAATTAACTGGCATTTAAAGCATAAAAAAAAGAAAAGATTTTCCTCCCCTCATAAATTTGATTGCATGGTGATTATGTTTGTTGCAGTTAAATCTGATTCATTCAAAAACTGTTGTGTGTGTGGTGTGAAACAGGCCTAAGCCGCATTGGCGCCTGACAAATGTAAAAAATATTAATGTGATAACTGATCTGTAAGATTCTTTGTTATACATGTTTTTTTCTTTATCCTTTATTTATCTTTATTTTTCTAGCTCAACTGTCACAGACTGGAAAGCACAGGATTACACATTTGACCAGATTGCTTTTGTTGTGTAGCTTTCATGTGCTCGAATGTATTCGAACGGCCACAAAAGACCACCTGACCTAATGCGTAAACATTATGGGGAGCGCGCTACCCAGACAGGATTTAAACTTTGTCGGCTGAGGACCTAAGTTTGGTTTGAAGTCAAATAACGTACTGTACCAAGCACAATGTTCTCTCACCATTCCTGATTTCTAACCCTTGGTCTTGCGTCTGTCAGAGCAGAAACGAAAGCTGCTGCTTTCTGTACGTTTTTCCATCGTCTCCGGGCGCGTTCATATGTAAATTGCAAAAACGCATCTTAATACCAGATGTAAACAGGGCCTTATACAGTATTACATGCTTGACTTAAATTGCAAATAAAGTAACTTTTGAAGTCATTCTTAGGAATTAAACACTTCAACTCTACGCCACTCTGAATAAAAGCTGTATAACTGTTAACGTATGATGACTAGAAAACTGGATCAATTAAAACCCTGAGACACAATTCAGGGGAACCTACTGTATATCAGTCGTTTATAGCTGTAGTATCCTACATGACCTCTAGGTGGCACTGTTTCTTTACAAACTGCTTCATGGAAGCGTTTCACTGCATGTGGCAATGGTGTGATTCACGGTGTAGTGCTCTTCCTGTCAGCATGTCTCCTGATCCCATGCTTGGCATCATTATGGAGAAACAGTCAATTCCCTTCTATCTCTTATAGTAGTAATAACGGGCCGCCTGCTGCTCGTAAATGGGCCCAGATCTGGCCTGCTACAGCCGGCTCGGTGGAGGACACAGGCACGTTGTATGGCTAGCTCGACCCTGTCATGATTCATGCTGTCCGTGAGCCAGCCTGCTCTCGGCTTTAGCTCCAGCTAATGACGTTGCCCAGAGCTCCGAGCGCCCCGTCGGGTCATGTGCGTGTCATCTCCCTGTTTGCTTCCTTTGACGATGGCAGGGCTTTAACATGCCAGAAAAGCATCTCTTTATGTGTATTTGAGATTTGTGTGCGTTTCTGACAGGCGTGTGCTGATGTGAGGGCGGCCACAGTGTTTTGGCAGCAGATGGAGATCTATGATCAGTTGAGTGGCCAACCAACCATCCCCGAATGGCTGTCCACACACCCTTCCCACCAAAACCGTGTCAGACAGTTGGACCGCCTCGTTCCTGAGGTAAAGCACACACAAGCAAATACATGCATCATTAGACATCAGTATACAGGTTTATATGAGTGAAACCTTTCCACACAAATGCTAAACATGTACATCAGAATTAAATTCATGGTGGAATTTGAATTGATCTAAAAATAAAGAACCGTTAAAGCCATGGCCTAGCAAACTTATTAAGCTTTGGCACCCATGCATCATTTCCCAGTTGCATTCTCAATCCCATTTCCCTGTCCTTCTTCGTAATTTCCAGTTTTCTCTAAAACAAAGTGGCAAACATATGGACTGTGGAGGACTAAAAGTACCAGTTAAAGTACCACATAAAAGGAAAAATCAATTATCAGTGTATTGATCAGAAAATGTAAATAATAATAGGGCTGTGAATAGATAAAAAATTTTATGCTTAATTTTACAATCAATAGCACACTTAACGTTAAATTAAGCATACACCGTTTATCTTCATAACATTCATTTTGTCATAATTTTGCTATATCCAGAAAAGTAAACCATCAGATTTCAGGATGATTTTCACAAAACGGTGTTTTCCGCAAGCTTTTTTTCTAAGTAAATTTAGGTTTCTTTCCAAAAAAAGGACACCAAATAACCAAATGATATGTTACTCGCGGTAAATCAAGGAAACAAAGAATTCAATCAATAAGACTAACAATGTTGAGCTATATATAACAATGATTCGCTTTCTGTAGATAAAAGTATCCAAACAGTTGCTCACCTGTCTAAATAAAACACATAATATATTGAAGCGTCTTTGGTGTTTTCATGGTTTCTACGGAAGTAAAACTGGAAATCGAGGGTAACGCGAATATGACGACGCAATGACACTGGTTAAATGACTGATTTCTATGGATTTAAATGTGTACTTGCATTATCCCAAAAGCTTACAACAAGTCAACAAAATATATAACATTGTTTTAGTGTTTTTTGAATAATTTAATCCAAAAATCTTACATATTGTGTTAAGTGTTATGTACAATTTCAGCACTTGAGCTGCATGAACTCCTCAAATTTGTGCATAACCTGATGATCATGTTCTCCATCCTGATTTGAGATGATCCAAAGAGCCATCTTGAGCTTTAATGGAAAGGAAATAGCTATGGAAAGCTCTAAGAAAGACTATTGTTTAGTTATGTGATAAGATCGTTCATATGACTGGTGTTTTCAATACTACTAACGCACAAGTGGAGTGCTGTTTGGAATATGTCCTGGGTACTCTGTTCTCTTGATTTAAAGAGTACCCATCAGAAACACGCACCGTAGGGCTCGCAGACACGTCTGAAATCCAGACTCCACCATAGCTAACAAGACGTCTGGAGACCCCTCTGCTCTGGAGCGAACTCCACCTTCTACACACATGCCTTAGACCACGTTCATTGTGGAAATGAACAAATAAATGCTCTACTGCTGGAGGAGAAAACCAAACACAAAGGCCTGGAGGATCCATGAAACTCAACATTCATATGGTGGAATCCTTAGATCAGTACCAGCAGCCACAGAAGAGAGCCTTCATAAGAGATTGAGGCTAAATAATTCATGCGAGCTGTTATGCGGTACATCAAGATATACAGTGCAATGCATGACAGTGATTTGTTGGAGCGTGAATTGAACTCCATCAAGATCTTATGCTTGATTCTGAACAACTGCAATTTCCTCTCGTAAAAAAAAATGGCAACATTCATGGCGGCAGTCAAATAATCATCCTAATGCAAAAACTGGATTGAGGAAGTGTTTGGTCCAGGTGTCACCCAGCCCGGGGCCGGATCTAGGCATTGGAATATACAAGCCCCCCCAAAACTTTGCCTTGCCAACCCAATCAGGTTTTAGTGTTAATCTGTTTTTTTTTTGCGATTTGTACATTGATTACAAACAATCTGAGGCAGTTGTGCAGTGTGTTGAGCGGTTTGATCAAGGGCTGTAGAATGCCCCAGCCAATCAAAAAATAACATCAGAAAATTAAAGTATTTTTCTTTTGTAAGCTGAAAGTAGGCGCAGCGTGTCGTACACTCACGAGGCACTTCAGTCTGTTGTGGAAAAGCAGAGGCTGATAATCACACGAGCCAAAACGGGCAGAAATATTTGCAAGCTATCAAGGTGCGAATTACAGGGATATCTTAATGAATATCTTCATATTTACTTGTAAATCTGAATATACATTTCTATAGCTCCGACTCATTTGGCCGAAGATGGGTCTTACAATTTTAATACCTGAGCAGTTCGCTGTAAACATCGCTTATTTAAGAATGTCCATTTATTGCATGGATGGAGCAAGAATATAATGTAGTGTATAAAATGCATTTGCATAGTTCTGTTGAAACCTTGTCCTCTTTGGCTTGCTGTTAACTGAATGTATGATGTAAATGGGCTATATGCACGCATAACTTCCGTGTTTGACGCAAGGATGCTCGTGTGTTTCCGGTTGGGGAGATTTAAAGCGGAGGAAAACCGAGGAAAACGGGATTATGGCAGAGTCTTCAAAATTTACTGTCCTCTCGTCTTTGAAACGAAACTTTAATACTTTTAGATGTAATTTTATATATAGTTATGTTTATTTAATATAATAAACACAGAAGCATAAACAAAATGAGGAGTGTCTGTTTTGTCTGTTTTTGTGACTAACGTTTCTTTAGTGTAGCAATAGAGTATAAAAACCAATATAAATTCTCGGTATAGCATTGGACTCTACGACCGGCGGAAGTAATCCAGCATCCTTAGACCTTCATCGGAAATACCGCCGTGCATAGAGCCCATTATCTGCTTAAATAATAAATAAGAATGTGCTGCTTATCTGCCTATCTTAGTTAGCAGAATAGTTTTTTTGCGGTTAAAAACTCAAGACAAAGGTCAATGAAGCGAAAATAAATGCAAGGTCTAGAGACACTCTTTAAAAAAAAAGGTTTAAATGCCAAGTTCTGTCATGAAACTCTAGATGGCGCAGGCTGATGAACCAAACTGATGATATTCACAGCGTTTACTACTTGACACAAGCTGATTGGTTCATGACGCATCTGCAGCCAATGAGCTTGCAGTTTGCAGCGCACTTTCAGAGTTCCTCCAAAACTCTCCACCTTCCCCAGCTCCACCTGTATAGATCTAGTATGGGTTAATATATATATCCCCGCTATTTGTGCAGCAGCAGTATGTCTTACACACTCACAGCAGCACATCGGCGTATGTATTGGCAGTAGCAAGTTCCTGTACTTGCTCTTCAGCAGCAGCAATAATCAACAACAGCAATAATCAACAGAAGCAGCGTGGCAGATCTATTCCGCCAAGGCCAAGTACATTAACATTGTCATATCCATTACCATGCTAAAAATCTGCCAAGAGTTCTCATGATAGGACTTATTTTAATTTGAGAGGCATGTTTTTAGAAAGCCACGTCATGCCATGACGCTGCAAAAGTATGGAACTGTGTTAAAGTTGCATTCATTATTCTGTCTGTCTGTCTGTCTGTCTGTCTGTTCTTTCGTTCCTGAAAGCACAAAATTATCCTGCTTTTGTTGCTGTGCTACAGTTGCAGGCCTGAGGTTTTTGCTTGATTGCTTGGTCCAAATCCATGATCAATTCCACTCCCTTGCCTAAAGTGTCTTTTTCATAATGTGTTTTTTGGCTTTGACATCTGTTTGTGTCAGTGCCCCTTAGTACTAGCGCTGCAGCAGCTAACTCAGGAGGAGAAGATATATATATATATATATATATATATATATATATATATATATATATATATATATATTAGGGCTGGGTAAAAAATATCGATTTCTTGATATTAATGGATTCTCATTTTTACGAACCGATATCGATTCTTAAAACTCAAGAATCGATTAGTCATCCTGTTTTCATTTGATGAATGAATGGAACATTGTAGCGCGCATCCCATCCAATAAATCGCAATAATCTTTGTGCTTTGTTACTATTGATACTAAATAAAGTCTCAAATTTCAAATTACGTCCATTTTCTTACGAAATTCAAAAACATAAATACCGTTTTGGCGCTGTGGCGTGAGATCGCTCTGGCTCAGCTCAAGAGAAGCAGGAGCGCACATGATCTCCTCTTCTGCCTTAATAATGCCAGTTACAGCGCGAAATAAACATGAATGAGCATCTGAAAGTGTGTTAAAAGATAGAGTACAACTTATCGAAATCCGTATCATGTCACATGGAATCGCTCAATCAGTGTTTCAACCGTGGAAAGACGTCAGTAAAACAACTTGTAAACAATGTCATGTAACGTCACATTTACCTCAGCAAAACCATATGTGACCATAAACTCGTTAGTCAGCTAGAAAAATTAACTCTAAAGAGGAGCATTTTGCTAAATATATGCACCATATTACATATTCATTATAATTTTTAATGTTCTTCGATATTTAATGCATGTTTGAATAAATCTGGCAAGTTTTTATGACAGCCACCATTTAAATGTTTATATTTCATATAACTGTATTATTACAAAAATAAATAAGTGTAATTTGAGTGTTTGTATAGCTACAAATCAGTTAATTTTTACCTTCAATATTATAGTAGGCTAATGAGGCCTAGTAGGCTACAACTGACTCCCATAGTTTACAGCATTAGTTAAGAGATTTGTTTTCCTTGAGAAAATTTGCCATGTATTCTACCTGATATCCAAAATCGGAATCAGAATCGAATCGAATTGCAAGCTTGTGAATCGAAATTGAATCGAATTTTGAAATTTGTGTCAATACCCAGCCCTGATATATATATATATATATATAATATATATATATATTTGTAAATTTTTTTTTTTTTGGTTGTAGTATAATGATCATTTAGTTTTTTTTTTGTATCGAAAAGCAGAAATAAATCAACAATTACAAATCGGATTTACAAATTATTAGGGTGGATATTGAGACACATTTCATGATTCGATTCGATTTCGATTCACAAGCTTGCGATTCGATTTTGATTCGATATTTAATATATAGATGTATCGATTATTTTGGATATATATCAGGTACAGTTACTTAGCTATGTGGCAAATTTTATCTGGGGAAAAAATCTCTCAACTAATGTTGTAAACATGGTCAAAATTAACTGACTTGTATACAAACACTGAAAGTACACTCAAGGAAGTTTTTATAATAATAAAGTTGTTATACTAGTAGCTTTACAAATACATAATTATTTCTACTCCAATTCGTTTTTTGAAATATTTATAAAAGTTTGCACATTGCTTGTGTGATATCCACTGGCTCGCCTTCATGGTTTAAAATGTAAATATTTCCAATATTGTGTGAAAATTTCCTTTATCATCAATTGCTCACAAAATGATGGACAGAGATTTAGATTTTGCACATGTCATTCCCCTTGATAAAATCAAGAAAATTAATAAATAAATGAGTAAATAAACAAGTACGCTAAATCAGAAGATGTGATGAGAAGCTGAAGTCCGCGGTGATCTGTGATCCATTATAGCGGAAGTGAGGGACTGTAAGTTTTGAAAGCTTATATCTCCTAAATGAGAATTTTGTCATTGTGTTGGAACACACCAGCTTATTCATAACCTTAAGGCTAACATATTCATACTAAAAAATTAAAAATTTACATTTTGAATTCAGGGGGGATTTAAGAATCGATATCGGTTCGTAACAATTAGAATCAATTAAAATCGAGCAATCAATATATTTTTTTTACCCAGCCCTACAAATTACAATTACAAATGCATATTAATTATCTACATCATTTTTAAAAAGTAACCTGTGTGATATCAATTGGTCTTAAAAATATTTTTGTGGATTATGTGTATGTATGTTCCTCTGTTCTGTAGCGGATACGTGTAGTGTGTAGTATCTGATGTTAGGCAGCAGATGGAAAATTATAAATCACTTTCACACTTTTAAGAGTCTTAAAAAAAAAAATCAAAAAATCTGGCACTGAGACACCTACTATAAAAGGATGAAATTTTTGCAATTTGCAATATGTTGCTTGC
Organism: Rhinichthys klamathensis goyatoka; assembly: GCF_029890125.1. NCBI lineage: Eukaryota > Metazoa > Chordata > Actinopteri > Cypriniformes > Leuciscidae > Rhinichthys > Rhinichthys klamathensis. Next base: position 6,468,212 of record NW_026606722.1, read on the forward strand.
AAAAACATCCCCTCACAATTCACAGCTACGGCCGACGAGAAAGGCAGATGGCGTAGTTACAGCATCCACCAGCAGGGGCAAAATGGATGAAGCCAACCCTTAACCACTTGCTTTAAACAAAGAGCTCAGGTTAACATACTGTTCATCGACTAAACTGTATACTGTAGAACAGCATGGACAGTCATCTACAGGAGCATGCTCTCTCCCCGTCACACACCAGCTGCGGCAGAAGGTTGCGTGTCAATGTGTGAATTTTAGTGGCATGCAGGGGCCTTACTTGACCTTGAGCTTGAACTCTTAACAGTTCTGCCTGCATACTCTCACACTCCAAACACATAAGCAACAGATGGCCAGGACACTAATTGTCCATCAACTGTAATGCGTGTGTGTTTCTGTTGTTGAGTGGAAGTTATTACTCCTTCGGGAAGTTATTTTAAAACGCCCTCCATCTCTCTCTATTCTCACCCTCTTTAACCTGAGCCGATGGAGAGTCGTCCTCCGTGTTCTCGCTAATGAGAATTACTGTGTGTGTGTGTGTGTGTGTGTGTGAGAGAGAGAGACGGAGTCTGTCTTCTGGTGCCTGTTACTAGTGAATTTTGAAGACGTCACCTTTATAAGAGTGACTGTTTGAGAGTAACTTGTCTGACTTGTCAAGGAAGTTCAGATTTCCATAGGCAGGTTGACGTGTATATTGCTGTGGACAAGACCTGCTTAAATTCCTTTACGAACAACAAAAAAAAAAAAAAAATAATAATAATTTCTGAAAACATTCTGAAAACGGTTTAGTGACTTAGCACCAAGTAAACTAGATGTACATTAACAGAAATCTTTTTCTTCTTTGTTTTATTCTGTAAAATAGTCTGTACTTGTTACTTTTAAAGAATGCATCTGCTTTTTAAAACTTAAAGTGTTCTGTGTCACTTTGGTCGCAAGTATGCTACTGATGTGTCCCTCTTGGGTAATTGTTTTCAAGCTTTATTCCAGCCACTCTTTCATCGAGTGTCATTTGTTTTGTAGTTTCCCTAATGGCCTGGTTCTCAAACATTGCAGTGTTGCTTAAAACTGCCTGTCTTCCTGGATTGAGTGTGTATTTAGCAGCTCAGTTTGATATGTTCTCCCTTGGGCAGATGGTTCGGAAATTGAATAATAATTTAACTAGAAAATTCTTTACGTTAAGTGTCCTTTGTGCTGGTGCTGGTTGTTTATGTTTCAAGAGGCATTATTGATCTAGTGTTATGAGGGTTGTTTCTTCATCACCCCTAATAGAGGTCAAAGGTTATAGTTCAGGGGTCACCAGACAGAAAACAAATCAGTCTTTGTAAACGCATGTGGATGTCTTTAATGTAGGAGATCCTTGTCAATGTTCATCCATCCATCCAATAACTACTTCAAACCATCCATCCGGATTTTATATCACTATTTCCATCATTCCATCAATCCATTTCTTCGAATAACTATTCCAATCCAAATTTGATGTCACTATTTCAATCCATCCATCTATCTATTTTTTTAAATAACTTTTCCAATCAATCCATCTAGATTTAATATCCATCCATCCATCCATCGAGATTTGTTTAAAACTCTTTCCCATCCATCCATATGTCTTATCACTACACTGTCCGTCCGTCCCGTTCCCTGGGTGGAGATGAGGAGATGGTAGGTGTTGTAGGTCAAAGCTCAAATCCATCTGTATTAATCTGTGTCATTCTCTGTGTTGTTATAGGCTCTGGAGCTCCGTGCACGCTGTGACTGTCCCGCCCTCCCCGAAGTTGACCCCCGTGTTGTTTTTTACAAGAGCGTTCAATTGCTTCTAGGCAAAATTGAAAAACAAGAGCTGATGGAAAAAGAGGAAAAGATTGAGAAAGAGAGAGCTGGAGTCATGTTGCCAGTGCCACTCCCCCAAACCCATCCCGTCCCGGCTCAGGGGTCTCAGCCTCAGCTGGGGGGAGTGCTGGCCACATCCGCTCTGCCACAAACTCTGCTTAGTAAATGAGACTTGATGAAATGTGACTGACAGGGACAAATTCAAGCTTTCCTTTTCACTTCTCTTTTTCAAGTCCATTGGCTCTGAACAAGGCCTGAGAGGACCGTCAGATAGATTTTTATTTTTGAATCCATTACATTAGTTGTCACTTTAATACACATTTGATACCTACGTCAACTGCTGCGATAATAGTCTAAGTGAGATTATTTGGAATAGGCATGTGTACATCATTTGTGTGTGATGCTTGAGTTTATGCCCTAAATTCAAGTATCCGCTGCAGTGCGTTCGTGTTAATAATGGAGCAATTCTAAATGGGCTTTTAATTGGATTTAATGATGTCATTAGCATAAGACCCCTGTGAAGTTGAATGCATTATGATGTATAGTACATTATTCATCAAACATCTGCCTTTGCTTTAATGTCCTCTATAGGTTCTATCCTGTGATATAACTCTGCTGTATAGCAGCTAATGTCACTGATTTTAAAGCTGCATGGAGCTGTGGACACACTTCATTATTGAAAGGATTTATCAATGGCCAGCTGACGCCAAATGAGCCCAACGCTTGCGTTCTTGGCAAGTGTTGATTTTATTTTTTTAAATGCACTGTGAATATGTGACTGAAATTACACTCAAGATAAATGAATTTCACTCAGCAATGGTACATTTTTCAGCACCTTACAAAGTGTTTCGAGTGAATGATATTTGCTTTAATAAGTATACGTTGTTATATAATATGGGAATTCAGGAATTGATTGGCCCAAATCTGAAGAGGTTTGCAGTGAATTATAGAGGGCTACTTCCCACATGAAATACCACCGGCATCCACTTTTGGAGAGGTTTTTGGATCCAGAACTGGAGGTGAGTTCACCCCCAAGAGCATCTCATTGTATTCTTGTGGTAATGTTTCCTTTTCAATTCTGTGTTATTTACGGTCTTTTCCATATTTGTTAAATTAAGATTATCAAATATGAAATTACTGTTTTTGCTGCTGGCAATGTTTTAGAAAGACTGCATTACTTAAACAACTGTGTAAAAATTTGCGTTGAGCACTGATTTTGAGGGTGTGTTGCATTTCTACCTGATTTGCATGATTCCTTTAGTGAATAAGGTGCAAAAAACGCGATCCGTGTGTGCAAATCAACAGCATTATCAGCAGGGGCCATCCGTTCTCAGTAAATTCCCCCGTGTTTGTTTGCTTTAATCATATTCAGTCATCTTTATCTGATTTTACAGGAAGGATTCAAACTATTTATTTAATTTGTACTTGCATTCAAAGGCAGGCCATAAAACATCTAAGCAAGCAGACATAAAGCCAGCCAATCTGCTGCTGCTGCTTCCTTCCCTAGAGGCCACTTTTTATAGAGTGATGTACCCGTAAAGTGCAACATGTTTCTGTCTGTCAGACAAATGTGACACTGCACTCTGGGCCTCTAACGAGGGAAAATGTGGGAGGACAAAAGCACCATATCGAAGAAAAAAAAGAATGATGCATTTGCTCTTACTGGGCAGATTTTTGAGCAGATGGCTATATTTGTCCTCTCACCAGCCCATTAGCTATTTCCATACAGACTGAGGAAGACCTCTCACTAAGAGATGCCACGTTGGTGTTGATTTTATCTCTGCATGTCTACATTTTATCAATTTTTGCGCTGGTTATAGTTCTTTGCCACAGCAGAAGAGCCACTGATGCTATACATAGAGTTTGTCAGGAGAAATGGACCAAGTGTGGTATCCCAAAATGTTCTTAACTTTTCACAGGTAACTTAACCCTATTGGAAATTCTAGCTAAAACCGTAATCCTGTAGAAGGTTTTTGGAACATTGCATTTGGTTTCTAGCCCATCAATGGTGGTTTAGGTAGTTGATCAGCTGGACTTCGAGCTGGTAGGGACCTGGTTGCATTGGTAGACGATCTTAGTCCATTTTAAGATTCTTGACCACCAACAAACAAGCTATTATATTCCATAAAACAGCTTGAACACCTTAAACTGGTGTCCTGGTTCTTCCACCCGAACCCTCGACCAAAATAGACTACAAAAGGTTGGTAGTCCATTCTAGTCAAGTCAACAAGAGCTTCTCCACCACTGTGGACCAAAACAAACGAGCCATCAGAGTGTATAAAGAATCCTGAACACCTTAAGCTGGTGTGACCAGGTTTTTTTCAATAGGCCCCTTGAGCATCCAGTTGGTAGCAATTGGAAGCAATTATGAGCATCTCAACCACCATGGACCAGCAAAAAACGGTCTTCCACCTTAAGCTGGTCTGATCTGACTTTTCCAGAAGGACTTCTGACCTTGACCAAGATGGTGTAGTACCTCACCCAGTTGGTAGACTATCTTGGTCAAGGTGGTAAGAGATTTTCAATCACCAACAAGCCAGCTACAATGTTCCATAAAACAGCTTGACCACCTTAAGCTAGTATGAGTGGGATTTCCAGCAGGACTAGGTCTAGTAATATACCTCCGCTAGTTGACTGACCATCCTGGACAAGCAATTATTCCCAACCAAAATGAACGAACAATAAACTAGCTGACACTTAAGCTGGTCTGACCTGGCTTTTCCAGAAGGACCCTTAGATTGCTTTTCAACAAACCAGCTACCTTTTACTATACATAAAACAGCTTGACCAACTTAAGCTAGGATGACTGGGTTTCTCAAGCAGTACCGTTGACCCTGCAAAGGTCTACTACTTTAGCCTGGACCCCACAAGCTGATAGTTTAGCTGGTCAACCATCTAAACCAACTTTGACCAGCTAGAAACCTAGAATCTTGTCCTAAAAGCATGCGTCCACCATTTTCCAAAATTTTGGTATACCACTGCGCTACCACTCCCACACAACTGCTGTTGATCTAAAAGTTCAATCCTCCATCTGTGGAAAAAGTAGAAAACATGTTTTGATCAAAAACACAATACAAAACTGCAATCCACGACCCATATTGCATGTGGTTGACAATTATCTACAACTCTGTGCCTCCCTCCAGGCCCACTTCATGCTTAAGCATGCTCCTTTCTGTTTTTAAGTAGGACACATCTGTAGTTTTGCTGCTGTTTTGGAAGTAATTATCTCTTGTTCTTAGCACACTTTATCCTGTTTTTCTCTTTGACTTTTCTTGTCTTTGCTTTGCTTAATATTGCATTATGAATGAATGTGCTAAACTGTGTTCTTCAATGGCAAAACAACACATAGAGCGTCTGCTCAGCTGGTTTTGGTGCAGTGGCATCTGTTTGTGTTACCTGTATAAGCAAATGTCTCACCATGGCCTTTGGGGCAGAATTCTTCTGACCCACTTAGTAAAAGTACATCTTTTAAAAACTCTCCCTTGACGGAGGAGGCCTTTGAAGGTGTGAGTAGAAAGTGTGCCTGTTTAAATTCGGCAGCTGTTGCCATGGTTTTGTGATCTAAACACGCAGCCTATGTTTAAATTATATGCAAGCTCAACGGGATGCCGGACAAGTGATTAAACCCTCAAAACAAACACAGGAAGTGAACTTTAGGGAAATGTGCTGCCTTAAACCTCATTTGCACTGCTCTGTGTAATATTTTACTTGCTCTCACCACTTAGTTGCACTGTCTAAAGGTATTTTGTTCTCTGTGTGAGTGTCACTAGACTAACCCAAGCATAAATCAAATCAAACACTGGCCAGGTAAACTAGACTTGGTTTACACCTAGGATTAAGATGCGTTTAGTTCGATCAGATCACAAGTGGACGACGCTAAATACAGGTGTAAACGGGGTCTAAAACGTTTTGAGCTTTTTTTTGGACACTTCCAGAGGTAGTCGAAAACACATTTGACTGGATTGCTTAGACTGGATTGTTCAAACACATTCATGTGCTCGAATGTGTTTGAACAACCACCAAAAAAATAAAACACCTATTCTTCGCCTACTGACCTAATGCGTAAACATTATGGGAAGCACGCAAGCCAGAAGGAATAAAAATTTTGGAAATGTTTCTGTCATCTCCGGTCACGTTCATATGTAAATTGCATGAGCTTATTTCATCCATTAAATCGAAAGATCTGAAAATGCCCATACATTTACCCGCCCATAGACACTCCCCTCGAAGAAATCAATACAGAAGTGGCTGGAAAGTGGACAAAAGAGATCAATTAAAAAAAAACAGGTGTAAATAGGATCCTATATGATTCACTGTGTAATATTATTAGTTTAACCTCCAGGGGGCACAGTTTTGACCTCCAGTTGCTGACATGGTCTTTGAGACAAGAATCTTCAAATATGAATTTTCCATTTTTGCAGCATATTATACATGTCCGTCTATAATATGTCTTATCAGACTCCAAAACTGCACAGTTTCCATTATCCGTTTAAAAAAAAAAAAGATATCTACTTATCTGATGAGCACATTCACACTCTCACATTCCCCATACTATTACAGATAAGAGAGAGAAATGTAAGTGTGTTTAGCCATTGTTCTGAGATTAATAGCGCTATGCCAGTTTTCACCATTTTTTTTTTATCTGTGAGGTTTTTCATAATGCAAAGTGGAAATCCCGTTACTAATTATGTAAAAACATGCTTTTCTTCGCATGGGCAGAGGAAGAGCTCTCTGTGGTGTTTTAAAATACAGAAATGCTGGTTTGATCTTGAAATATTTATATTTTCTGTACCCATGTTGTATCAAGATGACCACATAAAAGTGACCACGTTTCATTATTTAATATGAAAACTGTGTATCATAAGCTTCAAAATGAGAAAAAACTTGAACAAATAGTTGTTCATCTGTCTCAGACAGATAAGTACTTGACCGAGGTCATGACAAATTAGTTTACACAAAATAATGTGAATTTAATTTCAATTAAGAGTCGAATTTATCAAGATTGCTTAGGTTTTGCTTTGAATTGAAATCTGAAATGAACAGTTTAGGACTTTGTGATGTTAAGAAGGGTATTTAATGTTAAATGACTGTATCAGATTGAAAAGAAACGGTATCCATCCCAAAAATACAGTTACAAATATAAAGTTCATTCCAAAGACTATGTTTTTTAAACTGGAGAGATGTTGATAAGCGAAAGATAAGGCAGGAGAGGTCAAATATGGAGTGGAACACCACTGGACAGTCTATTTTCTTTCATATTCTGTTTGTGTGACTTTCCATCTGTGTTCAGCAGAGCGGTGATGCGGTGCAGCAAACTTCAGAGCGTACTGGTCCTACAGGGCAATGTTATGAAGGGCATCTGAGAACACACAAACACTGACCATCACAGACAGACACAGGTCACTGGTGCATGTTTACAGCCCAGAACACCTCATTTCTCCTGCAGCCATCATACCGAGAACAGCCAGCAGAGTTAGAGCACTGAAAGCTCCTCAGATTAAACCCGCTTTCTTATGCTGCATGTTAGAGACCCCATCAAATCAAACTCTAATTTTATCCATGTCTATTAGCATGCTAGTGTATTACAAAAGGTTGGCAAAATATGCTTTGTTCAGTGAAATCAAAATAAGTCCAATGTCTGTTAGCTTTGAGGCCATGTGATGTCAACCCGATCACACTAAATGCGTCTCTATAGCACGCAGTGTGTTTATCGTGTAATTTAAACGCGAGAATGAGTTTTTACGTGCATAGGATACGCATGGTTGGTTAGGGTAGGTTTAGTAGTGGTGTGGGGTGCGTGTGTATTATACGTTTGGGTAGAATTAGTGGTGTGGGGTGCGTGTCTATTAAACGCAAATGAACTGCGTATCAAATGCACGCGAAAACTGCGCATGATATGCACGTAAAAACTCATTTTCGCGTATAAATTGCACGATAATACACAATGCGTGCAATAGAGACGCATTTACGTGAGAACAGGATATGTACACCTAAAAGTTGAGAACATTTTCCATCTTTTCCACGTAAATGGACCACAATGGCGCCATCATCTTTTAATTCATTATTATTTATCTTGTATGGCATATTTATAACCACCAGACCTCAAAATTTGGCTTTTAGTTCATGTCTGCTAGCCTTGGGGCTATTAAAATGCTAGTTCACTAAATATATACACATTTACAGTCCGTCTTTTCCAGGTAAATGGACCAAATGATGACATAATGTTTTGCTTTCTCTTATATTTAAGACCCGCTGAAATCCAAATCTCTGTTTTAGTCCATGTCTGTTACATTTGAGGCCTCTGATATGTGTGCCTAAAAGTTGACAAAATATATAAAAATGTAAAATGTCTTTCTCTTTCAAGTCAATGAACCAAAATGATGTTACTTTCTTATTATTTATCTATGACTTAAGATGAAGTGAAATGAAAATGACTTTTAGCCCATGTCTGTTAGCTTTGAGTGCACTAAAGTAAACCTAAAAGTTGACAAAATATAAACCATATTTTCAATTTACATACTTTTCTCTTCCAGGAATATAGACCAAAATTATGTTTTTCTCTAATTACATCTCTTATAAGGCATATTTAAGACCCAGTGAAATCAAAATCTTGCCAGTCCATATCTGTTAGCTTTGAGGCTATCGAAATGCTATGTACTCCTAAAGGTTGACAAAATATATACAAATTTATAATCTACAGTCTTTCTCTTCCAGGTTAATGGACCAACGTGATGACATCATCATCCGCTAAGGTGTGTGAATACAAAAGTGTGTCCAATAAAATAATTAGATTTCCTTCCTTCTGCTGGTAAATTTCTGGAAGCTCCTGCTCCAACCAAGGAACTGCCATTGCGATGAATGGGAATGCTAACGGATGGCTCTTCAGGTATTATAAACCTTTCAACAGGTGCCTGCTATTGGCTAGCAATCATGGTTTAATGGTACGTCTTAGGTCCAGTCACATTTACCATTGTTTGGCGAATTTTGTGGGCGAAATCCAGTTATTTTCATAGGAATCCATAAGATCTGGGATTTCGCATGAGGCTGAAAGATTTCCCTAAGCAACGGTTCAAGTTTTTCACAGATTCTCCTCGTTGGCCAACAGGAAACTGCTTGGTGTGAAAGTGACTTCTGTGTGAGCTGTGCTTCATAAATTTCTACTCTGGACCTTTTTTGCTAATGTAACTGCACATTTAAGCTAACCTATTTTTATGTCCCACCTCAACAACATGAAAGAAAATTGTGTTCGTCAGACCATTTCATGGGGTCTTCAAATGTGAGAAACATGGTGTGAGCTAAGCCTCGTCCTGGATCTTTTTTCTTTTTATCTTTTCAGATCACTTCCCTCTCCCTCTCTATGGGACAGTTTCTTTTTGAAACACGCTCTGCGTATGGATTTTATACCCACTCACTTCATCAAAGTGCTGTCTGCCCCCTCTGTATCGAATAATAATCATTCTCCAGTCATGCCTCCATTCAGGGCTCAGTAATCACCTCCTGCTTTCATTTGCTCACTTTGCTTAGTTCTCCCTCCCTTTTTCTGTGTTCCACGCTTGAAAACGTCCCTGAACTGAAGAAATAAAGGCCGATAAAGTGTGGCGGCATTTGGGGGGCTCGAGGGGCACCAAACTCCTTACCGTCAATGGCACCGGGACGAGGGATTTACATATGAATACATTTGAATAATTTCACATTAACCTTCCGAACGCTCGCGCTTTTGTTGTTTCCGAACACATATTCTAATGGTGACATTACAATTCAAAGCCTTGTAGAACAACCACGGCGAGCGGTAATGTCAAATCACGCGGTTGTCGGGCTTTACCGTACAGATGTCATCGACTTCATGTGTCGGTCTGATAAAAAGTTTTTCACTTTAGTTCAGAGCAAAGCCGACCTGGCTGTATGTGTCTGTTACGTGGTTTCTTCTTGGCTCTGACCACAGGAGGGGAAATGTACATCTCTGCATTCGTTTCATCTTTAATTGCAGCGTAAAGCTTTGCTCATTAATCCACAATGAGAGCAGGAGACTTTTCTCGCGCTGCTTGACTGCTTCAGAAATCCCTGCTCTGTGTCTAATTACCACACGCTACACACACACACACACACACACACACACACACACACACACACACACACACACACACACACACACACACACACACACACACACACACACACCACAAAGAACTGGGCCAGCCATACACACACTCAGCAGTGACCATGATTCCTCCTCATCACCCTGGAGTTTAGAAAACAGCTCGTTTAACAAATTATTGATCTTATTTCCCCCAGATCAATCAGAAATCATTTGTTTATCAGTATCATTAGGCCCTAAAATGGCTCATAGCTAGGTATGCTAGTGGATCAATTAGTTCCCAGAGCCATCAGAAATCCATATGCGAGTGATGAGGGAGGAAACCGCTGTCTCAGGGCCTGTTTGTGGCTTATGGCAGGTTTAATGAGTTGATTGGTTGTTTCTCGTTTAACTGGATTTTGGTCTTGTGGTCCACCTCGGCAATTGTATTTAAAGGCATAGTTCATCCAATTCTGTGATCTTTTACTCTCCACTTTTTAAAATTGTCATGAAATGGAAATTGCGATAGTTTTTTCTTCCATATTGTGATTTATCTCCGAGAAAAATGGCTTCTCGGACAAGAAAAGAAAAAGTAAGGCAGGACTTGGTTTTGTCCATGGGGAATCGATTGGATTGGTTGTGGTTTGCTATTGCTGTGATGTGAGTGACGGGTTGTCCCGCCCTCACGTCAGTAAACATGTCATCAGAGAAGAGATGGCGCTGCAAGAGGGAGGATGCTTTTTCAATTAAAGATTATAAGGACATATTTTTTTATATTATTTCATTTTTTTTTTTTTACAATTGTGTGTGGATAAGTAGTCTATAATAAATACTGCAATATTCCATACAAAACAAAACAAGAATGGTTCCTATAAGGTTCTTGTTTACTTGAATATTCACTTCATGTATTGTTACAAAACATGAGAAAAAATGCCATCTTGCATCACTGACTTCAAATCTATCTGATCATGACCTGAAGTGCCATATTTGAATATATATGCAAGTGCAAATGTGATTTAAAACCTTCTAATGGCTTGAATATAGTGCAAACATGGTATGGTAGGGGTGTGCGATATTATATCATAATAGTTGTTTTAACGACGTGCACGCATTGTTGAGTATGTGCCAGTTACTTTGTCCCTTAGTATGTTGCTTTTTTAAGATTTGATGTACACTAAGTGCATGTTCAATATAATCAAGCATACTTTTTTCATTCCTTGCGCCAAACTATCAAGGAATGAACTGATCGTAACTAAGAAACATTGCCAGTAGCTGTTATGTTTGGGTTGAATTTGATAAAGAGTATCATGGATATCTTTACATTCTCTTATCAGGCATCTTTGCATTCCCTAAAGCTCCGATTTTACCATTGCCATTCAATCAGTATGAACGATCTGTTAGTAGGCTACTGCAGTCAGATCTAGCATGATTCCCTTTCATTCTTAATGTGAACCGTGTGGTTGATAAGTCCATCTTTACATCTTATCTGTTTCTGAAATGCATTTAGTAGGCACCCAGTGATGTGCATGGATGAGTTATAAGCAGATATGTGTGCTGTCCCCCCGCCACCCGTGTTGCAGTACCTGGTCCCGTTGCCATAGTTTCCATCATGCACAATGTGTTTGTGATGTGAAGGACAAAGCAATGATAAGTGCTGTTAGGAGCTCTCGTTTTCTCTCTCGCTGTCCTCCACCCACTCCTCATCTCGGAAATGTCAGTAAAACCACAGAAAGTGGCCCAGAATTGGACAGACGCTACAGAAGAAAGGTCTTCTTCAAGAGTTATGACTGCAGATCCCTGTGCTGTTTATGTCTGCATGTTCATGTTGGGGAAGTTTTACTGGGATAGTTCACAGAATTTTGTAATTATGTCATTCGAAACCCATATGACTTTCTTCTATAGAGCACAAGAAAAGGATTTTTAAAGATGGACACTATTACAGACACAGTTTTCAAATAACGAATGTGAATTGGGACGGGTGCTGTCAAGCTAAAAATTGACAAAAAAGCAGTATAAATGTGGTCGATGCGACTACTGCAATATATTCTAAGTCTTCCAAAGCTATTCAATAATTTTGTGTTAAAAAAATATCCCCCTCGACTGTAGCTCTTAAAGGAATAGTTCACCTAAAAATCATGTGATCATTTACACACCATCATGTCATTCCAAATCTGCTCTTTCTTCCGTGTTGTTTTCGACCCCACTGGCTTGGATTGTATCTTTCTAAAACATTTTCTTTCATGTCTCATAAAAAGTCATACAGGTTTAGAATCACATGAGGGTGAGTAAATGATGACAGAATATTCATTTTTAGTTGAACTGTATCTTTAAGGGACCGTTCACACGACTTTTTATACGTTTTGGCCGTTCATTTCCACGACTACAGCTTGAAAACTTGATTCAAATATTTTGAAAATGGTGCCGTTATCGTCTCTGTGTAAACTACAAAAATGTGAGCTTGTGAAAATGGTGACGTCATGTGCAAGGATATTACGTGTTCAAAGTGACGTTTCTTTACAAAGTGACGACTACTGGCTATTTACATGACGCCGTTTTCAAATAAAAATGGAAAACATGTTCTGTTCTGGCCGTTCAATTACACAACAATGGCGTTTTGGAAACTTTTGAAAATGGATTCAAAGTGCAAAGTTTTTGAAAACGATAGCGTTATTGCCTCTGTGTAAACTACAAAAACGTAGATTTGTGAAAACAGTGACATCATGCGCAAGTATATTATGTGTTCAGATGCGTGTTTCTTTACAAAGTGGCGTCGCCAACTACTGGCCTGGCAGCAGAATACAGTCGTTTTTGCAGATCCATGTGAACAGGGATCGTTTTGACAATGACAATGACAATGTAAAAACTTTTCTGTTTTTAGCACATTGTTGTCGTGTAAACGAACTTTTCTATAATCAAAATAAACTCAAAATTACACTTCAAGCTATCTGGAAACAAAAACACTTGAAACAGAACCACACCTATTATGAGACGAAAATGAGCACTATATATACCGAGAGAAGCACAAGGGACTAAACAGGTTTACAAGACAAAGGTGAGACACGTGCAGGCAAATCAGAAACCATGGCAACAGAAGATCATGAACAAAGAAAACACACGAAACTGAGCTGAGAACAGTGCAAAACTAACTCAGTCCAACTGAAGCAAAACACAAACACAGATCAAACGTGACGATACATTTATAATGCTTTTTTAAATCATCTTAGAACTTGACAGCCCCCATTCACTTTCATTATATAGAAAAGAGGGAACGCAACATTTGTTTTATTGTGATTTGTCAGAAGATGCCATATGGATTTGGAGAGTGACATTTTCATTTCAGGGTGAACTGTCCCTTTAATAAAGAAGAGCCACAGGACCTAAAAGCAGATTTTGTGAACTTTCAGACTGTAAAGATGTAGAGAGAGAACATAAAGCAGTGTGTGGCGTCATAGTGCGTGTCAGAGAGAAGCTGACTCAGATTGCTGGCTCTGTGGCGGTTCACAGTGGGGTGTGTGTGAGCTGAATGATGTCCTAGTCAGCACCCCGAGGTCATTAGATCACACACACACACACACACACACACACACACACACACACACACACACACACACACACACACACACACACACACACACACACACACACACACACACACAAACAATCTGATACTGTAGAATTCATCCAAAGTTTTTCTAGGTCACTTCCTGCAGTGCTGGCACACCTGCTTTATCAGTCTGGTTATACACACATGCAGACACATATAATCTTTTTTTTTTTTTTTTAAATTTATGTTTACTATCTACAATATGCCCAGATCCACGTGTCATCCATATAAGGCCTGTCTATTTGACAGGTCACAGATCTCATCCAGCATCATTCTCCATCAGCTTTTCTCTCCTAACTTGTTTCCTCCAAATAACCTTATTCTAGGCCGCCCTGTTTCCAAATAGTTTGCCCCTGTCCTGTGAAAGTGCTGTGTCTGTGTGTTGGAAGTGAAGGGGTGTAATGAGTATGCTCCTCGAAACATTGATTCAGCCTGATTGTCTGCCTCAGGCTCATCCAGGGCCCATCATGGAGGGACAATTGTTTTTCATTACCACGAGTCCGAGAGGAGCAGGGGTCAGTAACCTGGACTGACCTTGGAGCGTCGCCAGTGGGATGTACTATTACAGCGCTGCAAGGGGGAAGGGGGATGCTGAGATGGAGGTAAAGGGGATTTCAGACATTTAACATATTATCTTGCATATTTTAACTGATCCCATCAGGCTTGGAACCAGCAAGATTTGCTCGCTTTCATCAGGAAATCATTATAGTTGTAGATTTGCTGGTCAGTAGCATTGCTATGTTGCTTTACCAGCACTAACAAGCATAAACCAGCTTGGAAATGCATTTCAGCAGGTTTAACAAGCACATAAAAACCCCGCTATTAATGGCAAATCCAAACAGAAACGCAAATGGGCCTAAAAATCCATTCATCCCGTTGAAACCCCTTCTTAATGAGAGGAAGGAGACTTCAATCCTGTCAATAACATTGAAGTACTGTATAAGCAGACAGTATGGATTAGTGTTTTATATCATTGTGAAAACGATGCAAAGTTGCATGTTGGATAAATACATCCACATTCTGTGACTTCTTGCCTGATACTGCAGGTAAAAGCTTCCACCGCAGAGTAGATAAAAGATCATAGCCGCTTTTGTTTCTTGTAAATGCGACTATTCTAATTGTGACTTTATTATCTTGCAATTGCAACTGTATTTCTAGTATGTGAGGCATTATTTCACATAATTGGAATTTTTTTTTTTTTTTTTAATCTCAAAATGAAACTCCAATTCGCAATTAGATACAAAGTCACATTGTGCTAAATATATAGTCACATTGCGAAACAAAATCACAATAATGAAATGGTCACATTTTATGATATGAAGTCACATTATGATATAAAAATTTGCAATTGTGAGAAATAATGTCACAATTATGGGAAACGTACATAGTAATTGCAACTTTATATCTCATGATGTGACCATATCTCACAGTTACTTTACAACTGTTTACCATAATTGTGACATTGTTTCACACAATTATGTGTGAAATATATGCTATACTGTATATCATAATCTGACTTCATACCTCAAAATATGACTGTATTTTGCAATTGTGATTGTTTCTAGCAATTGCAACTTTATATGGCCATATAGCTATATCTCTGTATTTCTCATATTTCACACAATTGCAACTTTATATACCATAGCGTGATTTGATATCTGAAAATGTGACTTTCACGCAATTATGATTTTGTTTTTTTCTAGTAATTGTGACTTTGTGCAATGTCACTATTTGCAAATGCAACTTTATTTCTTGTAATTAACTTTATATTTCTCAATTGCAATTTTATCTCACAATGTTTGACTTTATTTCTTCTTATTTTATACTTCAACTCAAAATCACTTTTTTTTTACTCTGAGATGGAAGCAGGCTTTCATACATTAATGTACCGTTGTACTGGTGCAGATAAAAGCATCACCTCCACACTTGATCAGTCCAAAAATGGCTGATATTGAAAATCTCGACAAGAGGGCAAGATCACAATCATGGAGCTCAGGATTCTTGTGCGCTCTCTCACAGGCTAGGTTAACACACACAAAAAAACCTCTGTTATCCCTCTTTCATTGTGAAGCTGTTGCTGCTATAAAGTGCTCTTGTTTGGCTGGTTCATATGTGGCTTTATTCACTCCTCTGCAGTGGTCTGCTGTTGTGTAGGTCAGTCAAAACCACATCAGTGATGATCTACAGTAGTAGTCATTCTCCTCTTCGTGTCTCTGCTTTTATCTGATCAATAAACAGGGCTTCAGCCTCTCTCTCTCTCTCTCTCTCTCTGCTGATGTTCTGAGGGATTTCTTTTGTTAAGAGACCTCGTGTTTCCAATATTCTCTCTCTCTTTCTCTCTGCTCTATTGGTTCATTAACTGTTCTTTCCAGATGAGGTAAGTGTTATTCAGTGCAAGTGAGTGTGTTGTGAGAGAAGCTCATGTGTTTTTCTTTATTCTGGTCGGCGTTGATTGAACTGAATGATGCTGGGTAATTCTGCACTTTTCCTCATTTTTCACCATTCACTCTGGAGAAGAACAGATAAGAGGAACCTTGGACCGGTTCGGCAAGAAGAATACTGGTGAATCCAGACGTCGTAGTTTTATGTATACCATTATATGGAAATTTTCTATGAATATATGGCATTTCATTTAGACAGACAATCCAGATATTTTTATGCTAGAAATAAGAAAAGGTTATCTGCTGTCTCCTGAAAAAAAATCCAGCTAAAACCAGTGTCTTAAGGGTGTTATAGGATGCGCTATTGTCTTCTATTAGAAGTGTAGATAGTTATGGCCAAGTTTGACCTGATAGACATCTTGGTCATCATGTTTAAACATGTTCAAAATCACAGCTTGTACTGGTTAAACATCATAACCCTTAAGTGCTGTTATTTTAAGGTGAACGTTCTTGTTAAAGGGTCAAATTGACCTTACACAACAAATCACAGCTCAAGAGTCATCATTTGCACATTTTTCTCTCAGAAATTAATCTTCTTTCTATACTCAACCTATTACTAATTCACAGCTGTGATATCCAGGGTTCCCACGGACATGAAAATCCTGGAAATATCAGGATATTTTCAAAATTTTTGTTTTCTAGGCCTTGAAAAGTTATAGAAATTAATAAAAACAAAATCATAAAAAAACGCCTTGAAAATGATTTAAAACTCATTTAAAAAGTCATGAGACGACGTTAATAAAAATCAATCACTCTGTTGTTTTGGATGAAGCAGATACGAAATTTCACAAATATATTATATGATGAGCATGAAGCTTTAATTTTCTTTTTTGACACAAATCCAGACAATCGGTCCAATGAAAAGCATATTTACACTTTCTGATTAATTTACTATCATATATATTGCACTATACCACACACAAAAAAAAAAAATCATTAAAATGAATTGGTCAAAAAGTGTGGGGATCCTGAATATATTAATATACATATTAGTGTAACATATACTGAGTAAAAATGATCCTCAACAACACGGGAGATGGTTTAACTGGTATGACTTGATTTTTCCAGGACAGCCATCTTTGTTTTGCACGGGATGAAGGAGTGTTTAGAGAAACAGCAAAAGTCATGACCCACTTGGTTCCTGCAAGCAAACATCTCTGAATCTTTATGTTCCACCTTTGACCTTTCATTACACACAACCAGAGCAATGACCTCTTGTCCTCTGTCAGGTAAACCTTTCTCTTAACCCCAGGGTGAGAACACAATTGTATGTTATTGGTATAGCAGAGCTTTCTCACATGTCAGTGTTTGTACAAGGTCCAAAGTTACTGTAGCTTTACAACACCAGCCAGTGGCGGGAGAATTAAGATAATTTACCAAACACAAATATTCATTACATTACACAATTTGTATAATTGAATTAAATTAGTTTTCTGGACAAACCGTGCAGGCAAGTATCACACATTAGAAAGCCACAAATAATATTTTAGATTTTATTCAGGGTGAGACTATCATTCAAATCGATTTAAAGCATGTATTATGTTGAAATTCCTAATAAAGTTACCAGCGAACTAGTGAGTAACTCTTTTATTTACACACCAAAACATGATTTTACTTGCATTTGGCGCTTGCCATTTTGAACCCTGTGTGTATAATATTTATATTCTATAATAGGACCACATCTAATTCCCTCAGCATATCTACATACATATAACTACATATAAATCTCAGCCACTCCAAAGTTGGGAATTACAGGGAGCAGTGGTTAGGGGAATGGATGTCACGGCTCCTCGATAAGGCTGCTAGTTTGAATAGCGCAAATGGGATTTGGTGCATACTCTATATTCGGCATTTATCTCATTGGATTGTCCTTGCTTCAGTGGCCTGCTGTTCACACTATTAGGAATTAGTGTGAAACCCCACAACTGGACTTATCTGACGTCCTCACAGAACCCACAGCTAGATGCATCAGTTCCGGGATTTATCCTCTTTCGTTTTCTCTTTTTCTATACTTCACTATCTCGCTATCCCTGCTTACTCTCTATTCAGGCCTTTTCTTTCTCTCTCTCTCTCTTCCTTCCCAGTGTTAATCCATGACCACAGCGCAGTCGAGGCCCAATCCTTTATGTCATGTTGAGTCTCATTGTGAGGTTCTTACCGGGACTCCTCAACTTTTAATAACAGTAGCTTAATATCTCGCAAAGATTGCTTTGGTTGGTGTTGCAGTTTCTACAGAACCCCATTTATTCTGAGCTCTGCTCTTTTTCATGTTCTTTCTCTCTGTCACATGTAAACAGAAGCGCCATGCCTCTTCAGAGTGTCCTCAGATTGTTGAGGCAAATGGATATTTAATGCAACTTCCAGAAAAAAATGATTTGTATTTTAATAAAAAGAAGTTGCATGTGAGAAACACATTCGCATGTATGCATTCGGTCAGTCCATTCAAGTTGGACAAGTTGGAAAGAAACCCCTGCTTACAGTCCTTCTTTCTTACTTTCTTCTCTTTTTCAATGCTGAATTGTCTCTGTACAGAAAAAAAAAAAAAACTCATTAGCTTCTGACAGGTGGCTTCATCATGACGCCGAGTGTTTTCATAATGTCACGGAGTTGGCGCGTAATGACACAGACTCATCAGAAGGTACTGAAATCGCCTAGAAGATAATTTCACAAATGCTATAAAGCCTGTCTCATATAAATGAACTTACTGTCTCTCATTTTGTTTAGACTTCTATTCCAGTGTGCATCACTGACACTCAGGATGCACACAAAGGAAATTGTCTTGTAGGCCGGCTGTGATAAGGGACAACAGCTCGGTGGAAGTGTGTCTGTATCGAGTTAAGGCTTCAGGAGTGTTGTGTACTTATCAGCTATCCAGTTCTGTCAGGTTTCAGTTAAACTGGAGTGGAGTGGAGTGTAGAGTTTAATTTTTAAAGCCGAACAGACTTTCCCGAATGAAGAGACCAGCATAATGTTGTGTTTTAGACGGACATGGGATGCTGTTTAAGTCAGGGGATCTTTTTAATGTATGCTGTATAGTAAAGTTTATATGTATATTTTAGATATGATTGTAGCAAATACATTTGAAGTACTTTGAGTTACCATGGTTATAGTTGACAAAGGATAACTTAATGTAAACAAATTATGACTGAATGTTCCATTGTTTGTTGTTCGTATATTCTTTAAAAAAAAAGAAAATTCAATAAAAGTTAAAGTTAAGTGAGTACATATCAAATGATCTGTAACAAACAAAGGAGTAGTGACACATGGTAAAAACATTGTTTCTCACACTTGTGTGTTGCGACATGACTGTTATAAGTCGGCACTGTATCTTTTTATTGTCAGTCTGAATGGTGTCTTGTTTAAAAACGAATCTGCAGTAAAACGACGCGATCTAGAACCTTGTTGATATTAAAGTTCATCCACGCTTTCTTAATGTTAGGATTATAAGGAAGGCCTGTTTTCTCCACCAACGATCACTGTAAAACTCTTGTAATCCTCAAAGACATGATCCTGTGTTTGCGTCTCTCAGTACATGACATGCGTGAATCGGTGGGTGGGGCTAAAGAGACAATGATGTAGAAGTAGGTGTTGGTTTTCTTCTGCACTATACGTCATACTGAGACAAAATCCGAAACGAGTTGCTTTGGGAGTTTGGTTTCGATAAAAGCTGTTTTTGAACTAACGAGGAAGTTTTGAGTTGAAGAAAAGAGAGCTCAGAAAAAGAAGAGCCAAAGAAGCAACAGTTACAGCCTTTTTTTTTTTTATCAATTCCTTGACCATGTGACTGAAACCCATATGTGAGACATTCAAACTGACCAATCAGAAGATTACAACTTTCCCCAAAGGTGTGACATTTAGTAGACCACCGATGGCCTACAGGCCTTGATCGCTAGGGCTGGGTATTGACACAAATTTCACATTTCGATTCGATTCCGATTCTGATTCGATTCAATATTGATTATTTTGGATATCAGGTACAATACATGGCAAATTTTCTCAAGGAAAACAGTTGTAGCCTACTACTTGTCAGTTGTAGCCTACTAGGCCTCATTAGCCTACTATAATATTGAAGGTAAAAATTAACTAATTTGTAGCTATACAAACACTCAAATTACACTTATTTATTTTTATAATAATAATGTTATATGAAATATAAACATTTAAATGGTGGCTGTCATAAAAACTTGCCAGATTTATTCGAACATGCATTAAATATCGAAGAACATTAAAAATTATAATGAATATGTAATATGGTGCATATATTTAGCAAAATGCTCCTCTTTAGAGTTAATTTTTCTAGCTGACTAACGAGTTTATGGTCACATATGGTTTTTCTGAGGTAAATGTGACGTTACATGACATTGTTTACAAGTTGTTTTACTGACGTCTTTCCACGGTTGAAACACTGATTGAGCGATTCCATGTGACATGATACGGATTTCGATAAGTTGTACTCTATCTTTTAACACACTTTCAGATGCTCATTCATGTTTATTTCGCGCTGTAACTGGCATTATTAAGGCAGAAGAGCTCATGTGCGCTCCTGCTTCTCTTTAGCTGAGCTGAGCGATCTCACGCCACAGCGCCAAAACGGTATTTATGTTTTTGAATTTCGTAAGAAAATGGACGTAATTTGAAATTTGAGACTTTATTTAGTATCAATAGTAACAAAGCACAAAGATTATTGCGATTTATTGGATGGGATGTTCCATTCATGAAATGAAATGAAAATAGAATGACTAATCGATTCTTGAGATTTAAGAATCGATATCGGTTCGTAAAAATGAGAATCGATTAATATCGAATTTTTTACCCAGTCCTATTGATCGCTATCAGCACCTCTTTGCCTTTAGGAATTCCAAATGGTCATTGGATGGGGTTGAAACAGGAAAGCAAAAGTCTTTGTTGATTTGAATCCTTACATGACCCCTTTAAGGGTAGAATTAGATTCATATGGGAACAACTGCAGAGTTCAGTTTTATAGTGCATGCTGAAAATGCAACTGCTCCGTCGCCCTGAAAAAGGTTTAAGACTCTCGGTCTAATCTGGGTGGCACTAGCAGCTTTTTTTTTGTGAGAGGATTGTTCATCTATGAATGTTGGTAGTGGCAGTGATTCCCAACCAGGGCTACACGTGCAGGAATGTAGGAATCTTTCTGTCCGGCACTATCGTTCCATCTTTGTCCCATAGTGGCATGAAGACAGTACGAGAAAAGTTTCATATGCAAGCCATAATTCTGTCAGAAGTGTTTTGGCCTTCCGTGCGTGAGCAGTTGTACTTCCCCCCCGTCTCTTTGGCCTACTTAGATGCGGTGTAAGTAGCACAGTGCTCTCTCTGCCGCTCTCAGTAGAGCAGGGTTGAATAATTGACTGAGTGCGGGCTGGTTGGTAAAATCCTTGTGGACATCTTGCCTGTCTGCTCTTTGTAATGACACTCATTATTCCCGCTCTTAGGGACAGGGCATGCCACGATGGGAGAGAGGGGAGAGAAAGGGAGAGCCTATATGGAGGAAATAAAAACACAGAGACTATCTGCTCAGATTCTCCACCAGAAGTCTCAGTTCATGACACATCTCCTACGCAGGGACTCAAGTTCGGACTTGTCTGACAAAGATCCCTATTATAGTCGGCTATGTACTGGTGTGTGTGTGTGTGAGAGAGACCGAGATAGAGAGACAGAGCAGTGTGGGTGACAGTAAGCCTCACATGGGCTGCAGACTTTCATATGCAGTGTGATATGCTTGAATGTCGGCCAGCAGCAATGACTGAGGATTTTATATTATCGCTATCATGTTTTAGTTTTTTTTTTTTATATATAGGAATGACTTAGAAATGACTTGATCACTCAGTAATGACTTGACGTATACAGCTAGATTTTGGATCCTAGATACGGCTCAGGTGTTTTCTCTCAAGTCTTATCGCTTAGAAAAGTAATACACCTTTCCTTATCAAGCCGATAAATTTTATAATAATTATTATAATTTTCTGTAAAATCCAATTTATTCAAATGTATTATAAAATGAATTAATAGTATATATAAAGTTCAATTTAACTGTACTATTAAAGTGATTAGAAAAAAGATAAATGCAAGGGAATGTAATTGTTTGTAAGTCAATACAAACAAAACATTTTCCAGATAATATTTAATAATTTCTTTTGGCATTAGTGTAATGACAATTTAAAAACAAATTATTTAATTGTTTGATATTGCCCTATATAATAATAATAATTATTATTATTATTATTATGTTGTGAAAGATAATATATTTATTATTAAATATTTACTGTTAATATACACTATATTATTATAATTATTATACAGCACAATATTTTCTGTAAAAATGCTTCAGAACAGTATTTCAGAAAATGTATTACAATTTATTATTTTGAAAACTGCAATGCAAATACACTCAAAAAATGTATTTCTTGTAACTGTACTTGTAAATGATTACGGGGGAAAAGACAACTGAATACAAACTCAATATTTTAGATAATATTTTAATAATTTCTTGACTGGAATGACAAAAGTAAAATTGAATTTTACTACTTTTTTTATTTACACATGGGTCTTGCTATATATGAAAATATAGCTATATTTTTAAGAAGTGGCCCCTCACAAGGGGACTGACATGTTTGGGGGTCTTTTGCATCAAAATGTTTGAAAAACCCTGACTTAGATGATAATAATGATAAAGATAAAAAAAAGGAACTTTGGACTTGATTTGACCAGTGCGAGAGTGACTGCGTCATATTTGTCTGCATTTTAATGAAGTAAATCCCAGAACAGCAGATCAAACTGGACCTTTTCCTCTCACTCTTCCCTCGTTCATTTGTTTGTGTTGCTGAATTGCATAACAATTGCGTTTGCGGAAAATCAGAAACCTGCCCTAGTTTTACTGATGTGTTGATGATCACCATACACAGACATATATGCTCAGAGAGAGACCCGCTTCCTTTGAAGAAGTTTACTTCCCTAAGAAGCAGAGCAGATTGGAAACGTCTCGGTTATGAGTCTGTGAGCCGACACGACAGACTGTGTCTCTGTCTCATTGTTCTAAAGAAAGGCTAAAGTCGGTCTCAGTGCAGAGACGACAGTCTGGGCTCATATACCGAGGGACGAGACACAGATTTATGTGCCATACACGCACTTCTTCCTGTGTCCGTGTTTTTTTGGATCCTCACACACTTGTTCCCAACATCCCTGGTTCATCTTTCTGAATGCATATGTCTCAGTGTCTGTTTGAACATTTCCGTGATGGCAGCTCATAGAATTCAAGTCAAATCTATTCAAACTCAAGAGGCATATAAAGGTCAACCCATCAGCAGAGCAATTTTGAGACAGCAAAGAAAGAAAAGAAACCGAAGGAGGGAGAGATGAAAGCTAATGGGACATAAAAGTCTCTGTTCTTTCTACGTTTGTAATTCCTTTGTGAATTGGCAGGTTTTGAAGAATTTTGTCGTTTGTTGAGAATCGCTGTGGCACATAAACAAATATATTGGATGTCATTCATTAAACATAAGCAGAATAAATGTGTTATTGCCCAATATGTTATTTTTTGCTGAGCAGAGGCTCCAACGATTTAATGGCGTAAAATTAATCTCAGGTGGGGTTTATATGCAGTTGTTTGTGGCTATAAAGACCACAACAACAGTTAATCGTCATTATTATGATGATCATGATTACATAAAAAATAAGAATTCACCAAATCATGTTATTTTCATATTAAATATCGCAACACATTCAGTTTTTTTCCCCCCAGGAATAAAATTTCCCACATAAATAAAATTTCAGTCAGCAAGATTTGTAAAAGAAACTAGTATCAGCAAGAATGCATTAAACCGATCAAATGTAAAAAGACAATGTAAAGACATTTATAATGTTACAAAAATGTATATTTTAAATAAATGCTAATAAACAGACTTTCTACTCATCAAAGAATCCTGAAAAAAAGTAGCACAACTGTTTTCAACATTCATTATCTGGTACTAAAAATGTCTATGCTATACGTGGTTGTGTTTTCAGTTTCTCCAACAATCTCCTGTTCTTTCTTTTTTTTCTACTCCATTCACCATGCGCTTTACTAACACCGTGACAGAATACCAGACCATCAGATTGAGTAGTTATGGCTCGGAGCCTGAGCTACACAGAGAGTCTGACCAGGTCCGTGAGCCGGCTACACTGTGTGGAGCAACACGTGGAATCCGAGGTATGGACTGGAGCCCTTCCCACACTTCCACCGCTGAGGGTGAGCAGCGGCTGGCCTCTGCATAATACCTCGACAACTCCTCTAACGCCACTCTGGATCTGCCTCGGGTCTTCTGGTCTCCAGCTTCGCCCAGCCAAGAGGATCCCCTAGCTCTGCCTCCAGCCTCTGAATCCATCCCTCCACCTTGGACCATCGTCCTTACGGCTCCACCGGGCTCTCTTGTCCATTTGTCTCCGCCTTGGTCAGACGTCACTCTGCCTGTGCCACGGACTTCCAGGCCTTTAGCAGTGCTTCGTCCCTCCACCCCTTCGGGCTCCGCCTTCCCTCTGGCTCCGCCTTGGTCCTCAGCCCCCCTCGGCCCCACCTCAGTCCACTGGCACCCTGGCTCCGCCTCGGACGCTCATTCCTGTGGCTCTGCCTCGGTCTCCAGAGCCATCTATGTTGCGTGGCATTATCGGATCTTCAGCTCCACCTGGGTCTTCACCTCCATCGGCTACGTCTCTGTCAACTGTCCCCTTGGTGTCGTCAGCCAAAGCTCCACCGTGGCTCCTCCCTCCGCGAATCCTGGCTGTGTTTTGGGTCCCCGCATGGCTACTCTTACTCCTGGTTTCTCCCGCCACCATCTCCTCTTGTTTCCTGCCCTTTGCCAGTGCCTCTGAAGCCCCCACCCTCCCTCCTCAGTTGGACTGTTGTCGGATGTACTGTCATATGTATGCTCTTTTTCTGTTTAGTTTCTGTGTTCCTTAACTCCCTAGTTTGTTAACTAGTTCGTCACACCTGCTGTTCTCCCTGATTTCTCCACATGGATATAAACCCTGAGTTTTCCTTAGTTCATTGTCTGATACTGTAAATGTCTATGTTATACGTGGTTGTGTATTCTCCAACGATCTCCTGAGCTTTCTGTTTTGGATTTTATTAAAGACTCTTTTGGTTTATACTCCATTTGCCATGTGCTTTACTACAGCCACAGCACCGCGACACTTGAGCAGGAAATCAGCATATTAGAGTGATTTCTGAAGGATCATGTGACACTGAAGACTGGAGTAATAATGCGGAAAATTCAGCTTTAAAATATATTAAAATAGAAAACGTAAGTTTTTAATTGTAATAATATTTCACAGTACTATATAAAAAAAAACATAACAAATACAGCCTTGGTGAGCTAAGAGACTTCATCATTTAAAAACGTTAAAAATATATTTTAGTTCCAGGTTTTAAAAATAAGATTTAGTCCAAATGTAGTCGGGACAGATTTAAAATGGTCTCAACTGAACACAAAATGATGAACACATGAATATAACAAGAAACATCATTCTAATTCATAGTGGTCCCGGTTTGTTGTAGCGTGACAGGGGATATACTTCAGACTTTGAAATTAGGGCATTCTCTCTGCCTCTGTATTTTTCTTTTTATATCAACATGATGTCATTCTCTTTCTTTTGTTTCCATGTGTACATGTACCAGCACACCTCCGTTTTAAAAGTGGGGCAGTTGGTTAAGGTAGCCGTGGGGAGACTGTCTGGTCGTACACGCGGCGGATACTATATCCAGACTCTCATTACACTGACTGTCTGTCAGAGATGAATTAGAGGCAGGTCAAAGCAACCCCCACTATTAATCATTATCTATTGATCATCAGAGCAGGTGTGTGTGTGCGAAAGAGAGTGAACAGAGGGGGGTGAAGGGACCCCCTGTAGCTATTAGGAAGACGAGATACTCACAGGTACAGGGTCTTGAGGGGACGGACATTAAATCTACATCTTTCCCGAGTTGTCCGGTGTCTCTCTCCCCCTCTGTCTCCTACACGCACATTATTATTCAGCACAGAGCAACGGTTACTGTATTTACATATTTGTAACGACTCTCGCCGGGCCTGTAATGTCCTTGGTGATTGATTTCCATAGCAAAGGATGTCGTTTAGGGATGGAGGCATAAGCTCGCTGAACAGGGATGTCGTCCTTCAGGTTAATCGTCATCTGTAAGCTTGGGATGCACCCAATATCAAGCATCATTGAAACGGAGCAGCAAGACCTGGTAAACAGAGGTGACTTACCAGTGAGCCGTGTAGAGGAAACAGGTTCCCAAGAACATGAGGACGTCCACAGGGCAGACAGCTTGTGGCATCCACCGGTCGATGTAAGCCATCTCGAAGAAGAACAGCAAAAATTAGTCAAAGACATGCTTTACCAAGAATCCAATGTGTTTGCTCGTGGAGATGATGATATTGGGTGCATCCCAAGCTTACAGATGACGATTAACCTGAAGGACGACATCCCTGTTCAGCGAGCTTATGCCTCCATCCCTAAACCTCTATATAAGGAGGTGAAGGAATACGTTCAGGACTTACTAGCTCGTGGTTGGGTGGTCAAGTCGAAGTCTCCATATGCAGCCCCGGTGGTGTGCGTTCGGAAGAAAGATGGCACGCTGAGACTGTGCATAGACTACAGATTGTTAAACCAGAAGACAGTCCCAGACCGACATCCACTTCCTCGGATCCAGGACCTCATTGACACCCTGGGAGGCTACCGATGGTTTTCAATCCTGGATCAGGGAAAGGCCTACCATCAGGGATTCATGGCGGAGGGATATCGGCACCTTACGGCATTCACAACCCCTTGGGGGTTATATGAGTGGGTGCGCATACCCTTCGGATTGGCTAATGCACCAGCGGCATTCCAGAGGAGTATGGAGGGGATGCTGGACTCGCTGAGAGACGAATTATGTATCCCGTATCTCGACGACATCCTTTGCTATGGAAAAACGTTCAGTGACCATGTTCAGGGGCTAAGGAGAGTTCTCAGAGTGCTGCGGCATCATGGAGTAAAGTTGAGGCCGGCAAAATGCGAGCTCTTCAAGAGAGAAGTCAGGTATGTGGGGAGACTAGTTTCGGAGGATGGTGTCCGCATCGACCCAAAAGATCTAGAAGCTGTCCTCTCCCTGAAGGATCAGAAGCCCACTACTGTCGGGGAGTTGCGGCGATTGTTGGGGTTCCTTAGTTACTACCGCACCTTCATCCAGGACTTTTCACGTATCGCCAAGCCACTGTACGAACTCCTCCAGTCTCAGGGATCAGTAGAATCTGAGGGGCAGAATAAGTCTGGTAAAACCGAGAAAAGAGGAAACCAGTTACCATCCCGTGCGAAAGTAGAGTGGTTGAGTGTGCACCAAGGTGTGTTGGAGAGACTCATTGGGGCTCTAACAACCCCCCCTGTACTTGCTTATCCGAACTTTGAACTCCCGTTTGTGCTCCATACAGACGCGTCCGAACAGGGACTCGGGGCTGTGCTGTACCAGCAGCAAGAGGGCAGACTCAGAGTTATTGGCTATGGCTCCAGAACGCTGACTCCTGCAGAGAGAGGTTATAGACTCCACTCCGGAAAGCTTGAGTTCCTGGCACTTAAATGGGCTATCTGTGAGAAGTTCCGCGATTATTTGTTCTATGCGCCCTACTTTACGGTCTTCACAGACAACAACCCGTTGACGTATGTCCTCAGAACGGCCAAGCTCAACGCTGTTGGACATAGGTGGGTTGGAGAATTAGCGGACTTCAGATTTGACATTCACTACAGACCAGGCAAAATGAATGCGGATGCAGACATGCTCTCTCGTTGTCCCCTCGATATCAATGAGTTTATGACCGCCTGTACCGAAGTTCTCGCAGAGGAGGTGGTCCGGGCTACATGGGAAGGAAGTCGGGCTGACCAAGAGAATGAAGTTGCCTGGGTTGCGGCCCTCAATGCACGTCAAGAGGATGCAGAGTGTCAGTTTGGAGAGAATCTCACTACACTTGACCGCTCCGAGTTGAAAGCTGCCCAGAGGGAAGATCCTGTTGTTGGGAAGGTGATAGAGTTAAAGGAGAGTGGTGGAGAACTGACATCTGAAATGACGAAAACTGCAAAAGGAGGCCTGAAGAGACTGCTGTATGAGTGGAGAAAACTGGATCTTGAAGAGGACCTGCTCTATCGTAAGACCAATCACAGATCTCAGCTTGTTCTTCCTTCTAAGTTTAAGCAGTCGGCCTTGAAACAGTTACACAACGACATGGGTCATGTAGGGACGGAGCGAGTTCTAGACTTGGCAAGGAGTAGATTTTACTGGCCTTTTATGAAAAAGGAGATCGAGCACTATGTCACCCAGCAGTGCCGATGTGTGAAGCAGAAAAAACCTGTGGTGAAGATCAGAGCACCCATGGGAAGTCTTACCTCAAGTTGTCCACTGGATTTGGTGTCCATCGATTATCTGCACCTGGAGCGGAGTCGGGGCGGATATGAATATATTCTGGTGGTGGTGGACCATTTCACCAGATTTGCCCAGGCGTATCCAACAAGAGACAAGTCTGGAAGGACGGCGGCTGAGAGGATATTTAATGATTATATCCCAAGATTTGGCTATCCTTGCCGGCTCCATCACGACCAAGGTCGTGAATTCGAGAACCATCTCTTTGCGACCTTGCAGCGGTTAACAGGTGTCAGTAACTCCAGAACGACACCTTATCACCCCCAAGCAAACCCAGCGGAACGTTTCAATCGTACTTTGTTACAAATGTTGAGGACGCTGGAAGAGAAGGAAAAGGATAGATGGAAAGACCACCTCCCGAAGGTAGTGCACGCTTATAATTGCACTAAGCATGAAGCGACGGGGTTCTCTCCATTCTTCCTCCTGTATGGACGTCATCCTCGCTTGCCCGTTGACTTGTTGTTTGGTCTAAGATCGGAGGATGACCAATACTCACCACGAGATTATGCAGAGAAGTGGGCACAACGGATGGCTGATGCATATAAAGTAGCTTCAGACAACAGTAAACAAGCGAGCGCACGGAACAAGAAATACTATGACCAGCACCTTCGGGGTGTCGTGCTGCAACCAGGAGATCGGGTTCTGGTTCGTAACCTAAGTGAACGGGGCGGGCCTGGAAAGTTAAGATCATACTGGGAGAGAACAGTGCACGTGGTCAAAGAAAGAATAGGGGACGGACCGGTCTATCAAGTGTACCCGGAGTCCAGTGGAGGCCAAAATCCAGCCATGACACGTACCTTGCATCGGAACCTGCTTCACCTGGTTAATGACCTACCAGTAGAGCCGCCACCTCCAGGAGCTGATGAGTCAGGTAGACCTAAGGGAAGGAAACCAAGGTTGTCAAAATCAGCAAGAGAGCCTGAAGAAGCTAATTCGAGTGATTCATGTTCGGATGACAGTGATGCACCGAGAGCTTACTACTGGTTGCGCTCCTCTGAGCAGCAGAGATCTAAGCAGGGAAGGACTGTCCCTGACACTCACGAAAGGAGAGATTGGAGACGGAGAAATAGTGAGGATGGACCTGCGAGGCATGGAGAGATTACTCTAGGAGTAGAGGAAGAATACTTACCTGAAACAGTGGTAACTCACTTATTGACTGACTTAACTGCTGCACCAGAATTTGAGAGGATGAATCCTGAGCTGGGAGAGATAATACCTGTGGAGAAAGAAAGACAAAGGGTTAGTCCAATGGGAAAAGACGCAGGAGATGGATATGTGAGGAGATCAAGCAGAGAGAGAAAACCCACACGGGTCTTTACTTACCCCTCATTGGGTCAGCCCAATTATGAACTGCCTACGGAGATAGGGGCTGCACAGTTAATCCAGACACAGCAGTTACCGTATTACTCTGGGGTACAGGGGCCAGTATGTGCGACTTGTGCTCAGGTCCCACCTACATTTGCTTATCAGATAGGATCCTATCCTACCTTATTACCTTATGCTGCCTTTAGTGGATACTAGATAATTAGTACTTAAAAGAAAACAGGGTTAAGATTCACACACATGAATGTAAACAATGAACACATATATACTACACAATCTTGAAACTGGTTACAATGTTAGAAGGTTTGTGTTATAGAGTTAACGGTTTATAAGAGTGAAAGGGTCAGTGTTGTTTGGAGCCATTTCTTTTGTCGGGGAGAGTGTGACACCCTGAATGTATTGTCACAGGAATAATTATATTTTTTCTGTATGTATTTTATTTTATTTTATTGTGTTTATGATATTGTTTCAGTTACTTTTGCTTCAATTATTATGGTGAATTTGTGATGAGTGATACTCACAGTGGACAGTAGGTGGAGACAGTGTGCTGATCGGGGACTATGTGAGTAACTGAGTCGCGGGGAAGAAGCCGCCATTACAGAGCGACTCAGACTGCAGATAACAGCACAACTTTGTCTGTCTCCTTGTTTTATTAAACAGGTGGGTGAAATCAATCACCAAGGACATAAAAAAACATGATGTAATATGTTGAGACCGTGTATTCATTGTTTTGAGAGGGTTATATATTTCCTGGGTAAAGATAAGATGTTAATTAGAGACCGTGTTTTGTTTATGAAAGTTAAGTTTCACTCGCGGCCGTCCCGCGTTAGGCCTGGTATTAATATTGTCTAATATAAATGGTTAAAGGCTCCAGCACACTGAAAACCCAAACTAATGGGATGTTTATGTTGTTTAGAGCATTAAAAGAGATGTGTAAAGAAATCGCCAAGGGTTATAAGACAGAAGTATGTATTTGTAGATACATATATTTGTAATATTAACTGTTGAATGTTATATATCTTTGCATACTATATTATAGGGTTTACTGTTGATATTTGAATGTTTAATGATCTTTCAATTTAGTTTATCTGCTGTACTCTACTGTAATTCAGTACTGTAATTCAGTTTAAATGTTTTGCTCATCTATCTTAGTTACACAGTATTTAGTAGGACATATTTGCACAGACAACAGAGACTGTAACATGGTGTTGTATGTTTTAAGGGAGAGAGTATTGAGTTATTGGGGGAAAATTACTATTTGAGTATAAAAAGAAAGACACTACAAGTGTGATGCAACCTGTTTATTGGTATATTGTTTGATATAGTCACATGTAAGGTGACAAGACATTGTGACATATATATTTGTACAAGATTTAGACATTACTTTGTCATTATTGTAATAAAGCATTACAGAGCGACTCAGACTGCAGATAACAGCACAACTTTGTCTGTCTCCTTGTTTTATTAAACAGAAATAATTTACTGCAGGATGTCGGTACACGATCCGTTCCATCTGCACGATCCGTTCTACGCATGCGCGTAATTACGTAGTAGAAGACGTCACGGTTTTCCTACACTATCGGTACCACGCATGCGTGGATGAAACACTTTACGGCCAGGCGGCACAACTTGCGGCATACCGGTATTTGTGTAACATAGACATTCAATGTTTGTGTAACTTTAGTTGTATTTTGTTTAACATTTCACAGCGGGTCTATTTTGATGTTTTTAAATGTAGCTTACGCTGCATTACGATGTGTTTACGTGGTTGCCAATCCAAAATAATAAAGGAGTTGTGACTGTGAGTTATGAACATACATGATCAATTTCCCCCACTCTCCTTTGCGATTCATTGCTGTATGGTATTAGGCTTAACTGACTTAACTTGCCGTGTTTTGGTCTGAGGTCAGTATTGTCAGATGGTTTGGTGTCATTTTTTTTGATTAAAATTTAATTATTAAATTAAATAAATTATTAATTTATAATCGGCTATTAGTTACCTTTTAAGTTGAGTAATTTTGTATTAGTATGGGTCTATATAGGCTAATATATATCTATATAATCTAAATGCGGAAAATAATCTCTTTAATGTTGTTTACAAAGACAATAAAGGAACATAATATGCATTTCTGCCTAGACTATCTGCACTTACGTGAAAAAAGAACTACAAACAAGTCTGGGGAAACGTTATAGAGTATTTCAAACTGACAATGGAAATGACTTGAAAGAAGCATGTGTACACACAGAAGTGACATGGGACCAGTGGTGGACAGTAGTAAAGTACACTTTTTGAGTATCTTTATTTATCTTTATAAAAACACACACACACACACACACACACACACACACACACACACACACACACACACACACACACACACACACACACACACACACACACACACACACACACACACACACACACACACACACACACACACACACACACACACACACACACACACACACACACACACACACACACACACACACTTTAACAGCTCTCAGTCCACTTCAGACGAACACTCTTTCCGCTGTAACAGCTCAGTCACTTCAGACGAACACTCTTTCCGCTGTAACAGCTCTCAGTCCACTTCAGACGAACACTCTTTCCGCTGTAACAGCTCAGTCACTTCAGACGAACACTCTTTCCGCTGTAACAGCTCAGTCCACTTCAGACGAACACTCTTTCCGCTGTAACAGCTCAGTCCACTTCAGACGAACACTCTTTCCGCTGTAACAGCTCTCAGTCCACTTCAGACGAACACTCTTTCCGCTGTAACAGCTCAGTCACTTCAGACGAACACTCTTTCCGCTGTAACAGCTCAGTCCACTTCAGACGAACACTCTTTCCGCTGTAACAGCTCAGTCACTTCAGACGAACACTCTTTCCGCTGTAACAGCTCAGTCCACTTCAGACGAACACTCTTTCCGCTGTAACAGCTCTCAGTCCACTTCAGACGAACACTCTTTCCGCTGTAACAGCTCTCAGTCCACTTCAGACGAACACTCTTTCCGCTGTAACAGCTCTCAGTCCACTTCAGACGAACACTCTTTCCGCTGTAACAGCTCAGTCCACTTCAGACGAACACTCTTTCCGCTGTAACAGCTCAGTCCACTTCAGACGAACACTCTTTCCGCTGTAACAGCTCTCAGTCCACTTCAGACGAACACTCTTTCCGCTGTAACAGCTCTCAGTCACTTCAGACGAACACTCTTTCCGCTGTAACAGCTCTCAGTCACTACAGACGAACACTCTTTCCGCTGTAACAGCTCAGTCCACTTCAGACGAACACTCTTTCCGCTGTAACAGCTCAGTCCACTTCAGACGAACACTCTTTCCGCTGTAACAGCTCTCAGTCCACTTCAGACGAACACTCTTTCCGCTGTAACAGCTCTCAGTCCACTTCAGACGAACACTCTTTCCGCTGTAACAGCTCAGTCACTTCAGACGAACACTCTTTCCGCTGTAACAGCTCAGTCCACTTCAGACGAACACTCTTTCCGCTGTAACAGCTCTCAGTCCACTTCAGACGAACACTCTTTCCGCTGTAACAGCTCTCAGTCCACTTCAGACGAACACTCTTTCCGCTGTAACAGCTCTCAGTCCACTTCAGACGAACACTCTTTCCGCTGTAACAGCTCTCAGTCCACTTCAGACGAACACTCTTTCCGCTGTAACAGCTCTCAGTCCACTTCAGACGAACACTCTTTCCGCTGTAACAGCTCTCAGTCCACTACAGACGAACACTCTTTCCGCTGTAACAGCTCAGTCACTTCAGACGAACACTCTTTCCGCTGTAACAGCTCTCAGTCCACTTCAGACGAACACTCTTTCCGCTGTAACAGCTCTGTTCATTTAAACGAACACTCTTTCCGCTGTAACACACACACACACACACACACACACACACACACACACACACTAACAAAATGTATAGGGGTGACTGTGCACCCCAACTCCAGCATTTACTCTCAGGTTGAGGGTGTCTTTGCAAATAATCATGAAGGTTTCCATGTCCTGAATGTTTTCAAAAATGAACGTGAAAGGCTCCATGGCATAGCACTTCCTCGACTCCATCAGCACCCTCCACGCTTTCATTTGGTCATCATGATCCATCAACATGTATGATGGTTCTTGCACCTGGCCAGTGAAAAGCCCAATACTGTTCCTCACGATGTATTCTGCCTGGTACATATGTTTCAATGTGAGGGGCAGCTCCTCCACTTCTACCTGTTCCTCCTATGATAAAGTAAAATACCATAAATTAAGACTACAACATAAAATGTTTTGGTCTTTCAAACGGGGCCTAAAGACATCTTTTCAGCAAAAAAATTAACAAATGTCTCTTGGAGATGGCTGCAATGTAACTAAGGGTGAAAGATTGACAACGTTTACATGCACCCTCATAATGCGATTATAATGGGATTTTAGCAATATTGCAATTATATTTTACCTCATGTAAACACAATACTTAAAGCAACACTATGTAACATTTTTACCTTAAAATAATGTTTCCAAAATCTTATCAGTGGTTCATCAAGTCATAACAGGGTGAAAGGCACTTCTGCCATTGCCTGACGGGGTCTGTATCGCTTTTACTGGCACTACGGAACTTCGGGGTTCGGGTAGTAACTTGGCTTGCTACGGTAGTCGGTGTTACCGGTGTTAATTTAACATTTAGAATGCGTACGTGAAAATGGTTGTCTGGTTAGTTTGGCCATACCTTGACTATTTGGGGTCGAGAAATCCTATAAATAGGTGGTAGGGTGCCTGCCATCAGCTGTTCTGCCTCCTCTGTCCAGAAGGCAAAGCGCTGCCCGAAGTTCTGCCCATGCCTATTCAAAAGTATGGTACTTTTAATGTAGCATAATTGTAAAGCAGACCAATGTTTTACTGCTTGAAATATATGCCCTACCTTGCGATCGAGAATTTCTCCAGAATCTGGAGACACCACCACTTCCGAATAGATGGTATGTCAGTCTGTAATACACATGTAATATTGGAGTCTTGCATTGTTTGTTTTTTAACATTCTTTGATACATATACATTCCATGAATTACAACTTACATCCAAAAAGTGAAACATGGCACCAGTACAGATGCAGAGGGCATACTGTTAAAGAGAAAAATAATTACTATGGAGATTTAGGACAAACAGGAAAAATTGAGTAGAAATTGTATAAGTTTACCATAAGCATGAATATCCCACAGCTCTGTCCATCTGACTGAACTGGAAATGGCTGAAAAGTAATATACAGTTACTCAGATGTAATGTTGACAACCATATATAGTGTCCGCTGAGCAAAATGAAATGGCAAATTTACATAGTAAGTAAAGTTACATCAAAATCTTTGCCCGTCTTCTCCACCCACGGTCCATTAGCCACTGCTCCTGCAAGTTGTCTGGAAAAACATTATGCAAAACTGAATCCATAGAACAAGGTTTTTTCCTTAATCCTAAAGCCAGAGAACAAGGCTTTTACTCAATCCTAAAGCCAGAGAACAAGGTTTTTACTCAATCCTAAAGCCAGAGAACAAGGCTTTTACTCAATCCTAAAGCCAGAGAACAAGGCTTTTACTCAATCCTAAAGCCAGAGAACAAGGCTTTTACTCAATCCTAAAGCCAGAGAACAAGGCTTTTACTCAATCCTAAAGCCAGAGAACAAGGCTTTTACTCAATCCTAAAGCCAGAGAACAAGGCTTTTACTCAATCCTAAAGCCAAAGAACAAGGCTTTTAATCAAACCTAAAGCCAGAGAACAAGGCTTTTACTCAATCCTAAAGCCAAAGAACAAGGCTTTTAATCAAACCTAAAGCCAGAGAACAAGGTTTTTACTCAATCCTAAAGCCAGAGAACAAGGCTTTTACTCAATCCTAAAGCCAGAGAACAAGGCTTTTAATCAAACCTAAAGCCAGAGAACAAGGCTTTGCCTGAACAGGATATCAGTCCATTTCACTCAGTTTGATCTGTATTTGTTAAGGCTGTTACACAATGTCATCAGATTGAAGATTTTCAGAGTGCTGTTCAGGCTTAACTGGATGAAAAAAAAAGTAGAAAACACCCCCTATCATGTATTAACTTTAATTCCCATAGTAGCACGTAACTACATGCACTTTATGTTCTTTGTTAGCCTTAATCGGTCACAGGTCAAACCTTGCTAATGTCCTCTGCTTATGCATTTCAAACCTAAATATGGTTCGGTATTTCTCATCTCCAAACCCATTTGGACATAATGAGTCCAGAAAAATAGCCTCCTTCTTAGCAACTAATAACACCTGTGAAGAACATACCCTATTAATGTCAGCTATAGGGGCACCAACTGGTTTAAAAATAGAGGAAAAACTAAAAAACAATGTAACTGTACACAAAGCATGTAGTGGCTTGCTGTTTGTGACCCCCTAGACCATGCTGGCAAAATGATGATATCTTTAGATTCCACATTGTCCTATGAAAAAAAAACTATGTTCAGATCTCCTTGGACATAATCTTCACTTAAAGAGGTGTATCTGCGGGACTTATCAACACATTATACAACTTACCGGCAAACTAGGTTCGCTTAGTTTCCATTTAGGGACTTCAAATAGGTCAGCAATGTGGACATCCATTCCCTGAATAAAATTGTATGTCTGCATTTCATATACATACATCTCACAAAAGTGAGTAGTAAAAATGTGAGAGGTGCACTCACTTTTGCACAAACTTATGTGTAAGTCATCAAGGTAAATACAAATACATACATGTCTCCTGCCTGCCTCCTCTACCAGCCTGAAGCACGCATTCCCAATCTGAAAGCACAGAATGTTTTGCATAATTACAATAAAGGCATTAGAACCATCCAAACTCTTTACAGCAATATCCACTTACACTGCTCTCCACCTGTTCATCTAGCCCCAGGCTCCAAAAGTCTTCCCTTTGAAGACAAACTGGGCCATCCAGAACAACAATTTCTTTTGCTGGACGTGTTCTATCCAGCACATAGGTCAGCTAGAAATAAAAAATATCCCTGTTAGGAATAAGCAATCATGCATTTATTATTTAAAGCACACCAACAAGCTGTGCATGTGAACTATCCAGTTTAGTTTGGCACTCACCACTTGTTCTTGTTGAGGACACAACCTCTTGTGCCACAGTGGACCTTTATTGGCATACTGGTGGTCCACCAGTCCAATGTCTTCTGCATTGTTTTGGCTGCCCTCCGATTCATGGCTATGATCTACACAACAGGAAAGTAAATAGTAATCAGCATTGCCAAGTGTCATGTTTATATTTGCTATGTCACCAAGTAGGATTATTACAATACCTTGTGGCCGAAAGTAGGGCCTTAGCTGTGCAACATTCATTTTCTGTATTTTTCCTAACATAGCCACACTTGCCACACCCTTCTCTGTCAGGGATGTGAGGGTGAATGGCCCTTGGTGGAGATCCTGTAAACAATTTCCCTTCTTCACCTTCTTTTTGGGCTCCCCAATTAGGACCTCGTCCCCTGCCTTAACTGAGCACTGGCGAACCCCTTTCCTTTTCTTTGCCTCAAAAGCCTTTTTTTGTTTCCCCTGTGCCTTTTCAATGTTTTTCCGTACCTTAAAGATAAGAATATATTACTATGCGAACATTCTTATTCAAATTGAACATGCCATTCACACAACTCTGAACAAACCGTTTCATTGAGGGCCTTGACTCCAGCTAGTTTTAGCTCCAGCTCCTCCTCTGGGTCCGCCAATTCAAAGGCAGCGTCTGTCTCACAGACATTTAATGCCTGTGGTAGACGGGGGTGCCTATTGTACATTAAAAAGTACGGGCTGTACTTGGTGGATCTCTAATTTGAAACAAAATGTTTTGCATCAAATCACAAAATAAAACTCTTAAAACATGTATGCAACATATGTTATCTAGTCATTTTGAATAATAACCTGTTTTGCAGTGTTTATTCCATAAACTATGGCCTGTAAGTGGATGTCCCAATCATCATGGTGCTGATTAACATATTTTCTGAGAGTCCTCTTTATATTTTGATTAGTTCTCTCATCCTTCAACATAGAAAGGAATTGTTACATGCACTTTAGTGTACATTGGCTAAAATGGACTTTACTGTTTTGCGGGATGTCATGAGGGCACACTTACTTGGCCGTTTGACTGGGGATGGTATGCACTTGTGATGGCATGCTTGATGTTCAACGCCGCAAATATGTGTGCATTAAGCTGTACATCAGACACACATGGTTATTTTCAATATTTATTGGTCTCAGAAATGACCAATGAATTGTGATGATGCCATATGCCCTGTGTGAAGGGAGAGGGTAATAAGGACACATACCTCGTTAACAAATGCACGGCCCCTGTCAGTGATGATTTTCCGGACCATACCAAATGTGTAGAGCTTTGACACAAGTGCCTCAGCCACCTCAGTGCTAGAGCCACACTTCAAAGGCTCAGCGATAACCCACTTGGTGAACAGGTCTGTCACCGTGAGGACGTATTGATGGTCTTTCATGGTTTTTTTCAGTGGACCAATGAGGTCCATACCGACCACCTCCCACGGCTCTTTCACCTGTGGAGATATGTAATATTACCACATCACCTAACTTGTTGCTTTAAGTGGTACACCAAGGTAAGCTCTACCTTAATAGGGTGAAGGGCAGGAGACACAGTCTTTATGGGGTCGTTCTTTTGGCATCTGTGACAGCTTTTGACCTGATGGATACATTTATTATTTAGACAAAATAATTATATTATTTAGACAAAATAATTATCTGAAGTCAAACAAAGCCACTAAATCAATTCATTGCCTGAGAGCCATAGTGTCAAATTCCATTAAAGTTCCAAAAAAGTACCCAATCTGCCACATCTGCCTTTATGTTATCCCAGTAGTACCCCACAGCAACCCTGTCCATGGTCGCCCTCACGCCCCCATGGTTCCCTGTTCCAGGGTTGTTGTGGCACTCCTCCAGGACAGCCCGCCTCTGCTCATCAGACAGCACAACCAGCCTCATGAATTGTGCACTGGGGCCAATGTAGAATAATTTACTTTCTGTGATAGACAAACAATGTTTGTAACGTAATGATTTTGCTGCTTTGTTTGGTATTACAATACAGCACGTATGTGCACATGTGTCTGTTCAGGGATGCAAACACGTGTGGTGAAAAATGTTGGCGGTTACTATGTCTGACTAGATGGAACGTTACTGACATGCTCACACGTGTTAACTAAAACAATGCGAAATATTATTTTCAAATACCAGAGTATAGAAGAACAAGAGGCGAAACTCTGATGCTTTTTTTGGTAACAGCCACTAGGTGGCGTTTCGGTAGCCCGCCATTTTGGGGTGAAGTTTCCAACTGGAGTTACTGGACAACAGCACAGATAACAGTTTTTTGAGGTAGTTTTTTCTTGCATTAGTGAGTATTACCATTTTATGCAACTTTACACAATTACTACTATTATTAGTTAGTTACCAACTTCACTAGGCCTGAAATATATTTTGTACGTTTTAATCCCCTGGATTATGCTAAAAACATGATGATCTTATAGAACATGATGCATTGCTGTGTCCGTTATTCTATAATTGCCACTTTTGTACAGTGGCTGTGTTTTTGTTTACATAGTCTTGCTTTTTGAGAGAGAGAGAGAGAGAGAGAGAGAGAGAGAGAGAGAGAGAGAGAGAGAGAGAGAGAGAGAGAGAGAGAGAGAGAGAGAGAGAGAGTGTGTGTGTGTGTGTGTGTCTGTTCGTGTTTGTGTGAGAGAGAGAGAGAGAGAGAGAGAGAGAGAGAGAGAGAGAGAGAGAGAGAGAGAGAGAGAGAGAGAGAGAGAGAGAGAGAGAGAGAGAGAGAGAGAGAGTGTGTGTGTCTGTTTGTTTGTGAGAGGGTGTCGGTTCCTGTTTGTTTGTGTGTGAGTGAGAGAGTGTGTGTTTGTGTGTGAGAGAGTGTCTGTTTGTGTGAGAGAGTGTGCGAGTGAGTTTGTGTGTGAGAGAGAGTGTGTTTGTGTGTGAGAGGGTGTCTGTTTGTATCTGTTCCTGTTTGTTTGTGTGTGAGTGAGTGAGTTTGTGTGTGAGAGAGTGTCTGTTCGTGTTTGTTTGTGTGTGAGTGTGTGTGTCACAAATCATAATTCAACTTGAATGGTCTGTTTGTGTCTGTTCGTGTTTGTTTGTATGAGTGAGAGAGTGTCTGTGTTTGTGTGAGAGAGTGAGTTTGTGTGTGTGAGAGAGTGTGTTTGTGTGTGAGAGGGAGTATGTTTGTGTCTGTTCCGGTTTGTTTGTTTGTGTGTGAGTTTGTGTGTGAGAGAGTGTCTGTTCGTGTTTGTTTGTGTCAACTTATTTAAATATCTTACTTTACTGCAACTATCTGTTTCTGCTTCTTTATCATATTTATAGTGTGTGATTTATAAAATACCTTATATCCTACATCACATACATCATATATTGTGTCTGGTCACTGTATATCTTATATCAGAATATTATATTACTGTAAGCCTACTGTGAATATTAAAATACGCCGAACCATGTGTCCTGTATCATAGCTACATGAATGACATTTGCAGCAAAAAAAACCGCGCGAAAATCAGTTTGATATTCAGTGAGGTATAATTAATTTAATGCGCTGACAGCTCATTGCACCTGCCAAACAGATTACAGCGGGTGACCGGTCTAAGATGGGACACTGGCAGTAACTTAGCGGTTGATAGGGCGTCTATCAATAATGATGTCTATGCACTCACGTACCTCTTATAACAAAATTTGCAGCCATTCGTGAGACCTTCTTCTTCAACGCTGCATCCACCAACCCGTCAACCAAATATTGTCTAACGGCAGCGTAAAGGGCAAACTTCTCATTTCGCTCATTTCTTCCACTGAACTCCATTTTCTTTTGCTGTGAGTGAATGAAAGTTTCGCGGTACAAATATGCGCATGCGTGGAACAGATCGTGCAGTGTCGTAAATCAAAATCAGCATCGCAAAACAGAATTATAATTTGCGCATGTGCGTTTTCTACTGCGTCTACTACGCATGCGTAGAACGGATCGTGCAGGTGGAACGGATCGTGTACCGACAGTGCCCGCTGATGCGAGGCGGAATCTGAAGGCATGTTTCCTCTGCGTTGCCATGGCTACCCACTCCCGCTGTGACACCATGGCGACTGGAGACACGGGTGTTAACTGTTTCCTCGAGGGTCAGGACTTCATCACTCTGTCATAGTCATGGTGGAATAAGGGATATTTACATCCATTCATTCATCCATCAGTACCTTCATCCATCCTAAAACCCTTGTGTTTAATGTAACCACAGGGACTTCTCTGTCTTTGAACCCTCTGATGGTGTCCACTACACTGGACATATGGTAAAAAGCCTGTTAATCCTTCGTGGTGTGACTTGTTTTTATATTTGTGACAACACAAACTGTTTTTTATTGTATTTAAATAGAATAATGTTGAGAGATGCATATTATTTATTTATTTTTGAAAAATATATTTTTAGGGCTGTCAAAGTTAATGTGAGCACTTTAGATATTAATGAAGTGTGATTAATATAATTATTTTGACATTCATACATAGTCACTAAATGTAATTATTTCATACTGCTTTCTAAAAACTGGTCAGAAATATTTTAGATTTTTTCCCCCCATATTTCTCAATTTTATTATACTAAAAAAAAAAAAAAAAAAAAAAAAAAAAACAGCATTACTCTCAGGAACGTTGTCAACTTGATTAAAAGTAAATATTTTACAGATAATATTTTAACAATTTGTTTGAATTAAATGACAACTTAAAAGCCAAATGTTTAATTTTGGAAACAATTATTGGATTTAGTTGTATTTATGTATTTTTTTTAAAATATATAGCTGTCTTTATATTTATCAACGCATATTTATCATCGTATTTGGGCTCCTTAGTATCAAAAATCAAAAAAGTAGGAAGTCCAAAATCTTCTTGATTTATATTTTTCATAATTAATGTCCCATTACCAAAAATTCCTGTCAGTCTCTACTTGAAGCCACATCCACCTCCTTACATTTTTTTATTCATACGCTTTTTACACTTTTGAAAACGTATAAAGTAACCCGTGACAATTTTTTTTTTTTTTTTTATTGTAAAGAAAATCAGTAAAGAAGACAGACAGGCATGCAAAAGGTAAGACAGTTATTTTGGGCTGGTGTAGGGACACGGTTGTCATTGCTTTTGGTTCATAACACTGCACAAGATGGGCCTCAGGGCAGTTTAATTATAACTTTATGGCTCCTGGCCCTTCAGTGCTGTAGTTCAGTGTGAGAAGCACACAGAAATGGCATGAAGCCAGAGCCTAACAGTCTACCCAGAGACCAAAACCCACTACCCAAAACTCAAGCTACTAAAATATCATCTCCTTTAAGATGTTGTTTTAATTTGATCATGACATGAGAAATTAAAGCTGCAGTCCGTTGCTTTTTTGTGTTAAAAATGATCCAAAATAAATTTGTGAGCAAATACATAACCATGCAGCCAGTGTTCAAAACTATCTGCTTGCCTTAGCTCGATTCAAAACGGTAAGCTTGTAATAATGTTTTTAATTCCAGTGGTACTGGTGGATTTCCGCGGGAGATTCGAGCATGTCTTTGTGTCAATACGTCACATCTGTACATATAAAGTAGGAGTCTCGGCTAGTATAAGATATATTGCGTGTGTGAGGATGCTGGAGGTGGAGATTTATAGCCTTTTCTCACAGCACTTGATA
This sequence comes from Rhinichthys klamathensis goyatoka, assembly GCF_029890125.1. Lineage (NCBI taxonomy): Eukaryota > Metazoa > Chordata > Actinopteri > Cypriniformes > Leuciscidae > Rhinichthys > Rhinichthys klamathensis. Next base: position 6,510,619 of record NW_026606722.1, read on the forward strand.
TCATTAAACTTATCAATTTGATGACGGATCCAGAAAGGTTCAAACGACAATCACCAGTGACAACTAGAGATTCATCCGTTGTAAAATGCTAAAGACTTCGGAGTGGCTACAGAAAAAAAGAGACTGCAACCGGCTCATGCGAAAACAAGGAAAAAAATCGGAAGGGCATTAAATGTAGTCACGCAATGCTGACGTTGAACATTAACAATTTGAGAATAAAGTATAATTTGCACGGTTTTGCGTGATATGATAAGCGATTGTTAGATTTAATCAGTCAGAACCAGAGCAAAAGTGGATGTTACTTACTAGTTCAATTACATTTTCCAGTGAAAATTATTATGTTGGTCACACTTCCAAAAAGAATAATCTGTGATTCTGAATGCCAGTATCCACACCGGCGCGGCGACTGACAGCTGCACACTCTCCTCAAACATTGGATTCATCCGAGCTGTGCCGTGTCGAAGTACAACTCACGTAAAGTTGATAATTCCGCGAATGACTGCAATTGCAGATTTCGAACAGAGATGGCGACAAAGAGGAAAAACTGCGGACTGCAGCTTTAAATATGCCTTGATCTTTTGACATAGGGCTATATAAGGTCTTTTTACCATTAAAACATCCTGCAAGTTTCATGGCTTAAAATGTCCTCCTTATTATAAACAAAACATTTATTTAATCAAGCTCCAAAAATGGGTTGTTTTGATATTGCAGGATCTGGGACGTCACACGGGCAAATAAATTTGCATATGACTGCCTCCAGAGCAAAACATTGATGAATAGTTATAAATCATCACACCTTAGGCCCCGCCCACTGGAATTGCTCTGGCTCTGCAGCTTAAATATTTTATTTTGGATGTGTTCATTGTGATTATATTGGCTGGGTTTATCAAAGTTTATAACATTTAAAGCATATCTTTGCTTGGTGCATTTGGAAACAAAGCTTGTCTATTGCTAAATGTAATCGCATGCATCTCTGATGATTATACTGTCCGTGTGTTGAAAAAAAACTTAGATTAAACACACTCGCAACCGACACTCCCCAAAGCGGAGGCGTAGCGTTGCCAGCGGCACTGAGCTGAGTTTTACCGCTGTAGTGGACACACACCTTAAACCATAGCTTTAGCGGCTGACATTTGCTTACACTGGATGTGAGCGTCGCGTCAAAAGCAAATAGAATCCATTATAACCACTGACGCTGCAACACTGAATGCAGTATACAGATGTGTGTTTGGTTTCTGACACACTTTCACGCACTTGAGTCTGCCGACAACAGGACAGAAGAGTGAAAGAACCTGAACATCCTGAGGATGTTTATTCAGAGCATTTTGTTTGGTAAATGAGGCACAGTGTAATGAAGAGTTTGCAAAGGAACTTTTGTTGAAAGATGAAACAGCGAACTGTATTTATATAACTTTGTTAACATTATAAGTGATCCTCAAGCAACATGACCCCTATTAAAACACAAAAGTTGAAGAATATCCTGTTTGAAAATGAGTGTAGATGGGGTTAATCTGGAGTCAATCTCCAGATAAAAACACACACACACACACACACACACACACACACACACACACACACACACACACACACACACACACACACACACACACACACACACACACACACAGTATAAAAGTGATTATAAAACGTTTATCTAAGATCAAGTCATGGTTATTTTGAAAGGAGACTCCCAAAAGACAACTACAATCTATACATAGTAGCCTGTAATTTTATTGGCTCTATTGTCTTAAATGCAAACAACTCCATTCAAGTCACAATGAAATCAAAATCTACGATTCTGATAATTTGACGCAAAACTTGTCTGTAATTTATATCTTTCTATACTGTAAAATGATAAAGGATACACCTCTTCCACGTTGGTCATCTGATTAAAAGCGACCCCTGGTGGTTGTGTGTGTGAATGGAACACATCACATCATCACAAAGCGTTTAACCGCGATTGCTCATCATCCCACACAATTAAGTGGAATATTAACATGAACAGTGATTTTTAAACATGAGAATCCATCAATATATTTCTATGTGGCTGACTGTGGACACTTTTGGATCAAAGTCGACATTTGACCCGAGAGATCGCGTGAGTGAACAGGTAACGTAACTTCTCGTTTTTATTTAGCGTGTTTGATTATTTATAAATACAATTTGTGAAAATAACGTAGGCCTACGACTAGGACTGGAACATCTTGTTGACAAAACAACAAAAAATATCGAAGGCTAAAACTTTGTAATGATAGTTTGTATATAGTTTTTTGACAACATGCGGCAAATTGAAACTAGCTAATGTAAGTTAACGTTAAACAAACAACAGGGCCGATGGTGCAGTAACGTTATCATGCGCGCGGCGTTTCCAAAAGAAAACGTTTCTTTTTATATTTACCATTTTGAATTAAAATGTTTCGAAATGCGATGGAGGATGATTGTTGTATATTTGATTAAATTCACGAACTAAGTTTAAAATGTTAATGGTTTCCCAGATAGCAATGAGTCGGCGGACCACCGTCGGTTCTCCGGCGGCAGTAGAAGCGTCAGAATGGCGACATCGCAAACACGTTGGACGGCGCACCGCCGGCGGCAGCCGCTTTTTAAAAGCGGCAGCCGCCTTCCTACCGCCTTCGTTAAGCGGCCGGCCCGCGGGCCAACCGCCGTTCCGCCGCCTTTATATTGAAGGCCGTCCTTCCGCGGCCCGCCGGAGGCAAACGCTATTTTCGAGCGCTCTGCCGCCGCTTATTCTGGCTATATATATATTTTTTATTTATTTATTTATAGCATGCAGTTTATCAAGAATAATGATTGCTCAAACCAGACAAATTTACAATTGGCATTTTTATTCTACATTTCAAAGTACAGTAACTGTCATTTAAACAATATGTTTCAGATCACTGAAACATAACAGAAAAATAAATAAATCAATATACTAACATGCAGGTTTCCAATTCAATTTTGGTTAAACAGCCTTACAAGCAAATTACAACACTTACAATAAGTGTTCATATAAAAAGGACAGCTCTAGGGTAAAAAATTACCAGTAAACATTATGACAAGTAAAGAGGATATTTGATACCAAATAATGTGCAAGATACCAAATAAATAAAAGTATAACTACATTTACAAACCATTTCTAACAATATGATAAGTGGTAGTAATTTATAGTAAAGCTCTGGAGTAGAATAGGCCATTATAACCCCAATGCTGACCTGTGGCACAAGGATTTACAAGCTTTATTTGAAAAAGAAAAAAAGAAAGTAATTTCCACAGTGAGTGAGTGTAGTCTGACACTTCTGACTTCTTTAAGGGTCTTGATTCTACTGACTGCAAGATAAAGAAAGGATTCCAGTTGTCAGTGATTCTGGGGTGTCAGTAGTCAGTCTAGTTTTAAGTGGTCGGCTGTGGGTCCCTCTCAGCTGTGCGGCGCCTTTTTCTGCCTTCACGGTCAGATGCTCCTTTCAGGTAACGCGTAACGTTAACCTGGACCGCCTCATCAGTGCATCCTGGGTTGCCGGGTCCTTCCGGATGGCTAATATAGAAAATACAGATCTGTCATTTAATTTGAATTGCATGAGGACAATAGGACATACACATCTACTTAAATCTAAAAAAAAATATCCAACTTACTTTGAACAATGGTCTTCAGGAACATGTCTCTAAAACATGCTTTATCCCCTACACCAAGCTGAAAATCCAAAAAAGTGTTACAAATTACATTTCTCTGAAGCTTCTCATAAATAAATAAAAAATGTGAAAGGCTAAGGATTCAGACTGTAATATATGCAGTATACAATGTTAAATTTTACTTTATATCTAGGTCTACTACATGTACAGGTAGCCCCAGTGGGAATTAAACCTACAACCACAGGTGCTGTTTGCAAGTTGTACCTAATTGCTCAGTGCAAGCAAACGTCTTCAACATTGTTTGTTGAACTTGCTTCACCTGCTCTTGAAGTAAGATTTTACAATTCGTATTTTTATATGTAATATTGTAGTGTTTATTATAAATGATTTATCTGTGCACTTCATTATTCTTTTAAAATTCATGTAGCCTTATAATCTTTAATCAAATACGTTACCCTTCCCTCCCCCCTCGAAACGACTTCTCTTCTCTTCCGGTCATGTGCTATGGCGCGAGGGCGTGGCAACTCCCCTCAAACCGTGCTATGAGCAGAGATGGAGAACAGGAGCGCTAGAGTAAAACCCTGCCCTCCGTTCAATATACCGTTTCACTTCTAAATACGTCACAACACTGGAGAAAAGTCGTTTGTAACTTCCGGTTCATGCCGACTTCAAATAGAAGCAATAGTTTCCAAGACAAAAAAACTTCACAAATAACATCACTTACTTGTACTCAAACTCTTGGCTCTGTGAAGTGGAGTCTGGATTACTGGGGAGAAACCTGGTAGCGAGAAAGAGGAAACAGAAATTTGAAAATCTAACAAATGGTATAGTTTAGTGGCAGGATCACAAATCCAGCATAACAGCAATAGATTTTACATACCAGTTCAGCATTTTCCTGGTTTTCTGGAATCGATGCATCTTTCTAGAGTTTTTTTTCTTGAGACTTACAAGATTCTAGAGTAGGGAATAATGAATATAAGAGTCAGTTATCCACAATAAACAGAAAATAAATTACACAGATGAAATACAGGAAAATCAAATAACACAAGTCAGACCCATTTACCTGCTCCCTTCATGAACTTAAAATGATGTTTCTCCCAGGTGCTGTGTGGAGGTGTGCAGAGGATGGCTAAATTGTTGCCTTCGTCTTTTTGCTGAGGTTAAATGGGGGCCAATGGCACATGCTCTCGCTGAGCCACTCTTGCGGAACCACTGCAAATGGCAGATCCTCCTCGTTGATAAACTGAACAATGTGAACCATCTAAAATAGAAGAACATTTTGCATAAAGTATACTTTTTGATTAATTTCCAGGCAAAATCAATAACATTAAAATGCTCACCCCTTCAAAAAACGAGTCATTTTCACAAGTGGATCAACAGAAAACCATGTTCAGAAAAACACAATCATATACATATACACACATATATACATACACACATATATATATATATATATACACACACACACATAGTTATTTTTGTAAGAAAACACCAAAAGTTAAACTTTCTAGATGTAAAGCTTTCTTTCTAGATGTAAAGCTTTGGCGATCTACTGTAGCTAGATACATTTCAACATGTCGAACATGCTTGAATTCAGTGAGTAAAAAAGGCGAAGCAGCATGTGTTAGCTAACACTGTAAGTTAAACTAGACTAGCAGCATGGTTGTCGAATCAAACAAAACATCATTATGTTTAGTTAGAAAACAACACAAGTTATACTGATCAGTCTTTCTTGTCGTAAAGATGTTGCTAACGTTACCATTCCCACGTGGGCGGGAGAATTGTCCTTCAGGATTTAGTTACGTAAGTTAGTTAATTATTCGACTGACCAATACTATCTTAAACCACATACTGTAGTAGGCCTACTCACACTTGCATAAACATACGTAAATATAGTTAAAAGAAGAAAAGAAAAAACTAACGCCAGGAAGAAACTAAGTAACGTTAGCCTAACTAACATTAGCTATGTCAGAAACATGACGCAAACTTTGTAAACAGGCTAACTTACTAGCTTGACTAGTAAGGCAAGAACATATTTGAAAAAGATGAACTAAAAATGTAAAAAATGAACATAATATTGCGTTACACAAAAAGGAAAAATGTACTTACTTTAAAGATCGTAGTCAATGACTAGATAGGATATCCTCTCCAAATACTGAAATCGTGTGACGAGTGGCCACTGTTGTGTTGGTAAATCTGCTTCCGTTTTTTAGGTACTGCCCCTCTCGGCCGGTGGAGGTACTTCTCTGTTTGTGCTTTAATACTTTCTTAAACATTTGTACAGATTGCAAAACTCGCTATTGCAAATTAATCCCTTATACCTGTAAAAGGTAAAATAAATAAAAAAAATCGAACTTGTAAAAAAATGAAAGACATAAACGAAATTTTCTGGGGTGACAGAGAGACAAAATATTTCTAAATATTTCACTTTATCTTTCAGGTCAAAACAGGGATTTTCATGTTTATTATAAATATTACCATGGTTGCAAATTAATAAAAAAAATCTAAAGCATACCCAAGCTTTTGGCCAAGTTGCAGATGTCTTTCACTGTTCACTGATTTCAGGCATTGGTTAAAAGTCTAACTTCATCCATTTATTCTGCTAAATTGTTCATACCATGAATGAAATATTTATTTTAAAACCTAATCAGAATCAGAAAGATATTTATTGCCAAGTAAGTTTTACAAAAGGAATTCTTTTTGGACTATTTGTGCATCTCACTTGTGCATAAATCAAAGAAATGAATTGTCACCTTAAGTGAATAAAATAATTCTATATATTTTACATAGGCCTATCACTGAATCGCTTCAGAGTTTCAACGTAATTTAAATGTATTTTCCTAAACCTTATCATGGAATCAGACTGAGTCAAATCTGTTATAAACCCTATAATGACTTTGGTACCTAAAAATTTGATATAATTCACATAATAATTATAATCGCTTTAAATGTGAAAGTTAAAATGCTGTCAGTTCCACTCATGCCAATGACATGGCTGGTCGATTTCAAAGCGGCTTGCCGCCAGCCGGCCGCGGTTCATTTAGACGGCGGCAACCGCCAGAGAGAATGAAGTCGGCGGCCCGGCGGCTGTTCGCCGGCGGCATCTCGCAAGAAATGGGAGTGACGTATTCGGCGGCAAACGTTTCTTCTCCGCCAGCGGGCCGCACCTATAGCCGACAGTTTGGGGCCGGCGGCAAAAAGAAGCCGTGCCGATATTTTTTGCTATCTGGGTTAAAACGCACTGTGGTATATGGGCTAAGTGAATTTGTTTTAAGAATATGCATCTTATTGGTTTAGTTAAGGAAGTAATACATTTATAAATTATAATCTGTAGAAGACAAATGTGGGAATATTATATTAAAGTTTGAGAAACCATTGAGTTACAGAAACCAAAAAGAGTTTCCCCGGTCTCTCTGCTGTCAAATCCGTATAAACCATTTACGGCCTTTATACAACATGATAGTAGGCTAACATGATAGGTCAGTAGCAATACTTTGTAATCGATACTGAACTTAATAGGTAACCAGTCTAGAGATGATAAAATTGGTGTTCAATGATCATATTTTCTTGACCTAGTAAGAACTCTAGCAGCTGCATTTTGATTTTGGACTAATTGTAGCTTGTTTATTGAGGATGCAGGACAACCACCTGACCTAGTAATGCATTACAGCAATCCAGTCTAGAGGTCATGAATGCAAAATAAAATGCATTTCAGTTCTCTCTTCCTCTTTTCTTCTCCTTGTTTTCCACGTCCTCATCTGCTTAAGGGAGGTATAGTTAGGAATATAAAGTAGCATTTCTCAGAGTGTGATATATAATGATTCCGGTCCAGTATGTACGAGTGGAGTGGAGCCAAAGGAATAAATCTTCTGTAATCCGTCCACTCGAGCTTTCCATGTTTTCCATTGTCCTCTTCTGCTTGGCCTTTAGAATAACTCTGCTCCATCTTTATGAAATTTACCTTTATTATTATTATCTTCAGTTATTTCAATATGTTTGTGGATTTTAATATCACAAGTTATATTTCCTATGTTTGCTTATAAATAATTTATGCATATAAATGTTATATATAATTGATATTCATATACATAGATATATTTTCATATACTGACATTTTTCAGGTAGCCTTTGCTGAGAGAGTTATTGGTGTCCTTAATAATAATTTGTGTGTTGTTATTGTTTTTGGTGCTTCTTTGCGTTTCTGGTCGTGTTTACCTGCATCTTTCACATTAAAGACTGAGATTTTTGAGGGCATTTTCCAACACAAAATGTTCAATATTTTCATCATGATGCTATTTTACCATTCAAAGCAGCGTATCGCTTGCAGTAAGATTGCTCATATAAGAAATGAACAACTGCTCAGGTCCCCAGGCCACATCTTTCCTCATCTGAGCGACCACTTGATTTTAGACTTTGAGTACATTAGATTTGGCCATAAATTCCTGACATTGATTATATTTTCATTAGATTTAATCAGATTAAGAAATGCCCAAGAGCTGCAGTTTTCTCTGGATATGAAGAGGTATTATAGAGACAAAAGCTCTCAGGGTTTTTTTCTGCTTTACTTTCCCCCCCAAAATATATATTTTTAATGCATTTAAATGGATAACTTTACATTTATACATTTGTTCATTATTTTAAATGTTAATATTGGTAAACAATACATTTAAATAAATAGAAAAATAATGTAAATAATTCATATATTTAAATTAACAGTATTTCATTTAATATTACATTTGATCACATTTTCACACTTTTTTTTATTTTATTTGACCAGAACTTTTTTCTCTGGAATATATATATATATATATATATATTTGTTTTTAGTTAAATTAGTTATAGGAGATTCAACTCGATTTAAAAAAAAAGTCAATTTAATATAATTTAAGTTAAAGTGACTTAAAGGAATAGTTCACTTAAAAATTAAAATTGTCATCATTTACTCACCCTCAAGTTGTTTCAAACCTGCATGAATTTCTTTCTTCTGCTAAAGAAGATATTTTGAAGAATGTCAGTAACCAGACAGTTGATGGTCCCCATTGACTTCCATAGTAGTAGTAAAAAAAAAAAAAACTATTTAAGTCAATAGGGTCCATCAACTGTTTGGTTACCGACATCCTTGATCGCCACCCCGATCTTCAGTGCCACTCTGCCGCTCGTGTGCATGTCTGCAGTTTGAGCAGTGTGTGTCTGAAACGTTGTGGGCATTCATAGGTCTCATGTGAGATTTGTAACTCTTTGTGTGTGTAAACCCATGTGAAATATCAGTCTGTTGTTAAACACATGAATGTGTGTTTGCGTGTCTGGTTGCTTTAATTGAATCTGGCCCTTGGGAAGCACGCTGTCTCAGCTGTGGGGTTGCGATCTCATCTCAGAGTGTGACTGGGTGAGTACGCTGGCAGTCACACGCAGTCAAGTCAATATCACAGATAAATATTGCAAAGGCCTGTTCTCCGGGCTATGAATAATGAATGCGACCATTTTGGCTCTAAACTTGCCTGTTGTCTCGCCAGGCGTGCGTGAGCACATCTCTGCGTTTCCGCCCGTCTTCCTCTCGCTCCCTCCGTGTCTCTCTCCATCTGTGGAGGAGTACTCTCATAAACTTCTCATTATAAACTGACCTGCTCGAGAGGGATCAGAGAGATTCATAACTCTTCTGTGAGTGTGTGTGCATGTGATTTATTGCTCGATCTCAGCAGAAAGTGACCTGGGATGGGTTCAGGAGTGTGTGGATCCTCTGCAGGGCTACAGACGAGATGAGCGGATGATCCAAACCTCTTCTGTATTAGTATATTTAGGGTTCCAAGCAGCACGAGTGCATGATGCCCATCTGTCTGCAGGATAAAGGCCAGCAGGACGTCTGGGTCATGTAATGATCTTTATAATCTCTTGAGACTGATCTTGTTTCACACTGATCTTGTTTCTTATTTCACTCTGTTCATTGTTTACTTTTACTTGGTTTATGGATTAATTAGGCCTACTCCAGGTTTCACGACTTCACACTTGCATTTGTGAACCCCGGGTTATTAATACTCTTATTTGCATACTGTATATGGTGAATAACATTGGTTGGTTGAGCTCACAACAGGCACACAAATAATGACAAATAAACAAACTGAACTTGCCCAACGTTTTATTCATTTTCTTTATTTTATTTTAAAATGAAATGCACAAAAGTTTCTGTGACTGTACAAAAATATGAATATGCGCTTATGATTGGGCTGTTGCTATAAGTAGCTCGCTGAACCATTGTAACACTGCATTGTTTTACTCTGTATTCTGAAATTTTACAATACATTTCAATACAACACAAGTCATTTATTAGTGACTATAGCGTACAAAGGTTTGGGGTCGGTAAGATTTTTATTGAAAGTTTGTTCACTAAGGCTGCATTTATTTAATCACACTCACAGTAATTACTATTTAAATAGTTTTCTGTGAATATATTTTAATATGTAATTTTATTCCTGTGATGGCAAAGCTGAATTTTCAGAATCATTACTCCAGTCTTCAGTGTCACATGATCCTTCAGAAAGTCATTGGCTGATTTGCTGCTCAAGAAATATTTCTTATTAGTTGAAAACATTTGTTCTGCTTACTATTTTCATAGAAACTGATACATTCTTTTCATTTTTCTTTGATTTAATAGAAGTTTTTATATTACAGATATTGTGTAACCAAAAATACCAATGCTAACCAGGAAAAAACAACAAAAAGCAAACAGCAAAACCCCCGAAATGCACCAGGACTTATTTTGAAATATCTATGAAATGGCTGCTTCTTCATAAAGGGGATTCAGATAAAATATACACTCTTAAAACCATCTACAAAATATTATAATATATTTAATTAGTCATTTCACTCTATTTTTTCTTCTTAAAATAACAGTACACTTATTACGGAGAGGGAGACCCTCTTTTCATAACCTGAGGTAATATTCTTTGCTCATGGACAAAATGGAGTTTACAATGGCTCCTTTTGGGAATTGAACCAAAAACTGACCTTACATGTCAGTGAGCTTTAACCAGTTTGCCACACCAACCCCATGTCACGCATAAGAATCAAAATAACATGCTTCAGATATCTCTGCATTTTTTTTATGTAAGACTTGTGGATAACAACTGTATCCAGAGCATCCATGGTCATTTTTCTTTCTTTTTTCTGGCTTATTGATTGCAGATTTGGCCTGTATTTCCCATTATCAATTCTGACTAAAGGATACAACTACCTCATTCAGGAAACTTTTTATTTAGCGCTGATGAAAACTTTATGGCATCTGTTGTTGATTAGCATTCAGAGAGATTGTTTCTCTCCCTCTCTCTGAAATGCAGTGGCATCGGTCGTAATAGCATCATCAGTCTTTTCTAATGAGTTTATTTCTTTTGCCGGAATGAGCAAACACTTTCTGATCGGAGTGATGGCATAATGAAATCATTTGAAACTGTATTTGATAAACATTTCATTTAATTCATTTCTGTGCTTGCATGCCGCTTGCGTGACTCGTACACAGAAATGATTCTCATGACAAGCTATAAAGACATCACAATAGACTGGGAGAGTTGGGCTCTCTTGCGCTGAAGCATTTGCTGAGGTACTGTTGTTGTGGCAACCGGTTCTCTGTGCCCTTGAACGGAGGATAACTCTGGGCTAGCGGGGCAGGGTTAGTGTGCTGTGATTGACAGTGTGCTGCTAGAAAGCTGTTGTGCGTGGGTTAGAAATAAGCCTCTCCACTGGGTGGCTTAAAGGGTCTTGCATGGGCTACAGAGCCAAAACTCTGTGCCTTTACATAGAAAATAGATTGTTGCTGCGGGAGGAATGAGGAACAACCAAGAGATGAGTTAGAGACATAGACATCTGCTTGACAGAATCAGAAAAGAGAGAGGTCAAGAAAGGAAAAGGCAACATGGGAGGGACAGATGGGACAGAAGTTTTGTCTCAGGGGACTGGGGTGATTTATCGGAGTAACAAACTGTTTTTAGTAACAACTATGGGTTAAATAAGGATTTTGGAGGTAACATCTGTTGGGGATTCTGGTATTCGACCTGTAAGATATGACATGGCCTCCCTTCCATCCCCAAAAAGCATAATTATACAGTGTTGGGGAGTCACTTTAAAAATAATAATTCATTACAATATTGCATTATTTCTATTTAAACTGTTGTATAAAATCAGTAACACATTTGTACAAGGGCTATTCGGAAACAGCAATTGTGTGATATTGCTTAACTACATCATATGATATTAATTTGAGACGACAACTCATACAGGGGCTTGAATTTATCTTGAGGACTCCTTTCTATGTGGAGTTTGCATGTTCTCCCTGTGTCAGAGTGGGTTTCCTCCGGGTGCTCCGGTTTCACCCACACAGTCCAAAGACATGCATGTTATAGGTGTGAATGCGTGTGTGAGTCCCAAGCCATGTAATAGGGAGGGTTGGGGAAAGATCTGGCAACCTACCCTGAAAAAAACATTGCCAAGAAGATTTATGGACAGTCTCTTGCTTTTGGCGAAAGATGGTCATAGAATCACCAAATACGACTGGATTAAATGGAGGAGGAACCTGAGCCCGACTTTTGACTCGGCCCTGGCAACCATTCATAACGCCTTAGCTTATGTTTAGTCTTTACTTTCTCTCTTAATAATGGTTGTTTCTAGTGGTCGACCGATATTGGTTTTTTGATTGTCGATATCTTAGAGAGCAGGCTGGCCTATATATATAAATACTTTATATTTATTTTAATCAATATTTAATAAATTAGAAATAAATTAGAAAACAAACCTTTAAAATAAACATGCTTAGGCCTATACTTTAGATGGCAACTTCTTGAATCTACAATCCTATTACAGTTTTTTTCCCTAATAAAGTAATTGTTTAAAAATATATGAATGTGAATAAAAAGGAAGTAATCTGGTAATTTCCTGCGCACTGGTAATCATATTTTTTCAAATAAAGACAAGGTAACGCAAATTTTACATACAGCACACAGTGAAAACGATATGAATATGACACGGTGGGCAACTGGATATAGCACAGCATATTTTAAAACGAAGGATTTAAAGTTTTTCGATCGAGTCTCCTGTGAAGCTGATCTTCTGTTCGCATTCACTCACTTCACACAGATCGACCGTCACTCGCAGTAACACGTTTATGCAGGCTATAAATGCACACTTCACAAGATATCACAGCTGGATTTGATTAAATCTGCAAGGTTTGTGAAATTAAATGTTTATTAGATATTCAGAGATTTGTTTAAATGATGTAGATGCGCATTTGCTGAACGTTTACAGTAAATGAGAAAGTATTTTAGCCTGATTGTTTGCCTTTTATGTTACAAAAAATATAAAAGCAAACGCTTTTTCGCATACCATTTACTTTCTTTGTTTACCAGTTCTGTCTAACAAAGTATTCGATATGACTGACAGAGATCGTAAACTAATGAAGACGGAGAATGTGAGTGAGCGCTGTGTGATCAGGCACTGCCGTTCTCTTCTCTGGTGCTGGTGTTCTCAGAATCAAAATAAAAGTCCCGGTTCCAACACATCGGCCAATCAGAAAAACGTATCGGCCGATGCCGATATTTTAAAAATGCCAAATATCGGCCGTGGCGATATATCGACCGACCACTAGTTGTTTCCTGTGTGGTTTTTCTTTTACTGCCCTTGCTAGTGAGGGGCTGTGAGCTTGTCAGGTATATTTTGTGTTTAGTGTGTACTTGTACACTGCTGTGTGTGTAAGCACAGTTATGTCAGAGCACCTGTATCAAAGCACGTGTCTCTTGAGTGTGATTTTTTTTTTTTGCATTCAAGGCCATTTATATGATGTTGTCACAAGCATCTGCAGTTGCATAACGTCCAACTGCCAAGCAACAGTTACATCTCTAACAGTGGAGTGAATGTGAGAAAAGAAAATTGGAAAAGAGATGATGAATGAGCGAATGGACATCTTGTGCACATGCAATAAAGTTTAAGACCATTTAATTACTGGCCTCACATAAAAACAGTTTATCATGGACTAGTTTGCACATTGAGTATTTGTTTTGGAACAACATTAAATTGAAATCTTTATTTAAACGTATGCAAATTTGCATAAGATGGTCTTTGTATTTCAATTTTGAATGGAAAACAAGTAAACAATATTGATTTGAGAAAAAAGTGAACTGAGTGAGTTTGCTTCCATTTTCCTATGGTCAAATGCAACACTGAGGTGCATTTTTGGTAGGGATGCACGATATGTTGGCCACCATATCGGCATCGGACGATATACAGTGGGGCGAACAAGTATTTGATACACTGCCGATTTTGCAGGTTTTCACACTTACAAAGCATGTACAAGTCTGTAATTTTTATCATAGGTACTCTTCAACTGTGAGTGACGGAATCTAAAACAAAAATCCAGAAAATCACATTGTATGATTTTTAAGTAATTAATTTGCATTTTATTGCATGACATAAGTATTTGATCACCTACCAACCAGTAAGAATTCCGGCTCTCACAGACCTGTTAGTTTCTCTTTAAGAAGCCCTCCTGGTCTCCACTCATTACCTGTATTAACTGCACCTGTTTGAACCCGCTACCTGTATAAAAGACACCTGTCCACACACTCAATCAGACAGACTCCAACCTCTCCACAATAGCCAAGACCAGAGAGCTGTGTAAGGACATCAGATAAAATTGTAGACCTGCACAAGGCTGGGATGGGCTACAGGACAATAGGCAAGCAGCTTGGTGAGAAGGCAACAACAGTTGGCGCAAACATTAGAAAATGGAAGAAGTTCAAGATGACGGTCAATCTCCCTCGGTCTGGGGCTCCATGCAAGATCTCACCTCGTGGGGCATCAATGATCATGAGGAAGGTGAGGGATCAGCCCAGAACTACACGGCAGGACCTGGTCAATGCCCTGAAGAGAGCTGGGACCACAGTCTCAAAGAAAACCATTAGTAACACACTACGCCGCCATGGATTAAAATCCTGCAGCGCACGCAAGGTCCCCCTGTTCAAGCCAGCGCATGTCCAGGCCCGTCTGAAGTTTGCCAATGAACATCAGGATGAGCCAGAGGAGGAATGGGAGAAGGTCATGTGGTCTGATGAGGCAAAAATAATGAGCTTTTTGATCTGAACTCCACTCGCCGTGTTTGGAGGAAGAAGGATGAGTACAACCCCAAGAACACCATCCCAACCGTGAAGCATGGAGGTGGAAACATCATTCTTTGGGGATGCTTTTCTGCAAAGGGGACAGGACGACTGCACCGTATTGAAGGGAGGAATGATAGGGCCATGTATTGCAAGATCTTGGCCAACAACCTCCTTCCCTCAGTAAGAGCACTGAAGATGGGTCGTGGCTGGGTCTTCCAGCATGAGAACGACCCGAAACACACAGCCAGGGCAACTAAGGAGTGGCTCCGTAAGAAGCATCTCAAGGTCCTGGAGTGGGACCTTGAGATGTTCAGCCAGTCTCCAGACCTGAACCCAATAGAAAATCTGTGAAAAGTCTGAAGTGTCCATCACGCACCCATCCAGAGTGAATCAATCGAATGAACTGCATTTGAGTTCATCCTAGTGAACCAGATTTCCCCTCCAAATGTGCATAAACAAACTGTGTCACATAGGAATATATAGCCGCCCATGTTCTTATTCTGCAAAACATTTAAATGTTGTAGCTTGTGATCTTTTAGAAACTGTTTTCATTTCAGGCCAAGAGGGAATAGGAGATAAATAGCACAGCAGCAGGAGCAGGAGCGGGAGTTCAGGGACAGAGATGAGCCAAGAGGCGAAATGAACAGATAAAGGATGAAGTTTGCCGCTCAGGATCAGGCTGCATGTCTGCAGGCGGCGTCGCGATGAAAGTGAGAGTGACAGTTTGGTCAAAAACAGTTTAGCTATCCTTAAACATGGCCGCCCACGGGGAGAAAATCTTGCGTTTCAGGTCGAAGGAGCACATCACCGACATATTTGGAATAAATGGGCTTATCAGAGCTTTTTAGAGAGCAGTTTTGTATCAAGTCAGGGAGAGCACTTATGCTTAAAGAAACATGCAATGCCAGCCTGCTGCTTATACCTACTGTAAGGACCGGGAAAAAATGTCGAGTAGATGT
Source organism: Rhinichthys klamathensis goyatoka (assembly GCF_029890125.1). Classification (NCBI taxonomy): domain Eukaryota; kingdom Metazoa; phylum Chordata; class Actinopteri; order Cypriniformes; family Leuciscidae; genus Rhinichthys; species Rhinichthys klamathensis. Next base: position 6,526,343 of record NW_026606722.1, read on the forward strand.
TTACTATAAGCTCATTGAACAGATGATTCATCCTGACACAAGATGAGTTCAGATCCAACACACATGAATATTCCTGTTTCTTTTGAATTGTGTTGTCCTTGAAGATGCTTTGGACCTGAGGAATGGATGCCAGACAGTTCTAAATCAAACCATTTATCATTAATAGTGCACTCCATTTCAGATCTTTCTGGACAGTAATATCATTCTTAACCCTCTGGGATCTGAGGGGGTTTTGGGGGCCGGGGGAAATTTTGACATGCCCTGACATTTGTGTTTTTCAGTTGCCTATTAATAGCTTATCATTACACTGTATTTAGCACAATCTGGGCTACAATAATATGTGAGCAACAGGTTTTATTTTGGAGAAAATAACATTTATGCGCGCTTATTGAAAAATTAAATATGTGTCCACAAGACTTGAGAACTGGATCTTGTAGCCTATAGAGTTTTTGCTTTACATTTGTGCTGATTTTGTGCCGCAAAAATAAACATTTTGTGCTGGTTTGGCTGATATTGAACTTTCAATTTTCATGTTCGCATTTATGTGGCAAAAACACTGTTACGGACATGACATTTCTCCGTTACGGACATGACAGCTCTGAATTCTGCACTAAAACTTTCACTGATATCTCAAGCGCTAATTTAAACCAAGAAATATTGAAATCGTCGATATCAGTATGGTAATGCAGTACAAGTAATCAAGTTTATAGGCAAATGGTTATGAAATTAATAATTTTGTACCTTTTTTTGTTGTTGCTTTGATTTGTTTTGTTTTTGTTTTGTGTGAAATGCCAGTGCAGAGAGGACAGGTAATGATGAGAGGAATGAGACCAGGAAATGGCATGAGCTGATTTCAAACTTGTGTTGCTCATGAGCACCGCAGCTCAATATACCAGTGCTCACCACTAGGCCAGAGCTCAAACTGCTGTAGTGCTTTAGCACAAATGTGTGTAATGAAGTCTGTGCTTATGCATTTTGATTGCATGTGTTGTGTACCTTACCGGCGGCGTGTTAATTTAATCTGCTGCACTGTGGGAAATGGCCTGTTGTTAAGGGAGGTCTCTGTGGTGACGGCTCTGTTGCTATAGTGGCAGTGGTTTAATGGTGTGGAGTACATTAGCACTGACTGATCTGTAAATATGTCTGCTTTCTGCTGCCTCAGCAGCCCCTGACATCCACATGGATCAAACTGCTGCAATGCTTCACTATGCACTCAATCACTCCCTCTCTCCCTCTCTCTCCGTCACCCGCTCCACTTCCGCAATTCACAATCCCATTCTTTTCTTTTGCTTTGTGTGAAGAGATCCTTACATCATCGTGTTACGAAATATAAGGCGAACACACAGATGTTGTCGTCCCCAGGGATGCATTACTGCGCCATTCACCTGGATGAGAGCCTATTTAGCAGTGGCCTTGTGGATTTTTTTTTCTCTGTTATTCTTTTCAAATGAAGAATGAGACGGGGTTGAATGCCCTCCGAGTGCATTTGATTCAACGGTGACATTTTCAGGAGCATGAATGTGCAGAAACATGAAGAACCGTGTGGCTTCTCTCTCCTTTTGCGTCACTCTTAGTGGATTTGCTAATGAGAATGAGCTTGTGTGTGTGAAATTTGGCCTTGCTCTGGGTACAATGCATGAGAGAAAAACAAGTTGCTGTTATGTAACTGCTTTCCTTTGGAGTTTATGAACCTGGTAAATGCTGTTTTTATTATGTTGGCTAAAGTAGACATTAGTTTCATTTAGATAATAGCCTTCACAGTGGGCAATTCACTCGGTGGATAATGCGCAGCAGCAGGGGGAGCAGCCCTGGTGTTCTGCAGATCTTGATTGTGGGTATTATTAAAAAGAGCAGTTATTACCCCACAGATAAGGCTCTTAATTACATTATACCTCATTATTCTGTTAGTTTTGATCACACATTGTGTTCGGATGTTCATATGACAATCATTTTAGAATATTAATCTGCGACAAGACCACCAGATCTCTTTAGCTATGTTTAAAATCTGAAAAAGGGTGGATTTAGTTCATGATAAGGTGGTCCAGGTCTACCCAGGCACCCTTGTGGAGCCGGGCTTGATCCTGTAAAGTTTAGAATTTTTTAAAATTGCATCTGATTGAGTGGATTTTTTTAAAATACCAATAATTAATTAATGATTAATTATTATATTACATAGTTATTTTCATGTTTGTCTATACTATATTTTCATATACACAATAACATTCAAAAGTGTGGGGTTGGTAAGTTTTTAAAATGTTTTTGAAAGACGTCTCTTATGCTCACCAAGGCTGTATTGATTTGATCAAATAAACAGTAAAAACAGTAATATTGTGAAATATTATTTGAATTTAAAATAACTGTTTTCTATTTTAATATATTTTAAAATAGAATTTATTCCTGTGATGTAGAGCAGTATTTTCAGCATCATTACTCCAGTCTTCAGTGTCACATGATCCTTCAGAAATTATTAGAATATATGCTGATTTGGTGCTTAAGAAACATTTATTATTTATCAATGTTGAAAATGGTTGTGCTGCTTAATATTTTTTGTGGAAACTGGATTTTTTAAATGGAAAAAATAACCGCATTTGTTTTAAAATGGATTTTTTAAAACAAATGCGGTTTTTTGGCCCTTTTGAGACTGGGTTTTTTGGGTTTTTTGGCCCTTTTGACCAATTTAACGCATCTTTGATGAATAAAAGTATTTAATTCTTTAAAAATAATTGTACTGACTCCAAACTTTTGGACAGTGTTGTATATATTTATTTATTTTTGTCCAAAAAAGTAAAAAAAAAAACCCCACTAAAAAATGAAATCAATTGTTTTAAATGTTAAAAGTGGATTTAGGCATCACAACACTATAATGTACAGTACGAAAAATTAATATACATTTCGATTGGCATTATTAAATAACTGTTTTTCAAGATTAACTTGGTTAGATGATGGCAAATGCAATATAAATGTAAGAATAAAAGAAATTAGCTTGAATAATTAAATATTAGTCAATATTGGATATATTTTGTCACTACTGAATAATTCAAAATAAAAATAACTTTAACTGATATGGTAAAGATATTTTGTGCTTGTACATTTTAAATATATTGGTTATGTCTAAAGCAAACTTAAATGTGTTCTAGATCATCAATATGATGTTTAGGGATATAGGGATGTGCCTGAAGCCGAATACCTTATTTGGAAAAGCACGGATAATGGCTTCAAAACGAATAACGAATTCTACCGAATAATAGGAAAAAACATTCAGCAGACGCATTCACACCTCATGTTAGCAGATAACAGGTGAGCCAAGGGATAGCATAGCACAATATTATACATCTAAAATAAATGTGAGCATTCAAGCATTGTTTGATCTATTACTTAGTTTGAAATGTTGGACAAGTGATTTCTGTTCAGCTCTCTGGCTTGACTTTCCGGCTGCTGGAAAGTGTCAGTTTCATCCTGCCTGTATCTCTGACATGTTTGGTCAAGTTTTGAAGTGACTTCAGCCGGACTATGGTTGTTTATTTTATTATAGAGGACTGGAATGTTTAGGCCTCCGTAGAGCCCATCTCAATGGCATTTAAGCTGGAGCAATTCCCCTTGAGAGCATGCGTCCAATGTTTGTTCTGTGTGAGTGGGGTGAATGGGAGCAGAGAGTGGGAGTGTGTTGAAAAGGTTAAGATTTGATGTGATAAGAATCCCCCTCCCAGCCCCCAGTCCGCTCACTGCACCGAGCTGTTATGGTAATTAACAGATAACCTTTAATGAGGTGTCAACCTCGTTAGGCCCTTAACGAGGCAAATGTCACCCCGCTGTGGCATTCTAACAAGTAGGGGGACATCGGAGGGACATGTGGACAGAAGATGATGTCACTCGGGGTGACAGCGGTTTTGACCGAACTGTTATTGTCTAAATGTCATCTGACCACTGTGTCCAGCAGCCTCTTCAGTGATGGAAATATAGGGGCTTTGAATCAGAACTGTGGATTATAAATGCATGAGTGGCTTGTGATTTCCAATCAGGGATGCGTTCACAAGGAATTTGTAGCTCGGCATGTGTTTTGAAGCTTTATAAGCTGTTACATAGAGCGCAACAGTGCCCTCCCTTTTCAGCGGTGCTGGTTCCTTAAGTATTTTTTTCCAATCATTTTTCCCATAGGGATTTTAAAAAAAAGTCTTCGTTAAAAAGTTGCCATGTACCAAAAAGCTACTAGGTGAATCACAACACTACAAACTTTGAAGCACATAATATTTTGAAAATACGGCTTTAGCGAGGGAAAAAACTACAATCCCATGAATCATTGCAAACAGGGATTAAAAACAGGGATTAAAAACATTGAAGTATCTAGAGATCGTAGGGAGATCGACTGAATTGCGTCATTCGCAGTGGTGCATGGGAGTGGGTATTTTGGGTATTGTTGCTAATTTTCTGTACAGAATCATGGGTAATGTAGTTTTTCATCAGGAATTCCACTGTTAAACCCGATTATTTTAAAAATAATCTATAATATGGGCGGACGGCTTCAGCAGAAGCAAATAGCATGGATTAACAACCGCGTAGCTCAGTAGGTCTGTCTTTAGAGGTTTATATAAGTTATTGTTCAAAATCAATTATTCCCTATATGGAGTTTTTACCTTCGAAATCCGACTGTTGCGCTCTATTGCTGCTTATCTTTCGAGAACGTATTCTAATCAGCAGTACGAGCTCTCTATAAGACTTGTTTTGAGACTGATGTAGGTTATATTTTTAAATTGCGTGGCCCAATATAGGAGGAGCTGAGATTAGGTTTATTTATGAATGTCAGTTTCAGGTTACTTCAAGACTTGGTACTGAATAACAAAAACATTTGATTTTTTACATTGTTTTTGAAAGAAGTCTTCTCAAGAAACATTTCATATTATCATCGATGTTAAATACAGTTGAGCTACTTAATATATTTTTTCATCGTTCTTTGATAAATAGAAAGTTTTTTAAAAAACAGCATTTATTTGAAATAGAAATATTTTGTAAAATTTTGTAGTATTAGTCTTAACTGTCACTTTTGATCAATTTTACGCATCCTTGCTGAATTAAAAAAGTTAAAAAAATATTTATCTTATTGACCCCAAACTTTTTAACGGTTTAACAGCCCCAAAAGTAAGTTTCCCCAGTAAATAAATACAAAAAATAATAAACATGCAATGCATGTTACTTTTAACACTTTACCCACAACTTAAGATTACTTATGCTCTTTCACTTTTTGTATTTTTCTTTCTTTTGTATTTTCAGAAAGATTCATTAGCTTATATCATCATATGGGTTATTCTGTACTGTAAGCCTCTATATTATAGGTAAATGTGACTAAAGTGGTCACAGTTGAATTTTATTTTTTATTTTACTTTATTTTTATTTATTTATTTCCCCCTTTTTTTACTACTTCAATACAAACTATAGCCAATTGTGACATCCTGTCGCCATATCCATTGTTTAGCCTGCAATAATTTCACATGCTTAAGATCTAGTATGACCACTCTGGAATAAATATCAATGTTGTGTATGTGTGTGAGAGTGAGTTTATTAGCCTGCAGCATTTGAGCACAAACACAAGGCCCTTCTGAACCTTCCCTGAAGTCTCTGGAGGGTTCACAGCGAGAGGCAGTCTAGCTCAAACCCGGCTTTAGCCGTTGTCCTTGCCTCTAGAGCTCAGCAACATAAAGAGCTGGATGAGGCTCAGTGTCTGCTCTCAAAGATGCCCCACAGAGGAGTCCATGCCAGACAGACAATAAACTACAGCCTCCAGCTCTCCCTCTCTGTCTTTTGCTGTGTCTGTCTGGAGCACGTCGACATTGCCACAGGGGTGCCTGCGTGGGTTCTTGATGTTGAGGTGATTGAGCCTCTCTCTCCCGCTGTGCACTCGGCCTGCTCGGCAGCTCAGCAGACAGGTGCCAATTTAGATCGAGGGAGGGCATTCAGGTGAGCAGAGAAGTATGGGACCGCTGTAGGGCTGGACAGAGAAAGAGCAAGTAGAACCAAACAAAGGGAGAGAAAAGGATTAAAAATGTTGTATGTGTAGCGTTTGAGATATTCTAAAGATGTTAAAAAGCTACTTTAGTCTCATAGAGTTATTTTTTTCTCAAAATGTTCTCATAAATCTATCTGTCGTTTAAATATTTTATATATTTCAATTTACAGTTAAACCAAAATTTATTCAGACACCTTCAACATTTCTCACATTATCACAGTTTATTCGCTATAGTTTAGACAATGGTTATAACATATGACAAGAATTCAGAGTTATCAAATCAGTTATTATTTGATCCGTTGATATATTTACTGGTAGTCCACTATATGAATAATTTTTGGGTATAATATGTCACAGTTTACTTTATTTTGCTATCCTCCCAATTAACTGTCGCGTCCTGCACCCACTAGTAAAAAAATATAAAAAATGATGTCCGAATATTTTTTGGTTTGACTGTATATATTATTATTTATTTAATAAAAGATCTGTCACTTCTTCTGTTTCTTGACAATTTTAAAAACAGCCGCTTATGCACGGCATGTTTCGCCATTTTTGACCGTCCATTGTGGACTTTAATGGTATGAAAGGCAGGCATGAACATACTCTTTGAAAATTTGGCCAGAAATGTCATTGCAAGTCATTTTACCGTTATTTTGTGGGATGCTCTGATCCTGATCTCGTTTGTTTCCAACCGACATCTGTGTAATTGTATTCATCATACAGCCGATTAATGATGAAATCAAAGGTGCCTTGTAGCAGTCAGTCTCATGCTGATGTCATTGCTGACATACACAGTCCCCCTGCCGGCTCAGAAATGCTTTATGACTAATAGATACGTAAACAGAACAGACGATCTACGCACCAACTCTCCTCTTCTTTCATCTCTCTTTCCGCTCAGGTCCTGAAGGGACGGATCAGGTTCATCTGTGTTCCTGCGGTTAAACAAGAGGGAGCCGAAATGCTGAAATCCCTCTTTTGATGTCGACTGCAAACTGAGGGGAGGAATAAATGTCTGCTTATTATACATAGTCTTATCAACTGTACAAACCTAAGGATTTAAAAATGAGCGTCTTCTTTTCTACTCTTTGTTGGACGTATATAAATGTGAGGCTGTGAAAAAGAATCACTTAAAGCGACAAGTCAAATTTTTAAACCGATGTACACAAGCGCATCGCACATTTTCACTCTTATTATCTCGCAGCCATCGATCGGGCCTTACAAACACTGTTACCGCGAAGCATACTCTGGACAGAGGTGCTCTGTCTTCCTCACACACCAACACACTCGCGCATGGACGCTGTAATTGAGTAAATCTAAAGGGCAGAGCTCTTAGATGTATTGTTCAAGAGGTTAAGAGCTTCCTCGCTGCATGATGTTTTTTCCCACGGTGACCTTCAGCCGAGGCTGAGGCCACAGAGTGTGTTGAAACCATATTAACACTGAATAGTGGTTAAAATACAGTAAACGGCTACCTTGTTGTCTCTGTAGATCACAAAGATATTAGCTGAGTTTAATTTCCCCTCTGAAAGGGTAATTCGTGGCTCTCTGCTCTGTTAGAAGTGTGTATTCATGCCGGGCTTGTGTAAACACCATTTCTTTGCTTAATTCTTGTGAAATGAATAAAGAGATGTTATTTTTTTGGTCAGACTCGTGGACTTCCCATCAAACGATTGCGATTGACAGTCAACATGGTGACATGGTTACAGTGTGGTCACTGGGAATAAAGCAGGAGGGAAATGTGTTTTGAAATAGTGTTTGTTTGTGGATGCAAGACAGAAATGTTGATTTAATTTGGCCGATAGGATGTAGAAACTTTAGTGCAATTTATCACAATTCTCTGATTTGTGGAGATTGCAGAATCATGGGTAATGTAGTTATTTGTCAGGAATGATAGATTATTTAAGAAACGAGTTGAAATAATGTGGGCTGATGACTTCAACAGAAGAATACCAGCGATTAACAACCTTGTAACTCCTATAAAGAAATTGAATGGTATTAATTTTAATCTTCCAGAACCCAACTGTTGCACTCTATATAGTATTTGGCCCAGTGTTTGTTCACAAATCTGCTGTTTGTTTCTCATTTGTAAAATTGTTGGTTTTCCTAATGAGCCTAATTTGGTTCATTGTTGAGCTTATGTATATGTATATATGATTATGTATAATCTCCAGATGAGATTAAATCGCTCCCGTTATGATCAATGGCACTTTTCTGCACAGAAAGAGCCCAATGTCTTCATTTGAATGTGTGGTGCTGTCCGTGGTCCTGAACACCCTTCAGCTGAAGCTCTGAATCACAGACTCCGTTCTTCTCCCCGGGCCTCTGCTAGACCGCTGAGACGCTCATGTCGAGTGTATCTTGCCCTAAAACTGCTGATCTATTTCTTTTAGACTAACTAAACGTCTTTCTTTCCCTACGCCAAGCTCACGGCCTCCATCTCCAGGTCCAAAGCCCATGCAGTGAATTCTTAATCTCCCTCCTGTTCAGTCCCGGGGCCTGTAGCACCAAAGCAGAATGTACAATGTCACAAAGATTTTCAGAAACAGCCTTGCTCTCTGCCTCCCTGCCCCCCTGAGGTATTCAGAGCAGAAGAGCACAGAGAGAGTGTGTTCTTTGAATACAGAGTTATCTGTTCTGCTTTCAGGCAGTCTCCGCAAGCACCCTGACATTTGTCTTGTGTTTATGGCTGCCCGTGAGTGGCCAGTGCTGTCCAGTCATTTACAGCACACTTCTCACACTCAATGACTTCCCCTACTAAATGTCATAATTGAAATTGGAGCTGATATTTATAGCTTGTGTGTGTGGAAGTGCATGAAGCAAGATGACTGTGTGAACGAGTGTGTGCCTTTTAAACAGTGACACGTTTAAGTGTGTTTTCAGGTATCTTTAATGGAGATTGGTTGTTAAGATTGAGGAAATATGTAAGGGCTACAATAATGATGATACACACCAGTGGAAGTCAGGCCTTTTCCTCAGAGGTGTAAAGAGTACCTGATAACCATACTTGAGTCAAAGTACGGAGACCTGAAAACCATACTTGAGTCAAAGTACAGAGACCTGAAAACCATACTTGAGTCAAAGTTCGGAGACTTGAAAACCATACTTGAGTCAAAGTACGGAGACCTGAAAACGAATCGGTTACCTAACGTAACCTCGGTTCTCTCTAGATGAGGGAACGAGTATTGCGTAAGCTAGCTTACGCTACGGGAAAGATTAATCTTTTCTGAGAAATTGAAGCCAAAAAATTATTCTATAATTTTGTATCCATTGTCAACGCAATTCAGCTGCAGCAGACCATGAGCGGGCTAGCTAGCAGCTTATTGGTTCGCTCAGAGAACTGCTTAAGCCTATGAGGAGACGCGAATGAAGTCTCGGCCAATGAGAGTCTGACATGCTCTCATTACGTCAGAGCCCACCGAAACGGGTGTGGTCAGAGAGTATAATATTGGCGTCCTAGGCTGTAAACTCTGGTTTTCATAGAATGAAGCGAGAACGCTAGTAGCACAAGCACGGCCAGGAACGCAATACTCGTTCCCTCATCTAGAGAGAACCGAGGTTACGTTAGGCAACCGATCGGTGGTGATGGCGCAGTGGATAAGAAACGCCTTTGGTGTGAGAGACCCGGGTTGTCCCTGACACCAATGTGTCCCTGAGCAAGACACTTAACCCCTAGTTGCTCCAGAGGCGTGCGACCTCTGACATATATAGCAATTGTAAGTCGCTTTGGATAAAAGCGTCAGCTAAATGAATAAAAAAAACCGATTCGTTCTCTTACGAGAGTTTCTCTCGTATTGCGTAAGCTAGCTTACGCTACGGGAACACCTGGTCAACGCCGTGCGTGCTAAGCATCCACTATGAGTCCCAGGGGAGACCCCAGGGAACCCTTATGAGTGGGAATAAATATATGTACATGTGACAAAGGCCAGCAGAGCGGGCCGGAGATTGTGTAGTACATAAGCACATGATAGAGAGGGACAGAGCGACACCGGTCTGTGTGAATAATAGGGGGGGAACGGTACATGTATTCGTATCGAACCGAAACGGTACGGGCGTCAAGGTTCGGTGCACGAATTTATACGGAGAATACACGGTATAAAAATAAATAAAACTTGCGTGCAAATTAATTAATGTAATGCGGAACTACTGTTAGATACGCGGGTTCTTTAGGGACACATAATCTGTACCATCGGCTTAGCTCTGAACGCGCGTTCACTTCAAAAGTTGGCTTTATACGCGCGTCCTATTCGCTTTGGACTAGCGTCGAACTAGACGCGAATTTGACGCTCTATTCGTGTTTGGTGTGACTGCATAATGAACAGGCTGCGATGTCAAAATTGCAATGCTGGAGTGTGTGTGTGTGTGTGTGTGTGAGAGAGAGAGAGAGAGAGAGAGAGAGAGAGAGAGAGAGAGATAAAAAACATACTCCGTCATTTTGTTCAGATCATTAAGCCTGCAAAGTGTTTACTTATATTTGTGTACACTCGCAATAAAACACAACATTGTGCTTTTGTCACACTGTAAACTCTTGTCAAACTGTAACCTACAACTGTCACCCAACCAGAAACACACACACACACACACACACACACACACACACACAGTTTTAAAAGCAAAACATATTTATCCAACTCCATTTCAAAACAGTCTGTGTGTTCCATCTTTTGGACATTCGTCATATTGCATTGGTTTTCATTTCTTGTCTTTGGAGCACTAATCTTACACATTCTACATTGATTAAAAAAAGAAAATCGATTGTGTTTTTAATGGTAGTATTATTTTATACAGAAATCAATTATTTATAATTCAGATGAGAATAATGTTACATTGTAAATGAATAATGTTAATTAAAATTAAGGAAAACAAATATATTGATCTGAAATATAGCAAAATAATTTAAAATTAATTCAGGTACAATTACCAAACATATCGCAAGGTCTTTTTGTCTTTTTATAAATGTAATTAATAAACTAATTATATAAAACTATTGTCAGTGCACTACAAATAAACTGGTTCTATGCCTTTATTAATAAAACTTATTTAAAAAATACAGTGCCTTCTGCATTTTTGTTTTGCTTTTCCCTCCATTGTACCGAAATCGTACCGAACCGTGATGTCTGAACCGAGGTATGAACCGAACCGTGACTTCTGTGTACCTTTCCACCCCTAGTGAATAACTCCCTATTTTGCAGCTGAACCAGAAGAGCTGTAACATACTAGACTGCTAGAAGTTTAGTCTGCAAGGCGGGAACTTCCAGATTGTAAAATCTGACAAAGGTGGAGGGGGAAGCCCATCCCGCTGCCACACAAATGTCATGAATGGAAATTCCGCTGGACCATGCCCACGATGAGGCCATGCCTCTAGTGGAATGAGCCCTGATGCCCAGAGGGCATGGCAGGTCTTTTGATGCGTATGCGGCTGCAATGGCATCAACTATCCATTTGGATAGAGTCTGTTTCGAGGCGGCCGGCCCCTTGGTGCGCCCACCAAACGAAACAAAAAGCTGCTCGGATCGTCTGACCGGAGCAGTGCGAGTAATGTATAATCTCAGGGCCCTGACCGGACACAGGAGATTAGAGTCAGATTCGCTATCGGATGCAGGCAGAGCCGATAGGGAAATAACTTGTGCCCTGAACGGGGTACGAATCGCTTTTGGGACATAACCATGTCTAGGTTTGAGAACGACTAAGGAGTCATTTGGCCCAAACTCGAGACAGGAAGCGCTAATGGACAGCGCGTGAAGGTCTCCCACACGTTTTACTGACGCGAGCGCGAGCAGAAAAACTGTTTTGAGCGAAAGGTATTTGAGGTCCACGGTGTTTAGCGGTTCGAATGGGGGGGCTTTCATAGCTTCGAGAACTATGGAAAGGTCCCAAATCGGCACCGAAGGGGGGCGTGGGGGGTTCATCCTTCTAGCTCCCCTGAGGAAGCGGATGACCAAGCCATCTTTGCCCAGAGACTGGCCGCGCCGGGGTTCAACGAACGCTGCGACGGCTGCCACATACACCTTGAGAGTGGACGGGGACCTGTGTCCAACATCTCTTGGAGAAAAACTTAGCAAGGAAGGAACCTCGCATGACCGTGGGTCCAAATTTCTGTCGGTGCACCATTTAGAGAACACAGACCATTTAGATGCATAGAGCCTTCTAGTAGAAGCCGCTCTAGCCTGTATGATCGTGTTATCATACAGGCTAGAGCGTATGATACTCCCTCTGGCAAAGCAACTGGTAGTTGTTGATCACCCACGCATGTAGCGCCCAGCGCTCTGGGTGGGAGTGCCAGATCGTGCCGCGAGCTTGGGATAGGAGATCTGCTCTGACTGGAATGGGCAACAGGGCTGTCTGTGACAGCTGAGTGAGCTCCGGAAACCAAGTCTGACCCTCCCAACGCGGGGCTATGAGGAGCACCGAGTGGCGTGTTTCCCTGATTCTCTGAAGCACCTGTGGTAGCAGAGAAACTGGAGGGAATGCATAAAGCGGGCGGCTGGGCCAGGCCTGGGCTAGCGCGTCCTCGCTCTTTGAGAAAAATATTGGGCAGTGGGTGTTCTCTTCTGAGGCGAAGAGGTCCACCTCTGCTCTGCCGTATATTCACCACAGCTTTTGGACTGTAAGAGTGCAGGGACCATTCCCCGGGGGGAATGGGGTTCCTGGACAGACTGTCTGGACCGTCGTTCAGATGGCCCGGCACGTGCGTCGCTCTGAGCGAGAGCAGGTGACACTGAGACCAAACTAAGATGCGTTCTGTCAGCCGGAAGAGATTCCTGGATCTGACTCCGCCCTGACGGTTTAGATAGGAGACCACGGCTATATTGTCCGAACGGATCAGCACGTGGTGACCGTGAATGCGCGGAAGAAAGCGCGTGAGCGCGTTCTCGACCGCCAACATCTCCAAACAGTTTATGTGGAGGAGGCTCTCTTGAGCTGACCAGGGGCCGAAGGCCGGTGAGCCCTCGCAGACCGCACCCCACCTCGTGTTGAATGCGTCTGTCGAGATGACTTTTCGGCGAGAAAGGGTCCCCATGGAAACGCCCCGCTGAAACCATTCTGCCACAGTCCATGGCTGCAGAGCTGTGATACAGGTCTGCGTTACTTTTATCAACTGGCGGCCCGTGGTCCACGCATGGTGAGACACACGGCTCTTCAACCAGAGCTGAAGCGGGCGCATGCGCAGTAACCCTAGTTGGAGCACCGCGGAGGCTGAGGCCATGTAACCCAACCCCTTCTGAAAAGTTTTCAGAGGTGTGAGTCTGTTCATCTGAAAAGATGCGGCGAGACGCTGAACACGGCGCGCGCACTGTGTTGACAGACGAGCCGTCATCCTGACCGAGTCTAGCTCTATACCCAAGAAGGAGATAGTCTGACTGGGTTGTAGTGCGCTCTTTGTCCAGTTGACAGAGAGGCCCAAAGCTTTCAGATGGTCGAGGAGAACTGTACGATGAGACAGTAGCTCTCTCTGTGATTGTGCCAAAATCAGCCAGTCGTCCAAATAGTTCAGTATTCGCAGCCCCTGCCTCCGCCTTCGTGAACGTACGGGGTGCTAAAGGATAGGCCGAACGGAAGGACGGTGTATTGATAAACCTGGCCTTCGAAGGCGAAACGTAAGAATGGCCTGTGAAGGGTATTTATCTGTATCTGAAAGTAAGCGTCTTTCAGATCTAGTAAAATGAACCAGTCCCCCTGGCGCACATGCGCGAGGAGTTTTCTGATAGTGAGCATTTTGAACGGTCTCTTCATGAGAACTTTGTTCAGAAATCTGAGGTCTAAGATTGGTCTGAGGCCGCCGTCTTTCTTGGGAACCATAAAATAACGGCCGTAAAACCCCGACTCGCTCATAGACAGAGGAACTCTCTCTATAGCCCTTTTGCACAATAGATTTGCTATCTCTGAACGGAGCAGCGTCACTGCTTCTGGGTTCACAATAGTTTCTAGCCGCGCTCGAAAACGTGGAGGTATGGCTTTAAATGGCTTTAAACGACACCAGACGATGAATAAGGGTCTTATCAAGCGAAACGATCGCTCATTTAAAAAAGAAATAACAAAGTTTAAGTTTTAAGCTCAACTTAAACTTTGTTATTTCTTTTTTAAATGAGCGATCGTTTCGCTTGATAAGACCCTTATTCATCGTCTGGTGTCGTTTAAAGCCATTTGAACAGTTTGCAGTTTGCACTGAAACTGTCTTTTGGACCTTGAACCGTTTGGTGCCCAGCAAAGTGCATTATATGGAGAAAAATCCTGGAATGTTTTCATCAAAAACCTTAATTTCTTTTCAACTGAAGAAAGAAAGACATGGACATTTTGGATGACATGGGGGTGAGTAAATTATCAGCAAAAGTTTTTTTAAAAGTGAACTAATCCTTTAAGCTCGAGTGCTCAAAAAGGGCAAACCAATATCCTTCAAAAAATACAAACTGTTGCATTTGTGTGTGGTTCAAAACATTCTTTTCTACTCCATACTTTCACTGCTATTTTTCTTTTTTATGGTTTTGCTGCTGACTTTTCCCCTCCAACATACGCAAACATGTCCTCTACGCTTTATGTACGCTTTATAAGTATGCTGTAATCAAATATTAATAATTCGGCTTACTCTTCAGAACTTTTTCCCCTCCGTTTCAGACCATGTCTCCCCCTGAAAACAGCTGTAATGGTGTTGTGTGAGATTGAAAGCCACCCTAACATGAGCTGAAGTAGTTTTCTGGGAATAATAAAGCCCATCGAATAGAAGTATAAGCCTACAGTTATCTGGCTCCTCTGAGGCCAGTATTGGTGCCTGAGGTTGATTTATGGCAAGGCTGAGCCTTAAACCTTCCGTGCTGCATTGAGTTATTGGTTTATCGAGGAAAGAAGAAGAGGAAGCATAAATGAGTGACACTGAGGAATTATGAGAAATAAGAAAAATTTAATGAGAGAAATGTACTTTGCCACACTGATTTTTGTCATCAATGTAATACATGCTGTTAAACATTTAAATAGCCTCTAAAGAGCTGCTTATATCTGATATCACTTATGCAACAGTCAGCAGCACTTAATCAGTTTAACAACATATGTCCTTATTTCTCCTCCCTTGATCCAATCGTTTAGATTTAAACGGCATAATATAATGCACCCATGCAGTTGAACTCTGGAGCAGTGTTTAATGTGAAGCTACAGCAAATACGCCTTTTAGTGATTTCATGGTTTTCATTAAGTATACATGTATTTTGAACCCAAACATAGCAGAGTTTGTTCCTTTAGCCTGAAGTAAGTTCTGAGTGAGTTATAGTTTCCCCAGAGTAAATTCTCTTGTTCCTGACGTTAGAACAAAGAGTGTGTCAGTTAGCACAGCCTCGGCTGTATTTCAGTGCTTGAGTTTACAGGGCAGGCCTGTAGTCTGGCATACACAAAGCGTGAGCCCCATTTTTCACTGTCACATCGCAGTGCAGCACATATTTTTAGAGGGGACAGATCTCAAGGTATCAAGCAAGTGCATTTCTCCTGATAAAACACTGTGTGGAAGTGATGGGGTGAATGCTGACAGCAAAGCACTAGGCAACTTACTGATTACAATCTCCTTCAGAGTCGTCAGTGTAAAAGTTTTGGTGATTATGAAATATATTTAATTGTGAGTGATGAATGTTTAAAGTTAAGAAGAACATTACTGTGATTAGTGTTTTTGATTTTTGAAATAAACTTTCATGCATTTCGCTTGTGTGGTTGGGTTATTGCTGAACAGTAAGGAAGGCCCTCTGGACAGTACGAGAGATATTTGGGTCACTTGTTCTTTAGGTTGCTGTTGGTTTGCCAAAATCTTTCATGTATTGATCTTGTATTTTTAGAACTGATTTCTTGTACTCCTATTTTTTTGCTTTCCAAACCTAAATGGTTGGTTCTGTGTGATGTATTCTACATTGCTGTTGCAGCAAATTCTACTCTCAAGTATATTGTTGTCTAGATTGGGTTTGGGCAAAAATGGCTTATGGACATGAAAGCATCAATGAGAATGTGGTAAAGTATGTGTGTTATTTC
The DNA here is from genome assembly GCF_029890125.1 of Rhinichthys klamathensis goyatoka. NCBI lineage: Eukaryota > Metazoa > Chordata > Actinopteri > Cypriniformes > Leuciscidae > Rhinichthys > Rhinichthys klamathensis. The sequence goes on from NW_026606722.1 coordinate 6,542,340, forward strand.
TTTCTTAATGCATTATATGGCATTGTTTTCCATGAAATTATGGATTCAAGTATAAATTTCCATATTTTTAAATGAATCTCCAGAAATTTCCATCATTGCTTTTTGGTGAAAGTTATTTTCGAACAGTTTCTTAGCTTTATAAAGACAAAAAATAAAAAATAAAAATAAAAATAAAGTATAGAGCATTAAGTGTATAACGTATTTAGACCCCTTCATTTCAAGTGTGCTAAATTTCCATGTCATAGCAAAGGGTCTGAATATGCCAGTGATATTTAATTTGTTTATTTTTTAATAAATTTGCAAAGTTTGCTTTGTCATTATGGGGTAAGGATAGTAGATTGTGTAATACATTTCCTTTAAAAGTAATGCATTACAATATTGTTACTCCCTAAAAAGTAACTAATTGTGTTACTAAGTTACTTTTGATGAAAAGTAATGAATTGCATTACTTTTGCATTACTTTTTTTCACCTGCTGGGCTTGCCTGCTTGTTTTAAAACAGTTTTTTTTAAATAGTTCTGTTATTGGCAAAGGTAGAAGCCCTTTCCCAACAAAAGTGAACTGAATAAGCCTCAGGCTGAAGGAAATGCAAATTCACATCTGTACAGTAGAAGGCGCAGCTAAACAAATCTTTGCACCGTACTCCCGATTTCTCTCAACATGGGGACAGGAGAGTTGTTAGTCAATAAATAGGAAACCTAGCGTTACTTGTTTGAAAAAATAACTTGGATATTTTGCTGTAAATTTAAATGTAATGCATTGCTAACTACTGTAGTTACATTAAAAAAGTAATCTGATTACGTATTTGTAACACTGCCGAATACCCTCTGAATCCACTGTACATTTAATGACAAATATAAAATGTTTTAAAAAACAATAAAAATACATTGCTAAAAAAGAAAGGAAAATTGGGCCAATGTTTCAAATGTCACAATGTTTATAAGCAGCATCAAAACTTTACTTTGGTGGCATTTTTACCTTGCTTTTACTTTGGAGAATTTCAGGAAGTCTAGCTTATCTTTGAAGAATGTGCATTGTTTTTTACCAGCAATGGCTTTTCATGTTATTTGTGAATAACCTCACAAAGGTGCAATTCAAAAAGGTACATTCAAAAAGTAGCCTACTCAGAAAATGATTTAAAACAGTTTCTGTCCCTACTTCCACATTCTGTTAGTCAAACGTGTCGTGATTACATCCGAGGACAGACGAGGCTTCACAGAATCCTCCAAAACATGTTTGAAACATTACCAGAGCAGTGTTTTGGTGGTGCTCGGATCAAGGATGTAGCCAAATATCATCTTTTTTGAGTTGTGGGGTGATTGGAGTTGTCTGCAGTACTCATGTCTGAGTTGTTTGATCAAGTTGCAGAGTGGAAGGCCTGTCTGTCAGCCTCTGCTCCCATGTGTGTGGATTCTTCTGGAATCAAAGCTCCAGGCTGTAAGATTCCTGCTGGGAGGAACTCTGTTTCACTATAATCTAAAGAGAAGCCCGGACTTCTGTTTAGCTTGGAGCGGATGAAGCTTGAAGCAGTAAGAGAGAGAATGTAAAAAAAAAAAAACAGCTGAATCGCACCAGCAAGTTGCATCATTGAAGACAGGCTGAGGAGCTGGGAAACTTAGTAATGCATGCTTTTGTTCATAGAAAAGACTTAAGCCTATGTCCCAGACTAAAATGAATGTTTGAGCTGTTTTAACTGAAAGCAAATTGCACAGGCATATCATAAAATATGTCAGTGCCACTGTTTAATCTCAAGATGCACACCGGTAATGTTTTTTTAAGGGACATTTAAAGCTACTTAAATGTCCATAAACTAAAGCGTAATCCTTGATTAATCTAAGATCTGTCTGTTAAACCAGGCCAATATTCTTTTAGGGTGATCTTGTTCATATTGAGTAGATATTTATTTATACGTACACAGTGTACACATACATTTTTTAACATTTGGATAGACACTGAAACATTCTATATAACATCCTAACAGCATCTAAAATATAAATCCATGTACATTTAGTAACTTTAGACGTGTACATATCTTTATGAATCCTTTGACAACTGGACAACCAAATTCTTTTTGGTCAGGACTTGCCTTTTTAAATGGAAAGTTTTGTAATGCATGAAATTCAAATGGGTCTAATATAAGCAAAGTGATATGCACTCTTTCTGTGCCTGAATTTAATAATTATTATAAGTAACCTTAATGTGCATTTCAATCATTTACTACTGATTTGTTTATTCTTTAATGGTTTTTAATCAGTAATCCAATCTCAGAACAGAATAAAACCATCATTGCAAATTAAATGTTAAATTTGGTCGGGTTAAAAAATTATCTAATTTATTATAAAAAAAACAATCTATTTAATTGCATGAATTCAATATTCTGTAATTTGTAAATATTTGTCTGTACAGTTGCACATTTATTAAAAGGGTTTACATTTTAGATGCTGTTTATATACACTCACCAGCCACTTTATACACCTATTCAACTGATTGCTAAGGCAAATATCTAATCAGCCAATCACATGGCAGAAACTCAATGCATTTAGGCATGTAGACATGGTCAAGATGATCTGCTGAAGCTCAAACTGAGCATGGGGAAGAAAAGTGATTTAAGTGCCAGACGGGCTGGTCTGAGTATTCACAACCATCTCTAGGGTTTACAGAGAATGGTCCGTAAAAGAGAAACTATCCAGTGAGCAGCAGTTCTGTGGGTGAAAATGCCTTGTTGAAGCCAGATGTCAGAGGAGAATGGCCAGAATGGTTCCAGCTGATAGAAAGGCAACAGTAACTCAAATAACCACTCGTTTCAACCGAGATCTGCAGAAGAGCATCTCTGAACGCACAGCACATCAAACATTGAAGCAGATGATATACAGCAGCAGAAGATACAGGAAACTGAGGTTACAATTCACACAGGCTCACTAAAATTGGACAATAGAAGATTGGAAGAACGTTGCATGGTCTGATGAGTTTTGATTTCTGCTGCAACATTCAGATGGTAGATTTTGGCATAAACAACATGAAAGCATGGATCCATCCTGCCTTGTATCAATGGTTCAGGGTGATGCTGGTGTAATGGTGTGGAGGGTATTTTCTTGGCACACTTTGGGCCCTCTTTGTACCATCGTTTAAACACCACAGCCTACCTGAGTATTGTTGCTGACCATGTCCACCCCTTTATGACCAATGTGTACCATCTTCTGATGGCTACTTCCAGCAGGATAACCCACCTTGTCACAAAGCTCAAATCATCTCAAACTGGTTTCTTGAACATGCCAGTGACTTCACTATACTAAAATGGCCTCCACATTCGCCAGATCTCAGTCCATAGAGCACTTTTGGGATGTGGTGGAACAGGAGATTCGTGGATGTGCAGCCGACGAATCTGCAGCAAATGCGTAATCTATGTCAATATGGACCAAAACTATGGGTCCAACCTGGTACTAGCAAGGTGTAATAAAGTGTCCGGTGAGTTTGTTGATATTGTATATTATTTTTAATATAAGTGTCTATGAGCAACTAACATGTTTGTGTGCTACACTTCACACCTTAAATAGGTGTGGATTTGTTGTTGTCTAAGATGACATTATCTGTTGCTCTCTCTCTTCACAGCATGCGTATTACCTCTTGGCCAGTGATATTGATTGCATGATGCATGATGGGCTACTGAACATTTGATAATTATCCCTCCAATACAGCTCCAAGGTAGATTTATGTTAATTGGCGAATGATTTATCACAATAACCACCATTTTAGACGCATTATTGGCTTATTGTAGAACAAGAGAGAAAGACGTTGGGAATAAGGTTTTAATAAGTGATTTGTTTTAGCACATTAGTTTCCCTGTTAAACCATCACTTGTATTCGCAAACCTACGACTTCTGTCGCAGACACTGAAGCTAATGTGAACATCATGTTAATACATTTTCTATTGTGATATAACATCCTCCCTCCCCTGTGGGGATCAGTACACACGCCGCCCACAATCACCCTTCATACCCCGTCACTGTTGCAGTGTATTCATCAACAACAAAGACTGTCCAGGCTTAATAAACGATAGCCAATTAAGGTAGTGATCTGTAGCTCTCTACTTATCTAGTTTCTCTGCACTCTGCTCAAATGCATTTGTGCCCCATTGAAAACACTAATGGTCTCAATTAGCACATGCAAATATTTACCAAAGAATGGCATATGTGATTTATGACAAGCACACTAAATGCTCCCCCCTCCTTTTTATGCAGAAATGCTAATAATTGCACGCATACACATGTATTTGTGTTTGTACTGTATAACTCTGCATATGTAATGTGTGTGTTTGTATATTTGAATTAGTGTGTGTATATATATATATATATATATATATATATATATATATAATTTGACATTCTTATTCAATCAAATTTTTTTTTTTATTCTTTAATGAATGTGTTTATGAATATGTACATTCAGAACTGTTCAGAAGTTTGAGTCGTTTGGGTTTCAAAACAGTAATATTGTGAAATGCTGTTATGCATTCATGTGATGGCAAAGCTGAATTTTTAATGTGTCCTTGCTGAATAATAGAATTAGTTTTTAAATACTGACCTCAAACTTTTGAATAGTATATATTTCACACATTTTTTTTAAATCTTCTAATGTATTATGTTATGTTAATTCTATTATATTATTTTGAGTGCAGTCAAATCTTGATTAATCGCGATTAATCACATCTAACATAAGTTTTTGTTTATATAATATATGTGTGTATATATTATTATATTTATGTATAATGTAGGCGTGTACACACACACACATATATATATATATATATATATATATATACAATGACATTTATGTTAGGTGCGATTTTATCGATTTGACAGCACTTTTATATTATTTTATATTATATTATATTGCACAGTGCAAGAATCATTATGACACTGCACAGAATAGTTGGCAAACTGATTTTGAGAGTTGAAAGGAAAAAGCAGTAGGCCTAATAAAAAATAAAAAAAATTCAGAAAAATATTTTATGCTTGTTTAAAATAAGTCTCATTCCTTAATCCTTTCGCTGTATTGTGTACTGTATGTATTGTTTTAGCTTAGAGCATACAAATTAAGAAATACAATGAAATGTCTCTCTGCTAAGAGTGTCTAGCTGTAGGATTAGAGAGCCATTTCAGTTCAATGTGTTGTTCCAAAGCAGCTTTACAGAAAATAGAAAAATGAACGGGAACAAACACCCCAAGGCATGTTCAAAAGCATCAGAGAGTTGACCCAATGCCTCTATTTTTTATAAAATACACCACTTACAGCGTTAGGGACAACTTGAATCACATCTGCAATGTGTTTGTAGCTCTGTTTTGATCTCAGAAATCAGAAAGACCCTTCAAACTACAGATGTAGCCACACCTCATCAAAGTATACTTGAATGAATAGCACTCTCTCCCATCCTATCCCATCCCTCTTTCTTGTCTCCATCCTTTGATGTGTTGAGAATGAGGGTTGTCAAGTCTAATTCTATTGCAGCAATTTGTCCTGCACCAACCCCACTTTCAGGACTAGTGTGCGTACCTTCTTCAATAGCGTCCTCTTAAACAGAGGCTGGACCCCATAAAACACATTTAAGTCATTGAGAGACCCTTTTAGTTTTGAAATGGTGAGAATGTGCACATGCTATCTTATCTAGCTGCATAGAGAGAAAAAATATATTTTTGCTACTTTAAAGGTGTCTATTTTATATCTGATGCAACAAATCAAGGGGTGTTATATCAGTAAAGCAGGACAGTAGGAGTTTAAGCCCTGCTGTTATGAACCTCAAGGGTTCCTTAATTGTTCTGTAAAACTACAGATCGAGTCTTAAGGAGTCCCAAAACCTCTCAGCCTGGTGTGAAAAACACTCAGAGGGGTAGAGACACTGAACTGACCCCTCTGGCCACTCCGGGGCCCATTAGGGGGCCTTGGCAAACTTCCAAAGGTTCCACAGGAAGACTTATAATTATTATAAGGAAGACTTATAATTATTTAAAAAAATAAAAAACTTCATTAAAATGCCAAGACATACAATCAAGAGTGTCATATTTTTACTTTCTTATTCCCCCTCAATAATTATAGTTTTGTTTTTTAAGAAGAACAACATACAGTTCTTGAAACTTGGGCTGCAACGACTTTTTAACTAGTTGTTAAGGCTTATTGTGTAAATTGTGTAAATACATTGATTTGTGTGGAATGCCACACTGTTTAACATATAATTCCTTCTCTTGTTTCACATAAAACGAGACTCTCTGGAGCAGGGTTGACCAATCCTACTCCTGTAGGGCCACTGTCCTGCAGTTCAGCTCCAACCCCAAATAAACACACCTTGAACAATCTAATCAAGGTCTTGCTTGGCATACTAGAAACTTCCAGACAGGTGTGTTGAGGCAAGTTGGTGTTAAACTCTGCAGGAGAGTGTCCATCCAGGAAAGAGTTTGGACACCCCTGACCTAGAGTATATGCTAAATGAATAGTATGGGAATGCTGCTTAATACAGTTGCGTTCATAGCATTTTTTTGTACATTCTATAACCAAACTGAGACATTTGAGGACAAATGCGGTTCCACATTTTCAGGACTCGCAACCGCATCCTCCGCAAAAGCTGTACTGCACCGTATTGGACCGCTGTCATCATATGACATATGTACATAATATATAATTGTGTTAAGTCCCATGAGGGATCATGAATATGGAGGACCAACTCTACCATATTTAAAAATAAATACAGAAATAAATAAATGCTCAATAAATAAATAAGCATACAATTAATTGCTCCAAAAATACAATAAACAAATAAATGTAGGTAGAAATTAAATTATACAGTGAGACATAAATGTATATACCTCTTTTAATTAGCTTCTTTATTTATTCACCTTTGTAATAATTACCTTATTTATTTATTGTCCGTTATAATCTTCAACTTTATTTATTAATTACTTATTTTTTGAAGTATTTATTTATGTGCATGTTATAATATTTTTGTCTGTTTTATTCTTCATTTGTATTTTTTTACCCTATTTATTTCTTCAATGCTATTTATTTCTGCCTGTCGTTTTTACATTTCTGTATGCATTTCTGCCTCATTATGCAAATGAGGAGGGGCTGTGTCTTAAGGGGTCAACTTCTGCCCATTGGTTGGTTAGCCTTTTACGGCATCGGTCGAATCTACATGCCACCGGCCGCGATTTTTTTTTTTTTTTTTTTGCAGGGTGGTAGGGGAAGACTCATTAATATTCATTAGGGAACTCATCCCTGATTGTCAATTTAAAAGATACATTTTAAAGTCAAGAAAGTCGCAGTATAAGACTGTGAAAATACGTAATTAAAAAGACTACAAACCCAAAATGCGCCCATTTTCTCTCAATGAATGAAGCTAACTTTACTGAAGCTAACGTCTGTCATTGTTTCTATAGTCTTGCGTTATAATCGTAACGTTACGCCGTCATGCCTGAGTGTTTTGCACCAGACTGCACACACACGAGCAGCGGATCTCGCTCGTTGTTTCGCTTCCCGGGAGATGTAGTTCATTGAGCGATTTTCACATAAAACTAAATGTCACTCTTCTGTTTTATGACAAACTGCGACTTTCTTGACTTTCAGAATTATCTTTTAAATTGACAAACATCATATGTGTAATTCAGGGCACAGTTCAGACGGAATAAAAAGATAAGTTGTCTCTCGCCATTGACTAGCATACATATTTTTACCGCTCCCATGAGCCGGAAGCGGAGGGGAGGGGCATAGGCTCTCTATGGGCAGAAGTTGACCCCTTAAGACACAGCCCCTCCTCATTTGCATAATGAGGCAGAAATGCATACAGAAATGTAGAAACGACAGGCAGAAATAAATAGCATTGAAGAAATAAATAGGGTAAAAAAATACAAAGGAAGAATAAAACAGACAAAAATATTATAACATGCACATAAATAAATACTTAAAAAAATAAGTAATTAATAAATAAAGATTATAACAGACAATAAATAAATAAGGTAATTATTACAAAGGTGAATAAATAAAGAAGCTAATTAAAAGAGATATATACATTTATGTCTCACTGTATAATTTAATTTCTACCTACATTTATTTGTTTATTGTATTTTTTGGGGCAATTAATTGTATGCTTATTTATTTATTGAGCATTTATTTATTTCTGTATTTATTTTTAAATATGGTAGAGTCGGTCCTCCATACATGAAGGGTTTCACTTACGGAGACTAAGAAATAAGTTGTGTTCATCCGAAGATCCAGTGGATATTACATTTTAATAATAATGTAAAAAATTGTTTGGTTAATCGATAGGTTGAGCAACTAATCAAGGAGTCAATGGACTAATCGACAGATTGACCAATCGATAGATTAATCGACCAAACGATATATTAATCGATAGATCAGTCGACTAATTGATAGATTAGTAATAGATTGATTGCAGCCCTACTTGAAACTTTATGTGGAATCACATAATTAGAATCAGAGTTAATCAACAGTTCAACACTCAATAATAATAAAAACAAATATAAGCAGCTATTTCATAATTATAGCAGAAATGCTAGAGGAAAAATCCTAACCAATTTAATGGTGGACCTTCAAATATTATGTTGGAACAATGGTCTTCGAGTCAAAGATTGAGAACCACTGCAGCATACAAACCTGTTTATATTATCAGGCATAACTGTTCTGATTTTTCAGTAAGGCAAAACTGAAGAATTATTCTGAGCCTGACCAGGAAGGTAGAAAAGAGTTCTGACTATTCAAATTCTTAGTTCAAAGTATCAGTAAAACATCTGACCACAACCACATGAAATATTCACAAAAATATTGTGATGCACACAAGCAGGTGCATTAACGTTAGTCATAACAGGTTGTTTTTTTATTGTGCTGAGAATATTTTTTTTTGTAGTGAGGAAATACCACACATTAGTTGTCTTCTACTTGACAGATATCACTGAAATTGGTGTCCTGAGAAATCACACCTGTCTCAGTGACAGCGATAGTCTGTGTAATCGGCCAAAATATGTCTGTTTGGGATTGCTGACATCAGGTTGGTTGACATGTCTTTGGAAGGCAGAGTTTTGGATAGAGGGCGTTTGGTTGAAGTTAGAAACTTACAACACTTTTACACATTGTATGGCTGACGGAGTTTGGCATTAACATGCTAATAGCAATCAGGTACTTGCTAGAAGCAATCAGGTACCTTTGGAAATTGGTGTGATGCTTTTAAAGTTGCAATGAAACAGAAGTAGAAATAAAAATTTGTTTTTCGCATTGTGACATAAATTTAAGTGAATTGGCTTATCGGGAAAAAAGGTAGGGTGAGGACTTGGTTCTATCCACCAGTTAGATATGTGTGTTGCACTAAAAAACAATGGAGGCAGATCTGAATGCCAGGAAATATGTGAATGCAAGCTTGCCATGGATTGCAAGAAAGGGGCGGGGTTTAAGTAAATTAAATGATTTGAGTCCAACATACAGTACATCACCAGGAAGACGTTTTATATCAATAACTCTTTCCCTGACATTGGTGGAAATTTCCGTCATTTATGAGACAACGCTTCGCCATTGACGGAAATTTCCGGCTTTCCGTGTTTTCACTTTTATACGGTAGGGGGCGCTATTACTATTGTTATTTGGTATCTTCTGAAAGAGTACTGAATCTCCAGATCAAAACTTAGGCGAAGATGAAGCAGAAACAAGCAATATCATGAAAGCAGATGCATATGTAAAATAACACGATCATCCAGATTAAACATCATAAAAATCAAAACTGCCTAGTAAGAAATGTTGACCCAGGACGAGCTACAGGACTTGTGAAGCTTTGGGGGTGTTGATGGACTCGATCTACTCCATCTATTTTTTTGATCATCTTTCTTAGTCTTTGACAATAGAAAGATTTTCTCAGTTTTTTGCTCAAAATATTTCTTTTTTTTTTTTAAACTTTAATTGTATAACTGTAATTTTTAAACCCACATTCAAGTGATGATAAAAAAGGAATGCGTGAAGCTAGAATTACATTTATTTTTTTGTTTAAAAGCTGTTCTTTCTTTTGATATCCATATTCTGATATTCATACAACGAAATATTCTGGGGGTCATGAAAATTTTGTGAAAATTATCAAAAATGTTGGTGGTGGCTGGCAATTTTTTTTTTTAAATGCCGGCGGGGAAAGAGTTAAACATAAGGTAAAAAAAAAAAAAAAAAAAATTGAAACGTACACAGATTAATTGTTTACAACTGTTCATTTAGAAAATGAATAAACTATAGCACATAGAATATAGAGAATGGACAGAATTTATTATTTATTTTACTTATCTATTATTATTTGTTATTGAACAAATCATTGGCAATTTGGAGATAAGTAGGCCTACTGTATGTTTTATGCCAGAGGCTGTGTGCTGCAGTGACGTGCTGTATGAAAGACAAATGGGTTGCTGCAGTAACACATGTTGTACGACAGAAAGACAGACAGGCTGTGGTAATATTTTGTACTGAGGACAGACAAGCTGTGTTGCTATAGAAACATATGTGTTGAACAGAGGACAAATCAGTTGTGTGCTGCTTTGTGTGTTTTACGAAAGACATACAAGAACAAGACTGCTGTTGCAGCAACATGTGTTAGAGCACACAGATGGGCTGCTACACCAAATACAAGTCCATGCCTTGCATTTTGTAATTTGATTGCCGTTACTTCACATGTTGCTTTTTACTTGGAAACTTGATTCTCTAACCTGTGCTGCTGTAATATAGTGGGCAAACAGATTTTTGCAGTAGCTTTACAATGTTTTTCTTTACCTTTGGGCATTGTGAGTGTGTGAGTGAGTGAGTGAGTGTGTTTGTGAGTGTGTTTGTGAGTGTGTGAGTGAGTGAGCAAGTTTGTGATTGACGGTAATTAATCGATGGTAATTGATGATAATTGGTGATTGATGGTAAGACTATAAGTCTTAAATTTCCTCAAAAAAATTATAAAAATTAATCGTTTAAAACTACAATACTCTTAAAAAAAGTTAAATGTACAAACCACCAAAATGATTTGTATAAATATTTCAAATGCTATGACTATACTTCAGTTGCGGTGTCTTTTCTCTTTAACCCAACATCTGTACCACTCATTAAAATTTTATTTTAGTCTAGGCAATGGTTAATGGTGAAGAGCTTGCTAGCTATGATATTGGCCAAGAAAGAGACTGTTAGACCCCCCATTAAACACAATACTACTAAAATAGGTAGCTATAATTTTGTATTGAGGAATTCTTTGAGGATTTTGAAACAGATAAATAAATTCTATAAATTACCGAAGGTCTCACTCAATACTCCAATATCATGCAATCCTTCATTTGAGCCCTCTCAGATTGATGGTGCTTTTGTAGGATGGAGGAGAAAAGGTTTATGCTATATAGGAGACCTTTATATAGATGAAAAATTTGCTTCTTTTTCACAACTTAAAAGTAAGTTTGCACTCCCACAGTCACCGTACATTTCTTCCGCTACTTGCAAATTAGAAATTATGTAAAGGAAAATATTCCACAGTTTATAGATAAACCTGAAAAACATATTATTCACAATCTTTTATCTTCTAATCCTGAAACCAGACAATTAGTATCTTGTTTTGTTCGGGCTTTTGCAACATCTATTTGCACCAACCTCCTTAAAGCCGTCTGGTCTACTGAACTGAACGATGAAGTGTCTGATGAGATATGGGAAGAAGGCCTATCGAGAATAAAGAGCTGTTCTGTAAATTCGAGATACAAATGAATCCAGTTTAAAGTTATACACCGAATTCACTACTCCAAAACTAGATTAAGCTAAATATTTCCCTCCATATCTTCTCAATGTGATAGGTGCGGGATGGCGGAGGGGACATTGGCACATTTATTTTGGTTTTGCCCTAATTTATATGATTTCTGGTCTAAGATTTTTGAATTGTTTTCAAGCGCATACAGAATTAACATTCAACCTGACCACCATCTGGCTATTTTTGGCTATTCTGATGTAATGGATACTATTCCCCATACTTTTCAGCATGCTCTAACGGTAGGCTTGATTGCGGCCAAGAAAGTAATACTCCTCAATTGGAAAAGTTCACAAGCGCCTTGTTTCCGAAGATGGTTAAATGAGATGCTTTTTAATATCCTAATGGAACAGTTACATTTTGGGGAGTTCTACTCACAAAAAAGATTTGAAGCCACATGGCGACCTCTCTTGGGACTTTTGGTAGTTTAACATTTATTTTCCTCTCCTGTGGGGAATTTGCTAGCCTGACTTCGTCATACTCATATTCTAGAAAGAATGTGAGTCTGAAACTGATCCATTGGGCTGTGATTATGGGGCGTGTTTCAACCGAACCAGAAAAGAAAATGCCTCTGCATTCAATTGGATAGACCTACAACCAATCAGAGCAACGGAGTAAATGACGCATGTTCTTCATTAATCTTTCCGACCGACAAATGCCTTGATCGCGGTTCTCTGTTCCTCTTTTAAAAGCAATGCGCGGTCGATATCTTCTATAACAGACGTGATGGCGGAATATACACATGATTATTGTTATTTCATAAACAAAGTTCGGGAGGAGCACGTTCAAATAATCAATCCAATCAACTTGTCATCAAACAATAACATGTCTAACGTTACCCTATCAGCATGAGAGGAAGCATATTCACTCTAACTCACCTAACACTCCTCGACAGTTTTTCATTATCCCTCCACCACCCCGAATCCTCACTCTTGGCTTGTTCTTTCACAGCCAGGAATACGGGGAGTACTCTGGGTTCGGGCCGAATACCGATCACGGAGCCCTCTCCTCGGACAGCACGTCATATACGCATTTATTCTATCTGACTTATTTGTAAGTGTGAACTCGTGAAATCTCAATTCTCCAGCGGCAGAACTTTGTTGTAAACGAATTCAACCCAAGCTCTCTTTGGTGACGTGAGGATTACGTAACTGCACCTCATCTGTCAATCATCGTATAAAGCCCGCCCTGGCAATTTGATTGGTCCGACCATTTTTTGACTGATCATAATTACTCCTCAATGGATCAAGTCCAGACCGAACTTCCCGACCAAAAATTGTTGTGGGCGGGGTTCGGGCTGGCAGCCAGGCTAGGAATTTGCTGTATTATAAAACAATTGCGGATATTGTCATTTATGTGTATCTATTTATTTTTCTTTTCAATAATTATTTTGTATATATTTGTGGACTGAGGCAATCTTAGATGTTTTTTTTTTTTTTTTTTTTTTTTCTGTCTTTGTTGTCCTGACTGTTTTATGTTTTTTTGTGTTTGTTCATATAACTTCAAAACTGTTAATAAAAATAATAATAAAAACACAATACTACTTTTGGTATGTGGTGGAAATGCCAGAATTCTCCAGTGATGCATTTATGTACAATATCGAATGTTGTTAATGGGAAAGAAAAAAAAGTAGCAAGACTATTAAAATATTTTTAAGAGAGTTTGTTCTAAAAAACCACAGGGCCAAAAGTGCCCTAGCAGCGAATACATGAATACGCATCATGCAGCAGACCAGTTGCAATATTCTGTTGTGTAGCAGACAGACAGGCTGTGTGTTACTGCCATACCCTGTTGTAAAACAAACAGTCATGTTGCGTGATGCTTCAGTGATGCATATGTTGTATTATGCATATGCTGGTGTATTTTTTTTTTTAGACAATTTAAAATGTCAATTTGATATTGTGATCTTCATGGTTCTAGATGCAGGTGCTGTGTTTTTCTGTGGCTGTAATGAACATGGTTGATCTCCTTCAGACATGGTCTCTCTCAGTCTCATTCTCTGATTAGCTGGTTCTCCCCCTCTCCCCCCTTCTCTCTGTTTTTCTGGCCTACAGTTTAATTTATGTGTCTTCTGCCTGAGAGAGGGGAACAGACCGACATTACAGAGGAGTGTAATTTATATTGATTTACCTTTTGGATGGAGGGATGGCTGAGGAAAGAGGGAGAGATGGGAGGAAGAGAGGGATGAAGGATGGGAAGTCTCATCTTTGAAAAGCCCATCCGTCTTTGCAAGGGGAGCCGTGGCAACCCTTTAACCTCCACAGATGAGATGTCTGTGCGTACACAGGATGTGTGTGTGTGTTTGTGAATTTGTTGTGTGCATTTGTGATGTACCTTCACGCCTCAGGGGGATTGAAATTAATAGCATAAGGGTTGCTTACATGCGTGCAAGATTTTTCCTCATGAAAGACCCAACAAAAGCAAAAAGAACATTTGCCCCTTACCCATTCAAGCATGCACCAGTGTATTGTACAGGAATAGCTGCAGTATAAAAGCTATTCACTGGCTCCATTCATGTTTCTCTTGATCACACTTCTTTCCCTAGGCAAAAATAAGACGTCCGTCTGTCTGTCCTGACATGAAATCTAAGAGGTTTGAATGGACAGTTTTTAGTATAGATGGATCTGTTTGAAATCAAAGTGAGTGAAAGATATTGTCAGAATCACTGTTCCTAGAGCATAGCTTTTACTGAATGCACCAGCATAATTTAATTACATCTGCTGAGCAAAATATTGCCTGTAGCTCCTAGTGAAAAGAGTATTTATTCTTTTTTTTCCTTTTACACATGCTCTGTTTTTTAAGGGAAGCTGCAGGCTTTCAGTTTGGCCATCATCAGCAGAAATGGCTGACTCCATTTAACCTCCAAAAACCCTCAGCCGCTTTGCAATGACAGACCCATTCTTAAACGTGTGTTTACCCACACATACACAGCAAGTTTTCATTGTAGAACCCAGTACAAACAAATAAGAGACATTAGTAGACAATAGTAGCAAACATCTAATGTTTTCTTTTAAAGACTGTGAATGTAAATGAATAATCCTATATAAAAAGTAAACTTTTATTATAGTATTTCTGTGATCACTTGGGTGTCTGTGATATGAAATAAGCTTACCATGCTCTTTAAAAAGACGTTTGAATACTATATTTGATATACCAGTTCCGGTATGTGTCCAGCGATTAAACACAGGTGTCTTAAACAAGGGGGGTCTGGCTGGTTTGGCAACGCAGAGGAAACACCTGGACAATATTGTGCACTCAGCATTACAAATCATTGGCTGCGATCTCACCTTCATCTTTGACATCTGTGTGTCCAGCATTTAGTGATAAGGTCTGAAATTTCCCTGAGACTCTGAACCTGTCGGCTTCTGTTACTTCTCCACAGGGAAAAAACTCAAAACAAAGACCCAATAACTGTATACCCAATAACCGTAACTGTACTCATTGTAAAACTTTCCAGCAATTGAATTTCCAGTGAACACATGAGAACTTGACAATCCTCAATTGACAATCCTCATTGAAAGAAGTCTTTTACAAGTTCTCTACTTTGTCTGAGTTGATCAGCTGCTTTGTTTTTGGGTTTGTATGGTGTGCCCTTTAAATTTACATCCAGAGGTTCTAATTGAGCGTTCGCAGGCCCCTCCCACAAAATGGCCATTGTCCAATCACACATCATAGCAACCGTTACTACGTGAGCAGGTCTGTCAAACATTGACTCCAAGCAAGATGAAGCGGTGCGCCCACGGCGTTTGTAAATCGAACACTAGCTACCCCGAGAGATTGTCTGGAGGAGTTGTGTTCTTTCCGTTTCCAAAGCCGAAAACACAACGTGAGCGGTGCCTACAATGGATAAAACAGTGTGGACGGCCCCACTCCCAGTTAAATGTGTCGAACATGGTTAACTCGCGTGCAGCGTGCATGAGACCGAGACACTGAGATAAGTCAAAGAAACATGGAGAAAGCAGATCAAGAGGATCCACAAAGGAATTACGTTATCTAAAGGGTTGTTGTTAACATGATATTCTCAGGGAAAATGAGCAGCAGTCAACAGTGCAGCACCGCTACAGTTTAGAGGAGTGCACGCTTGCAACGGGGAAAGCATGAAGCTTAACGTTACTTGACAACATCAGTTCATATATCTATCGTAATGAATAGAAATAACCTTAAATAATGTATGGTTATCTGCATCTTTCTCTCTCTTATGTATAGTTACTTTTTAAACACGAAAATCGCATTCAGCATGACACGCAAGCGGTTGCCGTGGTAATGAACAACCTGCTTGTTAAAGCCCTGAGGCAAAATTACTAAATATGCAGCGCGAGTTATATATTTCTAACTCGAAACAATTAGCCACTGAACCAGCTTATAAAATATTCTTCAAGGCTGTGCTGGTTGCATTTGAGGTACAGGTCATGGGGTTTCTCAGATTTCGCTTGAGACCGGTATAAGCATTCGCCTCGATAGTAGTCGTGTCTCTTTCATTGCGTATTTTTATATTTTGAATATATCCCTCCACTGCATACTGTAACCCCTTTTGCCTCGATTTGGAGGATATCGCTGAGGTATTGCTCCAAAAAAGGTCACTGACACGCACGGGTAACGTTAACTTATACCCAGTGGCGTAACGAGCCAACACCGGGCCCTTATGCAGGATTATCAAGGCGGGCCCCCTACTACAACACGTGATGACGCAATGTCCACGAGTAGGCTTTTGCATGCAATACGCAAGGAACTGTTTACACCTGGCCACTTCATGCTTTTTCTGTGATCGTATAGCTATCCGATCGTGAAAAGACCAGGTGTAAATTCCCTTCGAAACGCATTCGAGACGGATTTGAATCCGGTCGCTCAAACCACTTCAG
Organism: Rhinichthys klamathensis goyatoka; assembly: GCF_029890125.1. Lineage (NCBI taxonomy): Eukaryota > Metazoa > Chordata > Actinopteri > Cypriniformes > Leuciscidae > Rhinichthys > Rhinichthys klamathensis. The sequence continues at coordinate 6,558,992 of NW_026606722.1, forward strand.
GAGGAGGTCTGGGCCGCATTCCAGACGACACTGGACAAGTGTAAATGCATCTGGTTGTTGAAACCACATATGTCAATTTTACTCCTCTAAAAATGCTAAAAAAATAAACGTGTGAGAGCGTGTTATAGGCTATATGTCATAGTCAGATATGACGACGCTTCTGCAACAACACGCATCACCGCAGATGAGCATCTATCAAGCCAATGCACAAACTATCGCAAATCAAAGTGAAAGTAAGTCGCAGACGCTCGCTTAACACACAATCATCTTCATTAAAAGTAAAGAAACGAAATGATCTTACCAGTACTGTTGCCGCTCTCTCTAATTAAGGTCTTCGATTTAGAAATTTTAGCTGATGATCAATAAAATGCAGCTTATCTGTTGCTTTCGGTGACGTGAACTCTATTAAATCTGCATATAGCGCGGAAATTGAAGATCGGATTTATATCTGTTTTGCAAAAACACATTTATGTGACCAGCTGTAAATGGAATCGTTTTGATAAATCAGTAGCTATCCGATCTGAGAAAACGCATGAAGTGGCGCGCGCGTGTAAACAGCCGACCCGGGGATTCCCCAGTCCCAGCTCAAAATAAATTACACCAAAATCCATGATTGTTCGTTTCACACATGTATTTAATGATCTGTAAAATATGTTGTTGTCATTATTTATTTAAAACAAAATCGTGATAAAGTCAAATGAGATCAAACTAAAAGTAGTAATAATGCGATAGGGGGCCCCGGCTGTCAATCAATATCTTCCAGTCAAGCGGGCCCCTGATTGGTCCGGGCCCGTAAGCAACCGCGTACCCTGCTTACCGATAGTTACGCCACTGCTTATACCTCTTCCCGTCATGGGAATCTGTCGCGCTGGTCATGTTTGACCATTTGTTTGACGGGCGTAGTAACAATAACTAGGGGGCGTGGCTTTTGCGAACGGTCAATTGTCATATTTAGTGTCTTAGTTCTGGCTCTGATATGATTGGCCACACATCGTAAATTGAACTGATTTGTTATAATAAAATAATAACAAATCTTGTCTTATTTTTTACACCTGGCTCGTTTGGAGCGTTTGTTTCAGAACCTGTTGCATTTTCTCCCTTAGTTCAGTTCCTTCAGGCATATGAACACCGCAATCGCGCCTCGGATCTGCACCAAAACAATCGCTCCGAGATCGCCTGAACGAGGTAGTCTCGGCCTTATTGAAGACGAACTCTGGAGTGGTGAGAAAAGCAATCTGACCCAACAGACCAACGAACCAAGCGCAATCATAATTCTTTACGGGAAATGTGTTAAAAAACAGCAGTGTCTGATTCTGTGAGTGAGCACATTAGGTTTCGCAGTTGAAAACCAAAGAGCGCATTGTTTTTTTTTTTGTTGGCAGAGGAAAAATATATAGGCTACACGGAGAAATTAGAGGTCTGCACGGGCTTTAAACTGAAGCCCGAACCCGGCCCGTACCCGCGATCATTTAACCCGACCCGACCCGACCCGACAATTACATTTACATATTAAGCCCGAACCCGACCCGAACCCGAGGTCCATTCTGTTTCTCACAGCAATACCATTTTTGCAATATGCTATGTTGTATTTAATGATTGCTTGACTGACATATTAAACAAATACATGTAGGCGCAGCGGCCCTATCAGCAGGCAGCACAGCAGTAAGAGAAAAAACTTACCAAGTAATTTTTTGCTTTATCAGACTCATGGTTTGCTTGTTGTCGTCGGCTGTCTGTATTGTTACTGAAATAGGGCGCGAGAGCGGTAGCACATGCGCAAAACAGTTTTGTGATATAAATGATATGATAAAATAAAACAAATAATTAAAAAAATTATATTTATATATCATTATATTTGAGAGAGAGAAAATCGCGCACATATTGCACATCTGCGCACGTAGCCTATACTTTCTCTCTCTCGCGTGCCGGTCACCACAACACAGCAAGCAGGCAAAGCACACGGCACGCAAACTATATATAGCCTATTTAGTTTTTCTTAGTTAAACCCGAACCCGACCCGAACCCGAGGCTGTTCATTAACATTAACCCGAACCCGACCCGAAACCCGCACATTTTTCGGGACCCGTCGGGCTCGGGTCGGTTAGCAGACCTCTAGGAGAAATGCACAATGTTGCAGAGATGGAAGAACAGGAGCTGATTTGCTTTTTGAAAGTGATAGATGGGTCAAATGTGATACCAAATAGGGTTGTTCACAAAAAAACTCCATCAATCTCAGTAGGACTTTTAAGTAATATAAATCTGCATGTCATCAGCTTAACAGCGATAGCCGAGACAACAACAGATGATTTGACCGAGGGGATGCATGTTGATTATGAAAAGGAGAGTCCTAATGCTGGGGGACACCTTGAGCGAGGTGTGCATTGGAGGATGTGTGTTTGTGGAGGGATGATAAATCGTCTGTCAGAGAGGGAGGAAGTAAACCAGGAGAAAGCGGTGCCAGAGATGCAAATAGCTGAGAGTCGAGAAAAGAGTATGCCGTGACAGACTCTGTCAAACTGTACTCAGATCAAGCTAAATAAGGATTCCAAAGGCCCCAGAGTCTGCAGAGATGAGAAGGTCATTAATGACTGAGGAAAGCTGTCTGATTTTTGTGGAATTGACAAAAAAAAACCTTAAAAGGCTTGTGTGACGGTAGAGAGGGAGAGAGATGCCAGGGGCTTTAGTTATTAAACTCAGTTGTAAGCCAGGATTTTTAAAAGTTTTGGTGACTGCAGCAGTTTTTTTACGTTCAGTGGGATAGTGACTGAAGCAACATGTTTATTTATCAAGTGAGATATGGACTTAAAGACGTCAGACAGCAAGGTCCCTCTCAGAGGGGTTGGGACTACTTCAAACTGATGAGATAAGTTACATTTTGGAATTAATACTTTGACAGGATGTATGTAAACCCATGGACGGTTGTGTGTACATGCAAGCTTGGTATGAAAACTAAAAGGGTCATATAAGTAAAGTAAGCTTTGGGGAACCTGGGTTTATGGTGTTCATGGTTTGCATCATGCAGGGATCAAAACAGCAACCTTTCAGTTACTTTTCCAAAGCTTTAGCCACTACACCACACCATCAAACTCTTTTCTGCTGTCAATCCCTGATGTTTCCTTTGACTTGAGAGCTGAGCAATGATGTAATTGACTGAAGCCTCAGACACACTAGACTTCCATTCATACGCATGTGAACGCGGGAACATAGCTGATTAGCTATGATTTAAACAACAGGTTGACCTCTTGGCTCATCTCAAAGCGCACAAAGCTGCCGGTTTGCTGTGTTGTGGGAAGTTGGAGTAAATGGTGTACTTTATACTTAATGTTATTTATTGAACAATAGTAGCCATTATAAACGTTGTAGTTAATATATATTAAATAACAAGTTGTAAGTTGTATTTTGAATACCTTATATATAAAACTTGAGTTTGCTGCATTGACCAACAGAAATCTGCTTGCTGACTTTATTTATGCTCACACCAAGAACAATAACTACAAAGTGAAAAATAATGATAATGTATGCATAAACAATGATGTCAGCTCCCACACCAACGGATGACAATGTTATGTTTATTATAAACTCTATCACAGTTTTGTCATCTGCCGCATAAAACCCTTGAGCTCTTTAAAGTCAGGTGAACTCGGTTGGCTGTCATAGTTTTTATAATTCATCAGCTGTAAAAAAAAAATCGTTCGGAAAATCATTCCATTGATAACGTTCCTCTGTGTAGTTATTGTTATAGCGGAGTTAGAACGAATATTGAAACTTTTTATATTTATCGTCATAGTTATCATCCTTGGTGTGAAAAGACATTTACTCTTAATTTTGTGAACACATTTAAACATCCAATATAGTATACAGTTAATAACGCACACTCTAGTTCACCTATTTAGTTTGCCACGCTTACAGCAGCTGTCCAAGTGAGATGACAGGAAAGTGTGCTAAGCTAAAAGCTAATCCTTATAGACCAGCTTTCTCTACCATTCTATGTATCAATATCCGTGTTGTAAACAACAAAATTGACTTCCTCAGGTTACAGCTGACTACTCTGCTTGATACCTAAAACTGCAGTGCTTTTGTTGTAAAGAAACATGGCATCCTGACAACATCCCATACATCACCAGCTTTTGTTTAGAGGTGCATGTTGTAGTATCTGCTCATTCATCTGCCATAATTCAATACCGCTCTGACTTTGTCTATATAAGCACCATTGAACATTCTTTGTGCGGTCACGAGAGCTGCAAAGGCTAAAGGGTTTATAGAGGGCTCCACTGGTTTTCTTCAGATTCTAGTCATCAGCATGAGATATTAGTGTGCTGATATTCCCACCATGCTTCTTAAAGGTACAATATGTAGGAATTTTGTAATAAAACATCCAAAAATCACTTGCACAGTGTGATATATTTCCTGCAGTTGTGTACAATATCCCAAAAGTCTCCAAAGATTTTTTATTTCAGAGAAATTCCAATTTTAAATAAGTGGCCGTCCCGTAAAAAAATGTCGCCTGTCAATGACCCAATATCCGCGCTTTCCTCGGTTTCTGTTCATACTGCCATAGCCATGACGTAACCATGGCGACAGACGTGGACAACTGCGTAGTGCGTAACGTTTAGCGGCACGCAGTTCTTGTTTCTTTCAAACATAGACCATGGCAAGCAGACTTTGGGACAAACAAGGAGAACTAAAATTAGGATCAATATCAGCGTGGTGTTTTTGAGATGCCGAGAGCTCCACGTCCGCGACTAACTTGGACTCGACAGAGCTTCACGAGTCACGACTTGACAACTTTATTAGACAGGTGAGCAAATGTACATAAACCAAATCAATGTTAAATAACGTTAGCTCAACATGATGAAATGTTAGAATATGGTCAGTATGTTATTCTAATGTTGATCTAGCTTACTGCTAGTTTCATATAGCAAACGAACTAACACGTAGTATAACATTATAACTTTCAACACACATTTAAATGCCGTTTAGTGTGATCGTGTAACTGTTAGACCAAGTGAAGCAGCGCTGCGTTACCTCACAAGTTTAATTCGTCTAATAAACTGACCTGTGTGAGTAATTCAGCACTTGCGGGTAGTTCGGTAGAATTAAATGTCCTTATTCCTTTATATCCGCGGGACTCGCATGTGATATCTGTCTCTTTAGCAATCGCGACCTGCTTCATACCACTGTAATGTTAAAAAACATGAATGTTTGCACTCATCCATAAACATTATTAGATCCATCAGCTTGACAGCAAGTCCCATCATTCAGCTCATCACTGCGTCATAAACCTACGCCTTTGTTATTGTTGGAAACTGCGCCCTCTTGTGGCGAAAAAACCCTACATATTGTGCCTTTAACTAACTTCTGAGGCTTACGCCTAACAAGCAAGATTTCTTTTGTTAACCAAACAGGTTCTACTGCTATGAGTCATGGCTGTGCTAGTCCACCAGCTAGAAGTCTCGAATGCTCACCAAGGCTGCATTTATTTAACCAAAAATAGAGTGAAACAGTAAGAATGTGAAGTATTTTTTACAATTTAAAATAACTGTTTTCTATTTTAATTCACATGATCCTTCAAAAATCATTCTATGGTGATTTGGTGATAAGAAACTTTTCTTATTATCAATGCTGAAAATGTTTTTTTGCTGCTTAATATTTTGAGTAATGTTTCCACAAAAGTTTGGGGTAAGAAATAAAAAAAAGAAATTAATACTTTTATTCAGCAAGGAAGGATGCATTAAATTGATCAAAAGTGACAGTAATTGTTGCAAAATATTTATATTTCAAATAAATACTGTTCTTTTTATTTTTATTTTTTATTTTTCATAGAATCCTGAAAAAAAGTATGATTTCCACCAAAAAGCTACAAAAACTGTTGTTCAACATTAATAATAAGAACCATTATTTCACCAAAAATAACGGATGACAATTGAACACCAAATCAGCATATTAAAGGTATTTCTGAAGGATCATGTGACTGAAGATTGGAGTAATGATGATGAAAATTCAGCTTTGGCATCACAGGAATAAATGCCTTTTTAAAATATATTAAAATAGATAAGAGTATTTTAAATACAAAACAACATTACCTGTTTTTACTGAGTTTTTAATCTAATAAATGCAGCCTTGGTGAGTATAAGAGACTTCTTTCGAAAACAATCAACCCTAATTATTCTATACTTTTGACCTTTTGATATATTAGATCAAATCTTAAAGTTCCAGCGGGTCCAGAAGAGTAATTAGTCCAGGAACACAATGCTAATACCAGAGCCAGTATGGTCTAAAGCCACAGCCAAATGCACACTCACTCCAGGAGGTGTGTGTGTGGTTTCTCTCATTCCTCACTTATTATGGACACATACACACCTTACGAAGCCTTTTTCAATTACCCAGCTCTGTCATTCTTTTTGCCTGCTGTAATTAATGAGCTTTTATGAATCCCAATCTGATCTCAGATCGGGTCTGGACATATTTGATAAGCAAAATGGAATCTGTGGAAGGCCATGCTGAATGGAAATGTAATTACCTCAGGGTCTGGGCATACGTGAGCAGCCAGTCTGCACCCCTCCTTCCGAACTCAGGTTAAACGTGCTCATCATCCTCCACTAATAAAGCACCGGACGCTGCGGCGCTTGAGCGATTTGTTTTGGCAGGTTCCAGATGCGTGCTTCTCTCTTATTTGCCTTGGTTAAGAGTCCCTAAAACAGCAATCGTTTAATCAGGCTAATGTTCCAGCTCGATAGGTCTAATGAACTTCAACTGGGTTCTGTCATCTGAAACGTTTTTCTTTTGCTCGCCTGCTTTAAGACACAGATTCCTTCACGTTTTGATGAGCATGGTGTGAATATCCCACCCTGTCAACACCCTCTCCTGCTCTTTGGTTTGGAAAAACAATTTAATGTTGTAAAATGAGTTCATAGTCTAGCAAATGCAAATTTATACTAGCATTCACCCGTAAAACACCCATAGCCAGGCAAGATGTTTTCCTGAGCCACTATTTTACATGTATTTTACACATAAAAAAGTTATTTTGCACAGTAATTCAGCCAACTAATAAATTATTTTATATCCTTGAAAATAGCACACAAGAGTAGGGCTGGGCGATATAGCTAAAAATGATCAATATTTTTCTAAGTTTTTCACCTTTAAAAAGGTGACTTTTTTGCCCCCCAAAGACATGATCTGGATTTCAATTGGTACCATATATGGGGTGATATTACCTCCAGGAACGCCTAGGGTTACGTATGCAACCCCGGTTACCTGAGAAAAGGTACGAGGTGCAGCGTCAGCTGCTGAAGCAATGGGGTCGGGCCCTCGCGGAACCTGGTGTCGAAGGCACGTGTACAAACAGTGCAATGATCTTTCAAGGTCAAGGTAAGAAGGGCTGCTGAGAAGAACATGTCTAAAGGAAGCACGCAGTCATGCCCAAAGCATAGCAGTCTTGTTCCCTTTCTCAGGGAACCTGGGTTACATACGTAACCCTATAGACATTCCCTTTCGAGGGAACTTCTACGCTGTGCCAGCTGCTGACACTATGGGGACTCTATCCACCTGTTTCCGGGGGGCGCTACTGTAAAAAATAAAGTGGGTGCAACTTCCGGCCAGGCGGCGGAAGTAGCATACTGTAAGGGGTATACAGTCAAAGACCCAGAACCAGATATGAAGAATGAAGACCCGGAGTCAGAATTATAAAAAATTAAAGAAAAGTTTTACTGAAGATAGTTTGCATTTTCATCAGCAGAAGTCAGCTTCAAGACTCACACAGGAGTTCGTAGGCCGCCTCGCTTACAGTTACAAAGATCACAGCAGTTATACCATTTCCAAGGTCTAAGCTACGTCATTGCTTACAGGTTGAATGATTCTCATTGGCTAAGAAACATGAGAGCCTAATTTAACACATGTGAGGAGATAGGGGTGCCTATCGCCATTAGTCAAGATAGTTGTCGTCCACTCATTAGATTTAGGTCTGTGGTGGCCTCGCAGGTTAGAGAAGGGCGCCGGGTTGTCTGGTCCGAACGTCCAGAACCTACATAGAATGTCATACGCACACACACAAATAACAGACACTAGCAAATAACAGCTCCCATCAAGGCTGAAGAGAGTCTGAGCTCCTTATTATCAGTTAAGTATACCAAAACATAATGCTAAAACATTCACTCGTTTGGGAGAAAAAAACAGATAACTGGCATTTACTCCCAAGGAAGTAAATATACTGGAAAGAATACATTTTAATACAACAATTAAAGTTCGATATAGTAACGCTCAATATAGCTTGACCATATGTCCAACGAAGGATCATATGTGTCCACGCTGCCTTTAGGACCCTCTATAAACCTTTCTACTGATCCAAGAGAAAGAGACACACGGCCTTGTGGGTTACGTGTACTACGTGCAATCTCAAAGTAAGATTGGAATCCACCTAAAAGAAACTGGTTACTTACATCACATGCATTTAAGAAAATATAATTTCACAAGCACAAAGAATATAAAAATTATTATGTGATAATGAATATATTTATAAAGGAAGTATATAAGCATTCAAAAGGATATATGATTATAGATGTATTTGAAGAGGCAAGGGATTTTGACCAACCCTTCAATACCAATGGTATTTTGTGTGCAATTTAGCGAAGAGGCTAGGTGTTTTTCGGATAATGTTTGACTATTTAAACTAAGTCACAAACTTTTATGAGAGATGTCGTTACGGAGCTCAGGGACAACATGTGCTGTTCGCGGTTGTACATAGGCCTATAACCGGACTAAACTAATTCAGTGGCAAATTTTATTATCCAACAATCTTAGACTAAAGATTTTAAGTGAAGGCTACGGTGAAGCAATATATTCAGAACATGAATGACACACAGTAAACATTTCATAGTATAATATAGGCTATACATATATTTCTCAGGTCTGTGAGGCAAGTAGACTATGCTCAGTTTCGGTTCATTTATGAGACGAGCTGCAGTTCAGGCGCCGGCGCCTCCGTGTCTTGATTATTGTCTGCTATATTTACTTATTATTTATTAAATCCAGGTAATTTGTTGCTGAAACATTGATTAAAATTAAGATACAATTAATACAAAACGAAATTAACTTTAAATAAAGGCTTGCTTTCTGTTTGAGGTCTCTGTGAACGTTTTAAAGCAGTCTTTTAGTGCCGCTTTCAGAGAACTGTCACGTCCGTAACATTGTTTTTTCCTCATAAATGCGAACATGAAAAATAAAATAAAATGAATATTTTATGTTCTGTGGAGAGCCAACCCTTCTTCATCCGGTGGGTACTTTAGGTTTGCGCAGTGTAATTCACACATTTCATAGAATTAAAAATATTTTGCTACCTAAAAGTTAAAGATTTTTTTGTGTCACGTCCCTCATGTGTAGGCTATTTCCCTCATATTAAATATAAAATGCATGTGTTATATTTTTCTAATGTCTGGACTCCATTATTAATGGAGTATGATATATAAACAGAAGTTTCAATAGCCTATATTAAATGCATTTTCTGAGAATTTATATTTCAGGTTTTGACTGCATGTCACGTCCATAACGCTGGAATTGCCCAATTTTAAATAATTTACCCTCAACTAGTTTTAATTTTATAATGTTAACTTCAAATAATACCAATAGTAAAGATATGGTAGCTATATTGGATCTGGACGGGAAGGATATCTCTGGGAGTTGGAAGGGGTGTGTCGTGATTCTGCCTTCTCTGCAACGCGACACAGATTCGTGGATCTGAGTATCGCGATTTCGGTTTTATATCAGCGTATCAGCCCTATTTAACATGATTCTTTCTTATTATTATTTAGGAACTGTTTAAGAAACGCCGGCTCGTAGCTGCAGGTTCCAGAGCAGCGCATATCTTCAAGTTTAGCCATAACCGAACGTCCAGTTTAACTGCCACAAGTTGATCTTCTTGTAATAAAGAACTCATCGTGGAAAAACATTTTCATTGCATTTTTAATTGATAAAAAGTTAAATAATACATTTTAATATAAATATTAATGATTAATCGATAGTCGAATGAATGAATGAGTGTCACATCTCGCTTGTTTACTTCGAACCGGAAGACGCGCCCACTTTTGACGCAAGGCCTCATGGGACGTAGGAAACTTGTGGATACCAACTACGCCATGGTGACCAATGCCTGCTTGTTGTGCTGGAACTAACAATCTAAGGACTAAAGCTCAGAGGCCTCAGCCCCGAGCCTAGGGGTGGGCGATATGAGCAAAAATTCATATCACGATATTTTTCACTGTCTGGACGATATCGATATTATATCGCGATATGAGAAAAAAAATTGGAATCACATTTTAGTACACCTTAGTTAAATTACAGGCAAAATATGTATTTTAACATTAGATAACTTAAAAAAAGAGGAGGCATTTCATTGGACATAGACCAGAAATGTTTTTTTTTTTTTCATTGTGCCATTTTATTTCTCAAAAAGTGCAAACGTGCAATATGAGGTAGGCCTGAATGCACTTGTTATGTCTTTCCACTTTTTGCTCGTTTTGTCATAATGAGAACCGGCAGCGAATGAAGACTTCATTGATTTCTGAGTGAGAGCCGTCTTCGGGTGTGCTCTGTCTCCGGGAATATCTGTTGTTCTAGTTTTGCTTTTTTAAATTATTTTTTATTTTAAAATCGTTTTCAATTTTGCTTTAAATTTCTGTTTAGTTTTAGCTAGTTTCATTAATGGTTTTGTCAATTTTTATTTTGCAAACACATTTCTATATAGTTTTTATTTTATTTAGTTTCAGTTTTAATAATTATAGTTTAGCTTTAGCAGAGCGAACACTTCCAGTGTAGACCAAAGCGAGACGTTTAATTTAAGTTTAATGTTTGCACAGATTACAGTTAACTCTTGTTAATAATAAAAATAAAATAATGGTTTGAGATTGAACAAAGCACCAAATAAATAGAACTTAAAAGTATACAAGAAAAAAACAATGAAAATTTTCATACAAACTAATTCATTAGTGTAAGGAGACAGAATAAAGGCCTACAGTTTAGTATAAAACCCATTACGTCAATGGGGAGTCCCCACAAAGATAGTGGACCAGTGTGTGTGTATGCGCGCGCTTATGTGTGTGTCGTGTCCTGTTATTCATAGCCTAACGTTACATTGCGGGGAAATGTCTCCATGTGGATAATATTATTAGCAGTAAATGTTTTGTAAAAACAAAGATAATAATACCAGCTTCGCTTTCAGCCTTCATGAAAACATGACATCTCAAACATACAGTAGCCTAGAACTTTAACATTTTTTTGTGCTTGACGAACTTGTTTTAGTGTTGCACCCGCGCGTCTCGCAAATGAAACGGCATTCTAAAAATGCTGCGCTCAAGTTAAAAGTCAAACTTGCGTCTCATTATCTTGTTATTTCCCATTCTACGTTACGGTCCTTGATTGAACGCGTCACAGGACAGCGGTTAATCGCCTCAGCAACTTCACGCGTATGAAGCGCCAAATCAGCCATTTCCTTAAACAGCGTATTCGATTCTGTATCGGCATTAGTGTTAACTGTTAACAGTTGTGTTAACAGAGTAGCCTAACTTACCAAATTGAACAAAACAATATAACTGCAAAATTTGAATTTATGAATACGGTATCCTCGGTATCGCAAAATCCATATCATGGCACAACATAATACCGGTATTCACGTTCATACCGGTATAGCGCCCACCCCTACCCGAGCCATTAGTGTTTGGGCCTTGCAACGTATTAAAAGCAGTTAGACAAGTCGATGACCCCCCAACTAACAACAATAGGAACAAAACAGTCTGCTTCTCTGGCTACAGTAAGCATTTTAGCTCACTCTTAGGGTAAAGAGTGTGCCCAACCTCAGTTTAGACCGCACCAGTCCTACTAAGAGCCAGGCTCCCAAACCCTACTTTAAATACCCTCTAAAAAACAGCCTCTTGTACCCCAACACCCCCTCCAGAGGAAAAGGGAGGGGAGACTTGTAAAAAGGAAGGAGGAAAAGAATGAAAAGAGGGGCAGACTTAGATTGTGTCTCTGCTCAATCACTCTTCTTTTTTTTAGCACCTAGATCAGTGTGTGACTTGATTCGGTTCACCCCGGTTCCTCAGAAGGAGAGCTAGCCACACTCGCCTTTTGCTCTTCTCCCCCGGAACTTGTTCCTGGAAAGGGCGCCTGTTGGGGGTGCTTCTCATTTCTAATTTGTGCATCCTTGTTTCCTTTTCTCACTTCCTTTCCTTTCCTCGCATCTCAGCTCCAACCCCCTTAAGAGCCGAGGGCACCTGTGTATCCTCGCTCATGACTTCTATGGAAACTTCCTCACTCCTCACACAGCCGACTGACTTTTTATTAAGAATTATAGACATGACAGATTTAAATAAGCAGTTGCAGTGAATATTCATGTGTTTACATGACTATGAAAAATCTGATTAATACAGTAATACACAAAAGGTTTTATTCAGATTTCTAGAAACCAGAATGGCTTAATCTGCTTAAAGAATTTACACGGCACTTACATAAAAATGACTAAATTGTGATTAATATCAGAATGTTTATGTTCATGTAAACAGTCAACATCTTATAGTGAGTGAATAAATTACAGCAGAGCATGTCAAAGCACCTGAGTCATGTTTCATCCCTATTTCCCACCAGAAATTCCCTTATCCAGCTCTAAGAAGCACTCTCTGGACCAGACAAATGGTATTTCTGGAAGTCCCAGGAGGAGTAAAAACCATTCATCATGAATACTACTGGGATGAGCCGAGGTAGGGGCGAAGTGGATGAGACTGGATGGAGAAGCCACTGGAAAAAAATAAATACAAATAAAGAGTGGTGCTGCTATTCGACAGAATAAGGTAGAGCGGATTGAAGGCAGGAGTAATGTGGCCTTGTGTATGTGTGTGTGTGCAGAGAGTGTGTGGGGCGTGTGTGTGTGTGAGTCTGATGCTGCTGTTCCTGCAGTAGTCCTGTAGTCACCCTCATTGAGCTGGTGAGCCGGTCGGCTGCTGCTGTTGCTGATACTGCTGCAGGAGAGGATTCCTATCTGATGCTGGGATAGTCACATATACTACAGCAGAGAGAAGGCGAAGACAGGCAACCTTTCCGCTAACCTTCCTGGGTCCCGTTGATACCCCGCATTGTTTTTACGAGGAAAGAGGAGGAAAGACTCTTCAGGTGTGAAAAGGAAATCTGAGAGAGGAGGCGTGCTTGGCTGGACTGCACTATAGGGGGCGAAGGTAGGGGATCTTTCCTTTAGGGGGGTCACAGGGCATATGACACTGTGTGTATTTGTGAAAGATATGGAACAGTGTGTGTAAAATGCAGGTGTTGCTTGAGTTTATGTATGGCGGTAAGATACAATCTAAGGGATTGTATTAACTTGATCTGTGTGGGTACACTGCAGGCACTGTGTCAGGGCTTTTAGCTCAGTGGGTGAACAAGGTTCAGAATGTGTGTGTATGTGTGTGTGTGTGTGTGTGTGTGTGTGTGTGTGTGTGTGTGTGTGGGTCAGGTTTTGCCTACATTTGAGGGCACTACATTTATTCATAGATAGAAAAACCTGAAATAAACTACACTGTGTGACCAGTCAACAGTCCCAATGAAGACAACTGCTAATTTAGTTAGCTTTAGTTAAATTTTAGTTAAATTTAGCGCATAGTACTCATTTAGTAAATTGTACTTAAATACTTAAACTAATAATTATAATAACAATAATTAAATATATTACATTTATGTAATAAAAAATATATATTTTTAAATAATAATAATAACAGTAATAATTAATATATTATTATTATTATAATGCAGTAAAACACTCTTTAATAATAGAAGAAATTATAATATCAATATTATTATTTAGAAAAACACACTTTAATACTAATAATACATTTATATAAATGATTTGATTAATAACTTCATATATATAATATATTTTAATTACAGTTACATTTATTATTATTATTATTATTAGTTGTAGTATACAGTAAAACACACAATCTTTAATTATTAATATTAATGTTATTATTATTAGTATACAGTGACACTCTTTAATTATTATTATTATACCGTAAAACACGTGCTATTTAATAATTATACATTTGTATAAATTTGATTCATTTTATATACCATTTTAATTACATTTACAGTTACATTTATTGTTATTATTATTATTATTTTCATCATTATTATTAGTAGGAATAGTACACAGTAAAACACAATCTTTAATTATTATTATAAATAGTTATTATTATTATTATTAGTAGTAGTAGTATACAGTAAAACACAATCTTCAATTATTATTATTATTATTAGTATACAATACACTCTTTATTAATAATTATAGTATGCATTTTCTAAATCATTTTAATACATTTAATTACATAAACATTTATTTTGTTATTTGAATCATTATTGTATTATATTATACAGTAAAACAACAACAGCAACAACAACAACAACAATTTTTCTGTGTTCATGTAAATATATGGGAGATTTTACAGACCTTTTATGTGATTAAAACCAAACCAGAACCTTTTCAACCAAAAGTGGTCATTATTATATTGATATTTGATATGGTCAATTGATATCAAGTGTTCAAAAGAGAGTCATGTAGTAAGAATCATTACAGGATGTGTTACAGTGTTTGGCTATGGTAGAAAGTGTGTATTTGTCCTTGCATATTTTGGAAAGATACAGCATGTGTGCAGTTGTGTATGACAAAAGATGTCTGCGTGGAAGTTAAAGAGTGTTCATGCATGTTACATTAAGCATCAAAATGTACTTACGACCCACAAACATGCACAAAATGCTTAGACCAACAGTCTACACATACATAGCTGAATCTCTCTCTCTATCACTATCTCTCCCAGTTTAATGGAAGACAGATGGGTTGTTGGGTAATGAGAGTGAGGTTATGAATCTGAAATGCAAAAAACAATTAGGATACACAAGGTCAAAAAAAGTTAGCTGTAACAGTTGTTCCATCTGCTGCGAGGTAGTGCTGAGGTGCCTTGCGCATAAATGCCCTCCTGCATGTGTGTAATGGCATCGCTCCCAGCTGATTGATTCCTCTTACATGCTTTGTTGAAATGGGACATGGTTGGCTACACTCAACATGGTTTTTGTATCAGTGTGTGTCTCAGAAACATCAATTAGTTTCTGTTGCAGCTAGCTCTGCTGTCTGTCAGCTAATGCAGCAGGTACTGTGCGCCACAAAACCCCAATACAAATGCACACATAACACAATTTATGAAGACAGATTGTAAATATTCAGATTGTGAATATCCTCCACAAGGTCATGGATGGAGTTGAGGGGGAGGAAACGACAATACAGCTAGACTATGCAGGGGAAGAGAAACTAATTAAAGTGTGCAAAGTGTTACGTGGACAATCTTGTGTGTTTGCTCTGCCGATGATATATATTCTCATGCACAGAATCTCTTTTACATCGTCAAGGCGACCACATTTCAATTTGACATCTCAATGAGTCAGCAGAAACCAATCCCTTGGACCCAAACAACATGGTTGTCAATCTCTCTACAGTTCAGCATGACTGCAGGAGCCTTTCGACAGCTGACATTTAGCTGAATTTGGCCACAAAGTGCACTGTAATAACTGATACAAAAAAAAAAAAAAAGTTCTTTGTGCAGTATACTAGCGTAGAGTTTTTTATAATCAGTCAAGTAAGGTAATTTTAGATTGAGATTTTTTTTTCCCTCTTCAAATGGTGTTGAGATGAACATTGGTTAGTTAGGGCTGTATATTTATCCTTATTCAATTGGTTAAGATTCACAAGCTCATTTCAATTTGATTCCAATTTTAGTTTGATTTGATTTTGATTTATTTGAGTGTATTTCAGATTCCATTTTGTTTACAAATCAAACTGGTAACTCATCTGGTCGCTGGTTGTGCTATACATTTTTGATTCACTGTGTAGTAAATTAACTCAAAGGGGAAATATGAATAATATATATTATTAAATATTTGGATCAGTAAATAGAATTAACTTGATGTAGCTGAATTCATTTTACAATCAATTCATCTGTTCGACCAGCGACCACTCGTTATGTCGGAAAAGATATTTTCTTTTCTTTGTGTGGCCACAGAAAAATAACTCATTCTTAGCATGCAGCTGTGATCACATCGTTAAAGGGACATTGATTTACAAGCAGGCCAGAATCGAAACTCGCATGACTGTGCACAAAAGATTTATTTAACTAAATCACGAACACAACTAATCTAAACAATCCCATACACACAATCGCGCAAACATGGGTTAAATTGAAAGTGAAAGTGAATGAAACCGGAAACTGAAACAGGGGAATGAGATATTAGCCTACTATGTAAAAGAGTCATTTAACCATCTGAACAGAACCATCAGTTTCATGACGTTCAGCTGTATTTTGATGCTTGCTAATCTGTGTTCAGATTCAGAGCTACATAAGAAACTGACTAAGCGCATTTGGCTGAGGTCTTGGGTGGGACAACGCTGCCATAATGGCCTTCTACCGCAACTCTGCTTTGAGACTTTACTTCACTATCTCCATTTCTTGGGCTTTGTGGAGCATTATATACATTACTAAATTTCATCTGTATTTGCCTGAGAAAACTGACACAGGTTTCACGATTTGATTCAATTTTGATTCATTTGGATGTACATCAGGCACAGTACATGTACATTTTTCTTAAGAAAAAACAACAACTCCAAACTAATGCTGTAAACTATACTGGGAACCCTGTACGTTTGTATAATAATATAATATATAATATAATATAATAAACAACAGAGTCCAAACTATTAAAATGCTATTTATTTTTTAGACATATAGTACACTGCTGAAAGTGTACAGTATATTGAAAAAAACAAAAAATACACTGATTGAAAGAAAAACTCAGGTAATGGAATACAGTCATAAGCTAGCTTTGAAGCTAGCACACCTATTGTATTTCTCAACTACTGAGGAAAATAGTCCTTTTTTAACCATTTTGTGGCTAATGGATGTAAAACTATAGAAGTATTTTTTTTAGATTTGTAGGATGTTTTGGCTTTAGTGAACAATTCCATCCTCAATGCTATAGCTACAGTACGGCTATGCATAGCTAAGTGGATATGCACTTTCAAAATGGCCAAAGCCAATGGATGAATGCATGAAATCAAATTATGTCCAGCCACAACCAGCCAGACCAGAATCAAATTTTCTGGTTTGAACCTCTCACAAATCTCTTTCAATCATTAAATGGCCTGTGAGCCGTGGAATGGCTATCAATTTCCTGAGTTTTAAATGTTTTCCTCCCCTAAGATACACACACTCACACCGGGCTTTAGTAAGTGCGTTATTTGTGTGTGTGTGTGTGAGTAAAAGCTTTCTCTGTGATAGATTTTGTCTCCCACCAGGTCATTATGTGAGTGGTCGATTGCATGTTTTCTGCCAGGCATTGTTCAAAACAGAAAGCACTCAATCCAATATGGCTACCCACTTTTTGTCTCAAGGGATTTTTAAATATATTTGATAGAGCTACAAGCTATGAAAACCAGCATGTCTGTCCATACTGTATGTCCGTTCCTCAAACGACAGATGTCGTTTACCTTTCTTTTCATTCACTGCCCTTCCTTCCTTCATCGTTCTTTCCTCCTATCCCAAGGCCAGACTTTAAACACATGCTCGAGAATGACAGATAGTGTGTGAAGGAGTATACGAGAGGAAGCAAAAGAAGGAAACCACATTTCTTCATCAGCGATTAGCATTGACAGTCTCTCTAGGCTTGTACTAATGAAGTCGCATTTATCTCTGGCCTGTCTAGATTCCATTAGCCTATGTCTAATTGTGTTAACTCTCAGTCTGGCCTTAAGTGGGCCACTGTGGCCTCATATGTATGTAAGACTGTGAGCCTGTCTGTCTGTCTGTCAGCGTCTATCGTTTCATTCTTGTGTGTTACTATATAGTACTTTACATGTGCTTTCGAATGTTAATCAACACATCAAAATAAGCATGCTTCTTTAAAGCACAACAAAAGATAATTAAAAATTAATAGATAATTACGAGTACTTGTGTGTCATGAAAGTTATCTTTATATACACTTGTGGCCTTTTATGAAATGAATATATTATCTGCAAGTACAGATTGTAAGAAATATAGTTCTTACGATTTGAAGTTCACTACAAGGGCACATTCGTTACAATTAAGTGTACTTCTTTTTCACAAGGGTCTGTCATTTTGGAATCTCTTACTGGTCCATATATATAATTGGTTTCCTAGTTAAGTTTTTTTTGCATGCAAACTATTAAAATCAGACTGAAATGAACAGGAACCTTGGCTAAAATATAGCCCTTTTCTGTCATACTGTATAGGCTCCTCCCTCTCATATGTAGTTCCTCCTTCTCCTCTATAGTTCCTCCCTCTTACTCTGACTCTTGATATTATACTTGTATTATTGTATTGTCTCATTGGCATAGGATGCAAGGACACTCACTTCTTCTACCCTCTAGCGCCCCCTTCACTAGCCTGGGTTTTAGTAGGCCTCCCCAGCCCTTGCCTTCGCCTCGTCTCTTTCCGTGCTCAGATGTTAATTACCTGATTGAAGTCATCACCTCTCTAATTCTCTTGCTTCACTATCAGCTTCAGTGAAACACCAGAGAACTGGATGTCCTTCCAGAGCACCTGAAGGGCAGCCATGACCACTGACTTAGTTGCGTATCTCCACAGCGTTTGCACGGTTTTCCACGAACACAATGTGACACTTCCCAATGTCACACAGCAGTATGCATCAGTTGAGTAAAGCTTAATTTTCCAGAGGGATATTTGGACAGGTGCCACTATCCTCATTGTGTAAATCACACATACAGAAACAGGTAAGACACATGATAGAGGCTCTCTTGAATTTTGGTGACTCACTTGAGAAATCTGAGGGCCACAACAAGAGCTCCTTGGAATGCTTCACATAAGCCCTAGGCAAAGATTAGTGTGTAAGAGATGATGAGAGCTGAAATAGGTGGCGATGGTGTGTGTGCAGTGTGTGAAATTGGAAATGGGTGGCTAGGGTTGTCAATCTCCACATGTCTCTCCACTCTCGCTAATTTGCTTTTGTCTGCGTCATTCTAGCCACTGAACATGGTATGCAATGTCAATAAGTGTGAATGTGAAATCTGTGTACAGCAGGAAACATGCAATTCTCACCACATTGAGACATTATAACAATATGAATTGTTCCACTTGAGGAAAATATGCAGAGGAAAAATAACCATTCAGGCTGAAATGGGTAGTTTTGTTGGTGAAGGCATTGTGTAAGATTGTGTGGAGGAAAATTGGCCAACCCAGGCTCATTGGGAAAATGTGCCTGTGGCTCTATTTCTGCAAAATGATACTATGTTGCTTCTTGCATGTTAAATGTACAGTGAGTGGTGCTGAAAGTGAGATCAGTTTTATCAAAAACAGATGAATGGGAATCTGACAATTATTATTATATATTTTTTTTACATTAGTTGTTGTACGTATCACGGCTGTGCAGTAATGCAATTTCCATTGAATTGTGCCAAAAAGTTGAATTCGGCATGAAACGGACAAACTTTTCTTCCCTATTGTGACATATCCAAGTGAAATGACTTATTGACCAAGAAAAAATGTTGGGCGATTCATTTTTAACTCATCAGAGAAGAGCAGAAATTAATGAAGAAAGATGTGTATTGATAAATCATTTATAAAAAATACTGCAATATTACATAGAAAAAAAAGGATTGTCAATTTTGATTTCATGGTGACTTAAATGCTCTATCGCTTGGACATAACATACCATACTGTAAACTAAAACAATACCTCGGGTGACCAAGTTTAAGTGTGTTTTCAGATTTGCATCCTGTTGACTTTTTTTTTCTGAACAAGTGTTTAAAGTGTCCCTTTTACGCTTTTTCGAATATTACCTTTCATGCTATGTGTAATATTGCTGTTTGTGAATGTAAAATGTCTGCAAAGTAAGCTCACAGAAAAGAGGGGTTTAGAGAGACTGAATCTTCGAACAGACCGTTGTCAGACTCTTTGAGAAATGAGGTGATGTGCAATGTATATAATGAGAAAATTAAAGTGTTTTTGACCTTGGATGCGCGTAAACCTTTTGTATGAGACCTCCAAAACAAAATTAAGAACCTTTAAAATAGCCTAATTAGGGCACTTGTTTGTTGTATTGACAAATTTTAAATAAAGATCAAATTTGTTAATAAAGTTGCTGCATGTGCCAACTGTTCACTTAATTAACGCTAGGTTTAGCGCATAGTGACAATTCTGAATTTGAAGATATATGGACAACAGCTTAGCTGGGATATTTTGGTTCTTTGGTCTAAATGGTTGGCATTACTACCAAAAAAGTTTACATTTTAAAATATACACTCACCTAAAGGATTATTAGGAACACCATACTAAAACCGTGTTTGACCACCTTTCGCCTTCAGAACTGCCTTAATTCTACGTGGCATTGATTCAACAAGGTGCTGAAAGCATTCTTTACAAATGTTGGCCCATATTGATAGGATAGCATCTTGCAGTTGATGGAGATTTGTGGGATGCACATCCAGGGCACGAAGCTCCCGTTCCACCACATCCCAAAGATGCTCTGTTGGGTTGAGATCTGGTTACTCTGGGGGCCATTTTAGTACAGTGAACTCATTGTCATGTTCAAGAAACCAATTTGAAATGATTCAAGCTTTGTGACATGGTGCATTATCCTGCTGGAAGTAACCATCAGAGGATGGGTACATGGTGGCCATAAAGGGATGGACATGGTCAGAAACAATGCTCAGGTAGGCCGTGGCATTTAAACGAGGCCCAATTGGCACTAAGCGGCCTAAAGTGTGCCAAGAAATCATCCCCCACACCATTACACCACCACCACCAGCCTGCACAGTGGTAACAAGGCATGATGGATCCATGTTCTCATTCTGTTTACGCCAAATTCTGACTCTACCATCTGAATGTCTCAACAGAAATCGAGACTCATCAGACCAGGCAACATTTTTCCAGTGTTTAACTGTGCAATTTTGGTGAGCTCTTGCAAATTGTAGCCTCTTTTTCCTATTTGTAGTGGAGATGAGTGGTACCCGGTGGGGTCTTCTGCTGTTGTAGCCCATCCGCCTCAAGGTTGTGCGTGTTGTGGCTTCACAAATGCTTTGCTGCATACCTCGGTTGTAACGAGTGGTTATTTCAGTCAAAGTTGCTCTTCTATCAGCTTGAATCAGTCGGCCCATTCTCCTCTGACCTCTAGCATCAACAAGGCATTTTCGCTCACAGGACTGCCGCATACTGGATATTTTTCCCTTTTCAAACCATTCTTTGTAAACCCTAGATATGCACTGTAAAAAACAATTTGTTGAGTCAACTTAAAAAACTTTGTTACCCCGCTGCCTTAAATTTTTTTGTCAACTTGACTTAGGGCTGGGCGATATATCGCACGATATTGTTATGCGCATCTCGTCAGTAAAGCCGGTTCCTTGATTAGTAGTAAATCGCCTTCACCTGCTTTCAGATGGAGCGGCATTTACTACAAAGAGCCGTAGTTAACTGACAAGCTGAGCCAAATCGCACTAATATCGCGGACGTATCGCCAGCGATATTTAATGCGATATGGCTCAGCTTGTCAGTTAACTACGGCTCTTTACACAGCAAAAACTCCAGTGTTAAATGAACACACCTGGGAGTGTATATGAGTCCACACTCAAGAGTGTTAAAGTTAATGAGATATTTAAGTGATTAATTGAGTGATGATTGAGCATTATTGAAGACACCTAAAGCAGAATCACTGAAGAAGAAAACCGGAATTTCAGGTCACCATTATGGAGATGAGTGTTTGCTTTAGTTGGACTCTTGACCCTTATATTATTAACTTTAGTTTTTGTTCAGCTGTTGTATCCGAGTCATACCTGCCAGATGAACAAAGAAAAACAATGATCTAATGGTATTGATTATATTATGACATTCATCATTTGAGCTAATTGTTTGTGATTAATGCTGTTGGTTACAGCATAACTGAGATTCTGCATAAATATCCAGAATTTGTGATATAATATAAAAGATTTCTTAAAAGTTGTAAAAAAAAAAAAAAAAAAAAATCTTTGTTTTAGGCAGACACAGATATCAAGATTCAGTTAATGCATCTCAACAATGGTGATGAACAGAATATTCAATTAGGAAAAGTAAATTACATAGACAATTCAGATCATAATTTATTCATACCGCAATGCATGATGGGAGCCATTAATGAGTTGTGATTGGTGGCAACAAGGATTATTATTGTCACCACGGTTGAGATTCACAGGCTGATTATTGATGTCTGCGTTTCTAAATAAATGCATTTGAAAGTGATTTGATCAGAACAATTTTTATTAAATGGTTTGGATTTTAAGAAACATACGATTATCATATGCTGTAGGACCACTAAACTGTTGCTATCAAATTAAACAACATCATCTGAATGAGTTTCATTTTTCAGATCACAGCATGATTATGTCAAAACATAACCAACACTATCAGATCACACTTGTTTTTGTTCATTTGACTGTTATAAATCAATAACAGCAGACAAACAAAATTTAAACTCAAAGTATAAGGATCAAGAGCCCAACTAAAGCAAACACTGATCGCCATAACGGTGGCTTACAATTTTAGATTTTCTCCTTCAGTGATTCTGCTTGTTAACATCAGGTGTCTTCAATAATGCTCAATGATCACTAAATGAATCACTTAATTATCTCATTAACTTTAACACTCATATCTGCATCATATCTTCCATCTGAAAGCAGGTGAAGGCGATTTACTACTAATCAAAGAACCGGCTTTACTGAAGAGACGCGCATAACAATATCGTGCGATATATCGCCCAGCCCTACAATATATGGTGTATGTGCAATTGTATCAACATGCGTTTTCTAGTTGAAACAACAGTTATACTAGTTAATTCAACTTTTAGCTTAGTTGAGGACAATTCAACTTAAATGTTCTTGTTGTCTGGACAATTTCTAAAAATTTAGTTGTGTCTACAAAAAAAAAAAAGTTGAAATGGCAATTATTTTTTACAGTGTGGTTGTGTGTGAAAATCCCAGTAACTGAGCAGATTGTGAAATACTCAGACCGGCACCAACCATTCTGGCACCAACAACTATGCCACGCTCAAAATTGCTTAAATCACCTTTCTTTCCCATTCTGACATTCAGTTTGGAGTTCAGGAGATTGTGTTGACCAGGACCACACCCCTAAATGCATTGAAGCAACTGCCATGTGATTGGTTGATTAGATAATTGCATTAATGAGAAATTGAACAGGTGTTCCTAATAATCCTTTAGGTGAGTGTTCAAGCACATATTTCACAATATTTTAATATTTTATCTCTTTAATTTTTTATCAAATACATCCATCCTAGGTGAGCGTAAGAGATTTCTTTTAAAAACAAAATCTTTGTACATGGAAAAAAAAGTGACTGTAACCTCTACAGGCTTGAATATCTGGGTTACACAATCCCACAAACAAACCGAGTTCTAAAGTCTGAGTGATGCCATCCACTGGATGTCATGTAGCAGCTGATTACCACATGCTGTACTGCATAATTACATTTCTTTGATTATATCTTCAAACAGAATGAGTTCTAAAGGATTTGTTTTTCTGGCATGATGATGATGATGATGTGTGTATACTGTGTTGACCTCTTTTCTATGGGATAAAGGGAAGCAAACTTAGATGTTGCTTTGGATCAGGTACGGTAAATATACTGTGCTTCTGCAGGCGTATTACTTTTCACTTGTATTACATATGTATTATCAAAGAACAGATAATTGTGGGTGTTTTCTAATTTGTGTTATGAGAACGTACAGTCAGTATACTTTTATCTTTATTGAATTTATATAAATGCTCAGTGTTTAGACTATTCTTTATGCTAAACTAATGGTCTTGTTTTGTGAACTTCAGTAGTTTCTAGTATGTAAAGAGTGTACACATGAAAGACTACACGTGTGTGTGTGTGTGTGTGTGTGTGTGCGCACTGGTTCTTTTTGTGGATGTGTAGGTCTAGATGTACATCAGAGGAGTAGTGTGGCCTTTGAAGCTATATAATCTTCTTTTATTAAAAATGATTGATTATTGGAAATGCAGTAATTGGAAATTAGTTAATTAATGCTATTAATATTTATTAGTAGTACATTAAAAACATTAGCAGGTAGCCTTTATATATTGTTCAATTAAAAGTAAACATTGCATTAAAAAGATCAGTTTGTAATAAGATGGAAAAAATAACACATTACAGGTAACAAAACAAGCGGCAGGTCTGTTGCACTTATACTTAAACATACTGTAGCAATGGACTGATCCAAAAAATCAGATCAAAATACATGTGCGTAATTCAGTCCCACATGTTAATATGGTTGTCACTCCCGATACTCTGCAGTGTGTACTCAGCAGCATGAAAGCGAGCAAATGTATGTGAAAAAATAAGTGTATTTGTAATTTTCCTGACCTTTTTTTGTGGACACACTAAATATTATTCACTGGAATGGTGTCATCCACAGTTACCCTAGTTGTGTCCTGTGCAGCCAATAGTTTGTGTCTTATATTGAGGCAGTTGTGGCTCTGATTCCTCTATACTTCCCTGTAACTAAGCAATTTTCACCACACATTGATCGGTTAGAATTCATTTGTGCATTCGAGTAGAAGGAAAACCCTCCAAGTTTCACAGAAGGCACTGTTTCCTGGGTAATCGACTGCAAACGAAAAATGGGGGCAACACACCCAAACCCTTAAAAGAGACTGTAGAAATGCTGTTAAACATTTAATGATTCATCTGCCCAAACACACACACACACACACACACACACACACGCATAGACTGCAGTTGCCATTTACTCAGCAAGAGCTTGATTAATTTTTTATTAAAAAAGGGGAAAAACAACAAAAGGACAAAATGTTTCATGTCCACGTTTGATCAAATTAGAATATTGCTGGCTAACAGAAATACATGAAAGAGTCTTTTAGTGTTTTTTTTTTTGGGGGGGGGGGGATTTTTAACAATAGCTAATATTTTATTCAGCGGTAGTTCTGTTCTTATATTGCACACATAAATAGCCCAATTTCATAAGAAATAGAATAAAAGGAATCTAAAGTTATATATCGATTGATTGATTCATTGATTTAACGTTGACTGGCTATTATATTTTGGGGACATAGTCATAGGACATAGGGTGATAAAACTGTCCTAATATAATGAAAAAATAGTGAAAAAAACCCACCTTATAGTTTGGCATAATATTTTGCCATTATTTGATGTCTTTAGGGTTTATTAATGTCTGACAAAACTTGTTTCTGTCGAATTAGTTATGTGGAGCGTCCAGCATGCAGAATAAAAAACATAAAACATCAAATCAGATCCTTATGATTCTCACACCAAAAACTTGATATTAATAATTCATGTTTTTTTGTAAAAAAATACGTTTCATTTTAAAAGCTAGATTTTAATTCAATAATAAGAATAGAACAACATTCACATGATTTTGTATTTTCTTGTTGATGATGGCACCACGTTGTTGTACATGTCATCATTATATTGAAACTTTTCTTGAAATTTGGAATAAGTTTTCAAAAACATAATAAACCAACATGAATATAACAAATACATTTGTCAGAACTTGGCTCATGTGTTTCAAACTCGATTTTTAAAAGTGTTTTTTTATTGTGGACTCTCTTATTAGTCATTAGCTATGTTTGTACTGTACATGTCCTGTCAAATGGATTAGAAAAGGTTTAAACCACCCCTTACAATCCCAATGAAACCAATTCATTTGAATTGACATGGTTACATGTGACTTGTTATTCCGACTGTGCTACTAGTCCAACAATAGGACTTTTAGGGTTCGTGTGAATGCAGATACTGACCCCTGTGTGACAGCACACAGGTTTGAAGTGGGTTATTTCTGTGCTATTAGGTTTTGTTGGATAATTGTAGTCGGAATGTGATTATTTGTATTTGAGCTGTTTTTAGATTTTTTTTTAGATTAGAGGATGAGGAAAAATACAGAAGCTGGGGTCAAGGGAAGTTCTGCTGCTGTACACAAACAAATGAGTAATGGCCGTCTGATGGGGCAGCCGCTCTCTTTGACGTCACCATTAACCAGAGTGAGATGAGAGAGAGCGAGGGGGAGGAGAAGAGAAAGACGAGGAAAAGAGGATCTCTCCTGATTTGACGTCACCATTTACCGAGGTACAGGTCCAGGAGAGTGTGATGGATGGGAGAGATGGAGGGAGCCCAGGTAATAGTGGGAGGGAGAGAGAGAGAGAGTTGATGTGTGGCTTTGTCTGCAGTAGCAGAAGGCTGGTGAAATGGACTGTGATATTGGCTTTTAATTTTCCCTCTGCCTTCAGCAGAAAGAACAGAAGAGAGGAGAGAGAGAAGCACTAGAGGAGAGCAGAAGGGAGGAGAATGAGGATATTCACACCGCTTTACTGAAAAATACACAATCACTGCCGTTGCACTATAGTAGCTTCAAATTTTTTAATAATGAAGTCGCCTATATATGTATTTATAAAGCAGTTTATAAATCAATCAGTCAAGGTGCGATCACATTTACCATTGCTTGGCAAAATTTGCTAACAAATCCGGTCATTTCAATGGAAACACGATGAACAATTTCACCTGATGAACTTCCAGTTTTGAAATAATTTTCGAACTTTGACACATTAGTTTGTAACTAATGTTAACTAACCGTGCTGTTAACGTGAATTGATGCATTAGTACATGTGTGAGTTAACGTTAACAAATATTAACTAATGCTGAAGATGTTGTTCGTGGTTAGTTCATGTTAACTAATGCATTAACTAATGTTAACTAACCGTGCTGTTAATGTGAATTGATGCATTAGTACATGTGCGAGTTAACGTTAACAAATATTAACTAATGCTGAAGATGTTGTTCGTGGTTAGTTCATGTTAACTAATGCATTAACTAATGTTAACTAACCGTGCTGTTAATGTGAATTGATGCATTAGTACATGTGTGAGTTAACGTTAACAAATATTAACTAATGCTGAACATGTTGTTCGTGGTTAGTTCATGTTAACTAATGCATTAACTAATGTTAGCTAACCGTGCTGTTAACGTGAATTGATGCATTAGTACATGTGCGAGTTAACGTTAACAAATATTAACTAATGCTGAAGATGTTGTTCGTGGTTAGTTCATGTTAACTAATGCATTAACTAATGTTAACTAACCGTGCTGTTAATGTGAATTGATGCATTAGTATGTGTGAGTTAACGTTAACAAATATTAACTAATGCTGAAGATGTTGTTCGTGGTTAGTTCAAGTTAACTAATGCATTAACTAATGTTAACTAACCGTGCTGTTAATGTGAATTGATGCATTAGTACATGTGCGAGTTAACGTTAACAAATATTAACTAATGCTGATGTTGTTCGTGGTTAGTGCATGTTAACTAATGCATTAACTAATGTTAACTAACCGTGCTGTTAATGTGAATTGATGCATTAGTACATGTGCGAGTTAACGTTAACAAATATTAACTGATGCTGAACAGAGATGTTGTTCATGGTTAGCTCATGTTAACTAATGCATTAACTAATGTTAGCTAACCGTGCTGTTAACGTGAATTGATGCATTAGTACATGTGTGAGTTAACGTTAACTAATGTTAACTAATGCTGAAGATGTTGTTCGTGGTTAGTTCATGTTAACTAATGCATTAACTAATGTTAACTAACCGTGCTGTTAATGTGAATTGATGCATTAGTACATGTGCGAGTTAACGTTAACAAATATGAACTAATGCTGAAGATGTTGTTCGTGGTTAGTTCATGTTAACTAATGCATTAACTAATGTTAACTAACCGTGCTGTTAATGTGAATTGATGCATTAGTACATGTGCGAGTTAACGTTAACAAATATTAACTAATGCTGAACAGAGATGTTGTTCATGGTTAGTTCATGTTAACTAATGCATTAACTAATGTTAACTAACCGTGCTGTTAACGTGAATTGATGCATTAGTACATGTGCGAGTTAACGTTAACAAATATTAACTAATGCTGAAAATGTTGTTCGTGGTTAGTTCATGTTAACTAATGCATTAACTAATGTTAACTAACCGTGCTGTTAATGTGAATTGATGCATTAGTACATGTGCGAGTTAACGTTAACACATATTAACTAATGCTGAACAGAGATGTTGTTCATGGTTAGCTCATGTTAACTAATGCATTAACTAATGTTAACTAACTAATGCTGAAGATGTTGTTCATGGTTAGTTCATGTTAACTAATGCATTAACTAATGTTAACTAACCATGGTGTTAATGTGAATTGATGCATTAGTACATGTGCGAGTTAACGTTAACAAATTTTAACTAATGCTGAAGATGTTGTTCATGGTTAGCTCATGTTAACTAATGCATTAACTAATGTTAACTAACCGTGCTGTTAACGTGAATTGATGTATTAGTACATGTGTGAGTTAACGTTAACAAATATTAACTAATGCTGAACAGAGGTGTTGTCATGGTTAGTTCATGTTAACTAATGCATTAACTAATATTAACTAATGGAACCTTATTGTAAAGTGTTACCCATACATTTTGTATTTCCCTGCTGAAAAAAACTGTTTAAACCAGCCTAAGCTGGTTTGCTGGTTTTAGAAACTTTTCAGCTGATCAGACTGCACTGCAAAGTAGTCAATAATTTTATCACTTAAAACTCATCTTTGATCACCAAAATGACACATTTAAACGTGTTTTTCCTTGAAAAAAATTGTTTTCTTCAAGCCTCAAAATAGCTTGAATGTGATTACACCCTTGCCTTATATAGTGCTATGAATATGTAAATTAGCCCCGCCTCCACTCACTCACACCAGCTCAGAGATCCACTCGTTGATGATCACACATTTACCTGATTGGTTACAAGGTAGTTTGTGACGTCAGCGATTTCAAACCTCGTTTTTGAGTGTCTTTGGTTCACTGCAGTTTTAAGGAGAAAATACTCAGCAATGGTGTTGACATGAATTTGCACATGGTTTGTCATAAAGCATTATTAAAGGTGCATTGCGCAACTTTTCATGTTAAAAATACCTGTTTTTCTATCCTATACATGCTTAAAGAACTGCCTGATGGGCTGAATGAGCCCTTCTCTGCGCACTGAGATTGCCTCTATAATCCTGTACAGTAAAATATATAAGAGGGATTCGGGCTCGAATTTGAGACTGGGCGTGACGTCATGCGCGTTCACGCTCACCAGGCTATTGGTGCGTTCAAGTCCTCCTGGGAAGTTCGTATGTACGAGGTGGGAAGTCGTGTTTACGACGGCAGGCGCGTTCAAGTCACTTTCGTCGGAGTAAGATGGCGGAGTACTTTCTCTTAATTAATTACACAAAAATACAGTAAGGTTCTTAAACTCTTGTTCTAGAAAATGAAGAGCAAATAAATTGGCATCAGATGTACTCTGTTTTTTAATGTTTTTAATTAATTAACGTAGCCAATACCAACTTTATCGTTACATGTTGCATTGTTATATTATAATGCCATCATATTTTGTGCAAGCAATTAGCTTAACTGCGCTGTAAATAGAAAACCTTGTGGTATTCCGCCATGTTTCTCAGTGACACGCCCACAACTCAGACAGATCGGGGCTTAGAGAAAATCCCGAGCTCCCCACTGGTATTTACGACATTGTGGTGGCGTTCAAGTGCGTTCAACTCGTAAATACGATCTATACGAGATGATTTGAACGCACCAAATGTCTCGCAGGTTTGTGTATTCGCCGGCGCGCCATTCTCCGCATCAGCGAAGACAACTCGTGCGTCAAAGGTAGAAGATGGATTCAAAGAGACCGGCTTGTAGTCCATTCTAAACCCCAACGCAAACTCCACGTAAAGTAAAGAAAAGAAAAATTTTGTCTAGTGCCACCAAAAGGTCCAAATTGGAGTCAGACAGGCGTCGGAGTATAAGACGAGAGTCAACCTCGGGAAGGCATTCAACAAATGGAGAGATCTCCGGTCTGCTCTTGGTCTCAAACGGGATCCTCAGTTGGCTTTTTTCTTGATAAAACGGTAAGATATATCCCAGTGTCTAATGTTTGATACGGCCAATCTATGTATGACAACAAATGACGATGCGTAAAATGTGTAATGCTTTAGCGTAAGCTAGATACATGTACAATCAGAATTGGTTGCAGTTTCGCTTGTCGCCAGAGAGGGCGTAGTTCTGCAAAAACTCAGAGACTTGCGTTTTGCACCTTTAAAAACACATAACAACATTAAAAACTTGATTTATTTATTTATTTATTTTTACCACAGGGGGTCTTTAAAATTAACAATAATGCATAAATTAAATGGGTAAGAAAACAGGTAAGATTTCTGCGCTCAAAAAAAAAGGAGAAAATAACAGAATAGTTTACTAATTATATGCATCTATTTAATTTTATTTAAATAATCATGTTTTAATGCGTTTATTCAATTTGCTTAGAATCAGCATACATCTGTTCATTGCGAAAACATTTATTCATTTAAAAAGTATGAGCATGGTTAAAATATGGCTAGCTGTGGAACAAGCAATATTCAATACTTAAACCTGGTTTTTATCTAAAACACATTCAGTATACCATTACAGAAATCTACCTATTTTATTATTACCTATTTTATTTCTGCTTGACTGACAAATATGCCTCACATTAAGTGTATTAGTTCGTTGGATGGAAAGTCTATATGTAATTCAAATACTTAAATCTTAAATTATAGGCCTAAATATTTGTATTTCTTAAAAAGGGTTATTTTTTTTTTCAATAAAATATGTTTTCATTAGTGTTGTTCCTTGCAAAGTTATCCCAAAATGAATCTCCACTATTTCCAGCGTGTTTCCAAATTTGTATACATGTACATCTTAAAGGATAGTGTACAGTCAGCTGGTCATTAGCACAGAATAAACCCCGATTTATTTCACTGATGGAGAGACTGGCTGACTGTACGTCGCTCTATATCACCTATTGCCTAATTACTTGACAAATAACAGAATTAATGACAAATGTTCATTTGAAATTGATACGAGAAACATGAATCTAGTCATATAATGACTGAAATCTGCTACCTGGGACAGTGGTCAATTATACAACAAAAAATAGTAAATGGCTACAATGAAGGAGCATGTGAGCCAACTGAGTACTAATGGAAACAATAAAAAACAATGCATTGCTTTTGTGTAGTCCAGTTCAACTGACATGATTTATGAGAGTTTACTTAAGTGTGTGAGTGTGTATTATGTGCCCCAAGAGTATTGATGTAATACACACAACCATTAAGTTATACAGTAGGATACCAGTTGTGTTTAAAATGTGTGTAATGCAGAACGACACTGCAAATGTTGTCATTCGGTTTCTAGGTCACTAAACAAATAAGCAAATTATGCTTAAAAGAAATTCTGTCACAATGTGTCTGTACGTGTGTGTGAGGAGACCAAGGAATGCGCTAATGGAGCATGGATGGCATGTGACATTTAGCGATCCAGTGATTCAGACATGGAATGTTCTGTTGTTGTCGCACGCACATGTACAACCTCTGGTTTTGAGTTCTTCACCTGTAATGACACAGCCAAGTCACCAGGGAGTCCAGCAAGCACTCCATTGTCATGGTAACAGCCTTGGTGCTAAAAATAGTGTGGCTTTATGGCAATCACATGGCCCTTGGGGATCTTTGAGAGGTGGATGGGGTCAGTCCAGAGGGTGCTGGGGCTCCATGGCCCATTTGAGACACATGGAGAGAAAACTTTCTTTGCTTTTGCTCATGGATAAAAAAAAAAAAGTTGAGTGCTGCTCACTGATAAAATCATTTTAGAAGAAAGATAAATGGTTTCTAGATTTGGTTTCAAATAGGGCTTACATTTTTTTTCTTCAGATTTCTGGTTCTTGATTAGCCTGGGAAAACCCAGACAACTTCCGGCAAATTTAGATTTGCTCTGAAAGTTAGTCTGGCAAAGAGCTCATTCAGGCTCATTTCCAATACGTTGAAATCGAGGCACCAATCAGAAACGTCGGGGCGGGCTTTACACGATGACGACAGCGCTGGGATTTTGAAGCAGATTTTGTAGCCTACATTACAAAGATGGATGCCGCCGTCGAACATCACTCGTTCGAATCAGCTATCGCGTCTGTTTTAAGCGATTTGAACGTTTCCTTTTTGTTAAAAACCGAGCAAAGAACAACACTCGGAGATGTTTCTCCGCCGCTCTGCATACGTCATCTCCTTCATCGCTCTGATTGGTTTTAGGTCTATCCGCGACGTCCGTTGGTGACGCCCCTCTGGAAATGATTTGTCTATGACGCTTTGCCAGACCATAACTCAGTTACAACTGAGAATGGTCTGGTTTTAACCAGGCTAGTTCTGGATTTGACTCTGGAATTGATTCCTCACTGTTGTTTCAGATTGTTTTTGTTCGTTTTTTGTTGTTGTTTTTTTTAGATCGGAGGAACATGCTCACCTAATCTCACTGTGACTACATGATATGAAGGTTTACCTCCTTTTAAACTTCCTTAGTATCGATAGATTATTATCAGCATTTATTATCTCTTCATATAGTCCGGCGCGGCGCTCAAAACCTTCCACAACAGAACAAGGCCGTTTCATCCCCTTTAGCTAAATCATGTGGTTTATAAGACTAGTTTGTTCTTTTTACTACTTTAGACACAGAACAAATCTGCATTTGAGCATCAGTAGCTGCGTTTCCATTACCCTTTAAATTGCGCAAATTGAAATTTAGCGAAAACTCCCATATATCGCAAAAGAAATTTTGCGCTGTTTTAGGTGCACAACTTTAACGTAGGAAACTTGACCAAGGCTAATCAATATTTGTCAGTTGTATGCTATGAATTAAACGGTGACAACAAACTTTTTTAATATTTTCATATTTTAATGTTTTAGCATGACATACCATGACATCTACTTGTTCTGAAAAATAGGACTGTGGTGCTCATGTGGGTAATGTTGGTTCAAATCAGGCTGTGATGCAGGTATACAGGGGGAAGCACATGTGCTTGTCACTAGTGATGGAGGGCTTTTACATTTGCCAAAAATAGATTTTTTTGTTTTGTTATTATTAACAAACAAGCACACCAAGCCCAGGAGAGAAGTAATGCAAAAGTAACGTGTAACATTACATTCCATAAAAAGTAACTAACGCAATTAGTTACTTTTTTAGAGAGAAATGCAAAATTGTAATGCACTACTTTTAAAAGTAACTTTCCCCAACACTGCTTGTCACATAAAATGCTGACACTTCACAAAAACTCACAAAAAGAGAAGTTTCCTTAAACTTCTCTTTTTACCCACAGAGAACCCATAAATATAATATGTCATCAGAATAAACCAATACTTGTCAATGACTTAGATGGGTGTAAGATGCATGTTTGCATTCAAATGGTGTGGTTACAACGCCTGCCAGCAGGGGCTAACAGGGCCATGCTAACCAGCCAAAACATGACCCCTTGATCAAAACGCGTAACTCATGAAAGTAGAGTGTGACGAGCAGTTGAGAGTGTGTGTGAGATACTGCAGAATGTGGTTGACATGCATAGATAGAGCAGCAGGCTCTGAAACACATTTTACAGATAGGGCTCTTGGCACCGTCCAGTGGGATAGACGCACACTTCAAAGCATAATAAATTACAAAACGAATTACGAATTATCACAACTGAGGGTAAGCCGGATACAACTGTCTTTTCCGTTTTTACTGCTCTCTCTCTCTCTCTCTCTCTCTCTCTCTCTCTCTCTCTGTTGCCTTGGTCACAGTGACTGCAGTGAGAAGTGCTTTGTCAGTAGACGTGGCAGAGAGGAAGGTGACAGTAAGGTCCGCTTTATTTTGAAGATTCCTCTCAGTATTCTACCTCACTTTCTCATTTAGCTCTCCTACACTGTTTATATTTTGGGGTTTGCATTGTCAATTAATCTGTTCCATTGCTTTGCAAAATGGAAATTTTGATGGCATACTGATGCCAGTTGCGCCAGCTGTGTGTAAGTTACAACTTAGCAGTTTTGACACAAAGAGGCACTAAGATATAACTTACGCACTACTAAATATTTTTGCGTTGAAATTAAAAATGTAATATTTATGGAAGCCTTCAATCAGGATTAACGGTTGGAATAAAATAGCAGGCAGACTGACCTGCATCAAAAAGCTCTTGTTTTACCCAGAGCCATAGAGAGACAGAGTTGCGACACTCTTTGATGTCTCCGCGATGGCTGTCACGTGGTTTGTAAGCCCCAATAGTTCCAAAACATACGCTGGCTGTCATGTTCTTCTATGGGACAGACAGCAGCGATTGCATTATTGAACGGTAAATATAAAATAAAACACACACCCAAGTACTTTTTCAGCTGTTACTGCATTATTGCAGTTTGTTAATGTCAGTTTTGCATTTGGAGAGGCAGGGTGACAACGAAATACTGTATGATACTTAGATAAGTTTTAGGCTTTTTTTTTTTTTGGAGGGAAAAGCTTAGTGTTCATGTTCGCATGGGTAGTAGCACTGGCTTTAGCGGCTCTAACTTAACTTTTCCATATCATTCATCTGATGATGGACGTCTCGTGATATTTATTTAGCACAACTGGGCTGTATTAGGCTATTGATTCCCGTGATCTTGCTTATAAATTCCGATTCAGCCATTAGCCTACCTTCGTTATCACGCAAAGAGGTCTGCAGTCCTTTCAGAACTCCAACCAACATAAAATATAAATAATTACGCTGTGCATGTACAAATGAATGATTTAGGAGGGAAATGGACTGCTCCCATAACGTAGAAAGTAACGACTATATTTGCAGCAATGTTTCGGTAAATATTAACTTCATAAAATGAAACCGGAGAGATAGTTAAAGGTGGGGTATGTGATTTGGAAAACGACCGGCAGATTTTGAAAATATACAATTCAAATGGTCCTACCTTCTTTCCTCCAACGCCGGCTCTGACTCCACCCATTCGAAGAACATGGACGCGCAATCATGCACGAGCGAAAACTCAGATGCGCGAGAGATTGTAATGACGATTTACTACTAATCATGGAACCGGCTTTACTGACGAGATGCGCATGCGTCACAAACTTTGAGTATGCGCACGACGGGGGTCACGCACGCTGGGGGGAGGGGGGTGTGGTACAACCGTTTGATTGACAGACTTACTGTCCAATGATTCTGGTGGTCTTGGAAATGATTGGCTGGAGTTTTTCGAGTCCTGCCCGTTCCACAGATGATTAAATTGCTTAATTTTCATTTCAGTGCTATTAACTCAGTGGCTGTAAGTGGGTTAGGAATAGGATTTCAAGTTATTTTGAAAAAAAATTACAAAAAAGAGAATCACATACCCCACCTTTAATGAGTGAATTAACTATGTTCCTAAATATGATCCAAAACATGTATGTTTTTAACATACGATCCATAACTGTTAACGGGATTCATTTCAGTATGGCTAATGTACCCCTTCATCCTACCCTAATCATTCATCAGAAAACACACACAAATACATACGTACTGACTGTGTACAGTACACATGTATATATATGCATGTATATATATATATATATATATGCATGCATGCATGCATGTGTATATATATATATATATATGATTGCATGTGTATTTATGTATATGTATTACACAAACACACATTTTGACATATATGCATATATACACACATAACCCTAACCCATTTAAATAAATGAATTGTGTGTGTGTGTGTATAATATTATATATATATATAAAATATTATTATTAATAATATTATATACATCAGGTTACCGTAAGTTAGCTAACGTTAGTGAAGTGTTGGTCACGTAAGCTATAGCTGCAATTAACCTATTATCTTCCAATAAACATTAACTAAAACTGGCTACACAAAATATAACTACTGACTAGATTCACGAGAGGTCGGCTAACGTGTGTAAAAGTAAAAAAATACAGTAATTTCATTAATTTACCAGCGAGCGTACTTCGGAAACACTGAAAATGAATGGGGTTCAATGCTGGAACTATCAGTGTTTGGAACTATTGTCTGCTCCACGACACGCGTTACTTCCGCATTCCAAAGTTCCTATGGCGGTCTATGGGAGTGTCGCAACTCTGTTTTTCAACGGCTCTGGTTTTACCCAACAGACTTCAATCCTTTAGACATGTATGATGCCGATGACATTTACACTTTTACTTTAAGAGAGAGAACATTATGTGAATAAGCTTACTTTGTTAGTGGCTCTTCAACACAAACCCAATCTACAGCGTGCCTCTGTGTGCATCAGTGAATGTCAAATGAATAATACATTTCTTCTGGGTTTTTTGTGCTTTTTTGCTCTCTGCGCAGTGCTAAGACAGGTCTTATGACTTCATTATGACTTCATTTTTAGTTTGCGCTCTTTCTTTGTGGACACTGACTTGAACCTACTTTCTTTCCTCTTTCATTTGTCTTACTACAACCCCCAGAGGTCTCTTTGTATTTTACCCTCAGTCTCATTCAGGTGAGAAGTGTTTTGGTGCTCCTTTGTAACCCCTCTATCAATGTCGACTCTCTCCCTTTCTCCCTTTCTTCCTCTTCCATCGTAAGAAATGATTGAGTGCATGTAGAATGCTGACATCAGATAACGTCCGCATTGGCAGTCCATGTGTGACTGCGTCTAGATTTGCATATCATTTGGAATTCAATAAACTAAATGGACCCATGCTCACACTGACAATAAAAGGGGCTATAAATATTATAATACTACCAGTCCTGACTGTGTGGAGATGGCTGGCAGGTCCGATTTCACTCCGAAAGTTATCGTTTAATTGATTGTTTTTGTGCAGTTATTTATCTTATATGTTCTGTAAGGAAGTAACATCAGTCTGTTTCCTGTTTATATTATCATGTTTCTGTCAGTTTGTGATCTCAATCTCTAGCATGATGACATGGGGAAGGGATCAGCTTCTCAGTATGAGCTCAGCTTGAACTCCAAATCTATTTGTGCCAAAAAACATATTCAAACCAGATGCTGATACAGTCCTTCCACTTTGAACTCGCAGTGGTTGCTTAAACGAGGTGCCACTCAAAAACAAAACTAATTCATCTGTGTGTTTTAATTTCGCTATGATATCGCCTAGTTCTTCCCCTCTGTTGCTTCTACTCAAGATTAGTTTCATGACAGGACAGAGCATTTTCAATTACAGTGTCCATGGCGTGCAACAGTGCGACCCACTAGCGTTACTTTTATTATTTGCTAACATTTCTAATTTCACACTTGTTCAATTTTCATGTAAAAGCCCTTTTAAGAGAGAAGCTTCAAGAGAGCGTTGTGTCATTTCAAATCTTCGGGGGGACTGAGTCTTTGGGGCTTGGGATTTGCAATGGGGTGTGTTTTAGGGTTTGAGGTTGAAACGGGGTGCTGGTTTGGACCAGAGGCAAATTGTAGCTTACTCAGAAACTTTGTTATTTAACGTATTTTTGTAAAGTTGCCATACTATGGAATAACACAATGGAAGTATGGGAGTTATGAAGTGACCCAAATTGTTGAGACCTGGGGTAGCCAACCCTGCTCCTGGAGGGCTACCTTCCTGCAGACTTCACTTCCAATTATGCTCCAGCACACTTACCTGTTATTGTCAAGTATAATCTTGAACCCCTTGACTATCTGGTTCAAGGGTATTTAATTAGGTTTGGAGCTAAACTCCGCTTCGTCTAGCACACAGTTGTGTCCATACATCTTTCAAATACTCAACCATGGATAGACACGTTTGTTTTATATTGCTCTTTTTGCAGTCTTTTCGTCTACTGCACAATACATCACAAATGCGTATTGCCACCTATAATGGACTCGTCTGTCTCAACATTCTCAACACATGCGCTTTTGTTTGCGCACGTCACAAAAATTAAGCCCAAAGTATACTTCGTCCACGCAGAAGTAATTTTCGACATTAGGAGGTAGGGTCCGCGTGCGTGCATGTACAACAGCACATGTGCAAGTGACTTGAGTACTTGGAATCAAAGTCCACTAGATAGATGCATTTGGCACATGCACACTTTCTGCACTCAGAGCCAAATGAGTATACTTTGAAAGGCTTGCACACTCAACTGTGCACGAGACGGAGCCGAATGCGGAAAATGAAGTACACCCGGGCCTTTAGGCTGCACTCGGACGTCCGCGGAACCTCCTGATGGCGAAAATTCCGTCACATGGACAGTGCGCAGAGTAGACCATCATACATCTGAAGTGTATTTCGGGCTTAAGGGGTAACTAAGCCCTAAAACAACTTTTTTTAGCTAATTAATGCTAAAAAAAGTCCCACCTCCTGCATCAGGATTGGCTATAGGAGCTGCGTCTGTGATTGGACAGTTGTGGTAGTAACCATAGTAATCAGAAACATCACAGCATGAATGTAGCAGAAGAGCTAACAGGCCTAGAGGTTTAACACACCAGCTATAACAGTAGCATTTTATACATGACAGCTGTTTCAAACATTTTGACATTTCTGTAGTTTCTTTAACCAGTTATACTTGAATTGTTCTTGTCATTACCTAAAACTTTGTAAGACCAACATGAAGAACATTTTAGAAAATCTTTGCAAAATTTCTTTTACATTGAATTGAAGACATGATAGAATATTTATTTAGGACAGTGGGCTGCAAGATGAAGATTTTACAAAATGTAAACAAGTTTGCACGTGCACTTAATGCATTTAAAAAAAGTGTTTATTTAATTACTTTCATTCACTTCATCAAAGCTAAGGCTAATATTACTATTTTATTCTGATAAAAAATCATGAGAATTGTGATTTTTTTTATTCAGTTTGTAGCTTTTTTGTTATACACATTATTATTAATTATTAATTATCATTATAATATTGAGTATTTTCATCTAAGATGCACTTTCAACTTCAGTAAGTATATTTATAAATTATTTATTATCCTATTGCTTTACTGTAATGATAAAAAAACAATTGCTAAATTTTTTAAGCAATTGTATTTCGTTTCATTTATAATATCCGACGTATTGTTTTTCTATTATTTTGAAAATGTTCTACATGGAAAATATATAGCTGCTTTTTACATTTTAGAAAAGAGGTCCCTCAAGTGGATTATCATTGGCGTTGAAAAGTTTGAAAACCCCTGATTTAGGCAATACTTTAAAAAGCTGCTGCTAAGCTGGAGTGGAGATCGGTTGAATCCGGGTGCATTAGTTGGAGAGGAAATGTGTTTGCAAAGTTGTGATTTAGACTGAAAAGGAGATGAGTTCAAAGAAGAAGGGAGAAGGAAGGTATTGGGACATTATTATTCATATGAACAGTTTGATCATGATTGAACTCATAAAACTTTAAATCAATTCCCCAGTGGATGTGCTTGGCTAGGTTTGATTAATCAGATGAATGGCTTGGAGATGGTGTGAGTCACCCTGTTTCAAATTAAAACACAAATAGACACTCACACTTTTACACTTACCCTAGATCTCAATGAGCCACCAGTTCTTCCACCCATCTGAAAGTATGATTCACTCACTTCCTGTCTGATGAGTCTAACTAACGTCAGTGCCGGGTGTCTGTCCCTCATCACGAGGTAGCTGTGAGATGATGATTTCACAAATCTCTTTCCTGTATTTAAATGCAGATTTCTGTGCCTGTGCAGTCCGTGACAGGGGAGTAGTATCACACCTTCAGCTGCAGAATGGACGTTGAGTGTAGTAGAGCTGTCATAACTATTACATTGATAAGGAAATATAAGGAATGTCATCATTCCAGTGGGATGAAAGATGTAAGTAGTTATTTGGCAAAAACAAAGCATTACTTTTACTGTATTATTGTTAAAATAAATGCCGCCTTGCATGGTGAGCTTATAAGAGACTTCATTCAAAAACAAAAAAGTGTGTGTGGGTATATATATATATATATATACACTCACCTAAAGGATTATTAGGAACACCAGTTCAATTTCTCAGTAATGCAATTATCTAATCAACCAATCACATGGCAGTTGCTTCAATTCATTTAGGGGTGTGGTCCTGGTCAAGACAATCTCCTGAACTCCAAACTGAATGTCAGAATGGGAAAGAAAGGTGATTTAAGCCATTTTGAGCGTGGCATGGTTGTTGGCACCA
Source organism: Rhinichthys klamathensis goyatoka (assembly GCF_029890125.1). Taxonomy (NCBI): domain Eukaryota; kingdom Metazoa; phylum Chordata; class Actinopteri; order Cypriniformes; family Leuciscidae; genus Rhinichthys; species Rhinichthys klamathensis. The sequence continues at coordinate 6,599,083 of NW_026606722.1, forward strand.
GACGGGCCGGTCTGAGTATTTCACAATCTGCTTAGTTTCTGGGATTTTCACGCACAACCATTTCTAGGGTTTACAAAGAATGGTGTGAAAAGGGAAAAACATCCAGTATGCGGCAGTCCTGTGGGCGAAAATGCCTTGTTGATGCTACAGGTCAGAGGAGAATGGGCCGACTGATTCAAGCTGATAGAAGAGCAACTTTGACTGAAATAGCCACTCGTTACAATTGAGGTATGCAGCAAAGCATTTGTGAAGCCACAACACGCACAACCTTGAGGCGGATGGGCTACAACAGCAGAAGACCCCACCGGGTACCACTCATCTCCACTACAAATAGGAAAAAGAGGCTACAATTTGCAAAAGCTCACCAAAATTGGACAGTTGAAGACTGGAAAAATGTTGCCTGGTCTGATGAGTCTCGATTTCTGTTGAGACATTCAGATGGTAGAGTCAGAATTTGCCGTAAACAGAATGAGAACATGGATCCATCATGCCTTGTTACCACTGTGCAGGCTGGGGGTGGCGGTGTAATGGTGTGGGGGATGTTTTCTTGGCACACTTTAGGCCCCTTAGTACCAATTGGGCATTGTTTAAATGCCACGGCCTACCTGAGCATTGTTTCTGACCATGTCCATCCCTTTATGGGCACCATTTACCCATCCTCTGATGGCTATTTCCAGCAGGATAATGCACCATGTCACAAAACTCGAATCATTTCAAATTGGTTTCTTGAACATGACAATGAGTTCACTGTACTAAAATGGCCCCCACAGTCACCAGATCTCAACCCAATAGAGCATCTTTGGGATGTGGTGGAACGGGAGCTTCGTGCCCTGGATGTGCATCCCACAAATCTCCATCAACTGCAAGATGCTGCCTTGTTGAATCAATACCACGTAGAATTAAGGCAGTTCTGAAGGCGAAAGGGGTCAAACACAGTATTAGTATGGTGTTCCTAATAATCCTTTACTTTGTAATTCTTCTCATTATTTTCCTATAGTGGCTGATCAATTGTCCACAACTTCAAGAATTGTTCCCACTACAAATGCAAGTATGAATTTAGTCACAATTCACAGAAAACCGTTTATTTCTGCTTTTAAAAATAATAGTCTCTAGACCTATTTGTATAGGTGCATAGACCTCTAAAATGACTAGTATCAGATAGCAGTGGATAGCATTCCTCAGATAGTTTTGGAATAATTTAATGTTGGAGCTCATATTGAAACTTCTGACGTTTGATTCCAGACTTTGGTGTCTTGGCAAATCTGAGCACAGCTTGTGCTTACAGCTCTTCTGAAACTTCAGAGGAGACGTGTGGTTACTAGAAGCTTTTTTTTTCAGGGGGGAAAAAAAATCAGAGAAGCAGGAGGATTTTAGCAAAATGTCCATTTGATCTCCAGTTATCACTTGGCTGTTGAGGAAAAACAGAGGAAATATTAAACACGATTTTCTTTTTCTTGTAGGATATTGCTCAAATGTCCTGGTAGTCTTGTTTGTGTAATGTTTCAAGTCGAGTCACTGTGTTTGTTTTTCTATAAAATCAATTTCTGTTCACTTGTATTGTTTTATACTGAGTTAATCAAACTGCACACTTAACCTAAGACGTTATTTAGTGTGTGATTTCCCCTCATGGAAATCTTGCGGTTTCCCCTCATGGTTTGCTTGTCCCCACAGTCTTAGTGATTTCAGATTTTACTATCCTAATGGGGACATTTGGACCCCCAGTGTACACACACACACACACGCACACACACGCACACACACACACACACACACACACACACACACACACACACACACACACACACACACACACACACACACACACACACACACACACACACACACACACACACACACACACACACACACACACACACACACACACACACACACACACACACACACACACACACACACACACACACACACACACACACACACACTCTTCCTCCCCTCTTCTTTTCATGTTTGCTGTCTCCCAAAGACTTGCATTGATTTGATACACCTTGCAGTGGTTTACCACCTCCTGCACTGCAGTGCTGCCTGGATATATTCAGGAGATTTACAAAACTCACAATATAATGTAAACACAACCCAGTCAAACTCACTGTTAAGTCCATTATACAATCTGTCTGTCTGTCTGTCTGTCATTAGCTCTGTATATTTTGTCAATGCATTTGTATGTGTGCTGTGTGCACTGCGTGTCTGTGATTTTTCCTCTCTCTCTTTTTCTCTGTGAATACAAAGAGAGCAGAATCCTCTGGTTGTGGATGTCAGTCATCTGCCAGGTGAAACCGCAGGAGTGTATGTGAGCCTTCAGTCATGTTTTGATCCTCTACCCCCACAGTAGACAGACCTCGATATATGTGTATGTTTGTGTGTGCACAGATGTATGTGTATATTTATGTCCAAGCGTCATTCCGATAGTATGCTACATTCAAGAACGCGTCAATCATGTTAAACTGCTAATTGTAGTAAATTAGGCATTTCAAAGCCAAACTCCCTGATGCAAAGTATTATACATAGTCATTTTTTTTCTACCAGTTTTGAAACCATATTGGTCATGCAGCTCATTAATGTGAGCACAGCACACTGTTCTCGTTTGTTCAAGAAGGGCACGTTCTTTGTACAGATCTTCAGACTGATCGTAGTGTGTTATGAATCTGCGGTTCCGCGCTGTCGGCTCTGTCAGACCTCATGTTAACTCTCTCTGTTCTTTTCATGTTTTCTTTTTTTTATCAAATAAATTCAAAACACTGAGGTTGGGTTTGCTATACGTCTATCATGTGTAATGGAGTCAGGTCATTCAAGTGTATTATATGCTATGGAAATATTGTGTAAATTCTATGGACTAATCGGAAAGCTGTGAACCACTGGAAATATTGCTTCACTGAGCATTCACTTTACTGTTTCACTGTAGACAAAGCTGCCTGAAACCCGCACACTGTGGTAAAATCAATTTCTGCTTTGAATGAATTGTTGTATTATTGTATTTTAAAAAAATGGCAGCAATAGTAATAACATATGAAACACCCTTCAAATGTTTGTGGCCGGCAATTTCTTTTAAAAAGAATGTCTTTCTCTTATGCTCACCAAGGCTACATTTATATGACCAAAAACAGTAAAACCAAAAAATATTGTCAAAAACTATTACTGTTTAAGAAGACCTGTTTTAGTAGGCTATATTTTAATTGTAATGTATTCCTGTGATGGCAAAGCTGAATTTTCAGTATCATTACTCCAGTCTTCAGTGTCACATGATCCTTCAGAAATCATTCTAATATGCCTTTTATATACAATATACAATAAATAACCACCAATAAACTATTTACTGCCAAGTAATATGGAGTAGTTTATTTACATAGTAGTAACCTTTTCATTTTGTTTTAAAGGGGTGGTATAATACCCTTTTTACAAGACGTAAAATAAGTCTTTGATGTCCCCTGAGTATGTATGTGAAGTTTTAGATCAAAATACCCCACAGATATTTGTATATAGCATGTTAAAATTGTCACTTTTTCAGGGTGAGCAAAAACGCACCGTTTTTGTGTCTGTCCCTTTAAATGCAAATGAGCTGCTGCTCACAGAGGGCGGAGCTTCAACAGCTTGTGTCCTTTTACGTCACACAGACGTTCACTGAAAATTTCAAAAACTTTTAGCCTTTTATGTTCAAACCGGAGTCAGACAAAAATGGAGAGACTCGAGAAGAAGTGACAAACATGTAGAATGCACCAGGACATTTCTGAATGGTTAGTTGTATTTATGCAGCTTATGTGTGGTTATCTTCTAGTCATTGATTAGCATATTCTGTCTTGGTCATCTATAAATCACATTCCCGGGGGCGGGGTTTATGTAAATTTGAGGGTTTGTGATGTCACTAACCCGGGAGGAATGTCGTGTAGTTCCTACCAGCCATTTGTTGTAGTCCTTAAAAACAATACTGTAACACTGTAACAATACAAGTTACCCTTTAAGAATTCAGTTTACATCCTATGTGGCACAATACATTCAAATTTTAGAACTGGAACTTTTCATTTTTCGAATATGTCTTCTGCCCATGATCAACAGGGAACAGCTCGCACACAGATCTTGAGTAGCGATGGGAGGGAAAGGTGGGCTAGTGCGTGTGAGAGGGGGAGAAATAGAGCGCTAGCAGGAAGTGAAGAACAGATTATAATGACTTGAGGAAAATATAATGTAATTCTGACTTGCAACGAAGTGTTCTGTCAGCTTCATGACAAAGGCTACATCCTTTCCTTTTCATATCCTCTCCACCCTCTCATGCCCTCACCCCTCCTCTTCTCCAAATCCCCTTTTCCTCTCCATTTTCTCCTCTCTTCACTTTCCCTCCTCTCTTGCTCTCTCGATTGGCTTATTGAGGTTGTACAGCAGCACCTGATGGCATTTGAGATACTCCTTTATTCTTGTTGAGCTACTTGTCAGCTTACTGTGTGTGTGTGTGTGTGTGTGTGTGTGTTTTGACTATTAAACTAGCCACTAGAGAATGACATTTACTGCAAATGAACTGTTCCTCTGACACATGTCGTTGTTTAATGAACTGGGGATATGTATTGACACAGAGGCTTAGTCCTTAGGTGTGTGTGTATGTGAGTGAAAATTACACTATCTTGTATCTTTATGTGTGTGCGTCTGTATGCCGTTGAAACTCTTTATTTTGAGTGGGTAGGATGTGTTTGCATTGTAGATCTATATGCATTGAACAGGTTGTACGTAAACACACACAGGAAGTGATAATGGTCTCTACTGCACATATAATGCATCTGGCCGCAAACATACACTGTAATTGCTGAGGTGGAGGCTTGGAAATTAACTTTTATTTGAGTATTTTTTTTCTTCATTTTGGGAGTTTTAATTATAATTTTATATTTTCTCAGAGGCTGCAAGTGTCTGTTCTCCACATACAAATATCTTTTAATGGCCATCTGTAGTAATGCAATCATCCAAACACACAAACTGTGCCAATTTTGGCTACTTTTTTGCTTTCAAAGTGCTCTTGGCTCTGTGCTGTGTGCACTTTACATGACAGAGACTCATTATTGTTGATTAGACTGATGTGGATGTTGAACACAAGATTCATTAGTATTAGGTATGCTAATGAACACTCACAGTTTCTCTTTTATGCACTCGCTCGCTCACATCCTTTAGGACTTTGTAATGTTATCACAACACAGGAGACAATTATATTTGAATGCAGAATTTGTGACACTCTTTGTCTAGTCTGCAAGTTCAGCAGAATCGTTACAGTGTCACATGACATTCATCCCACATCACAATTCTAGCATTTGTTCATGTTCTCATCATATGTCGGATGCCGTATATGCTGTATTGATCTAAATATATAGGGTATAATGATGAGCTATTTTTAAAGATGGAAATCATATTAGTTAGTTTTCTGTTTTTACAATATATGTAAATTTGGACCATTGCCTTGCACAGCTTAAATTAGATATCAATCAACTTGTACCAGTCATTTAATCTTAGGGCGTTTTCACACCTGAATTTCACACCTGACTTAATTTTTTGATACATTTTATACATTCGGTAAGTTTTGGTTTGGTTTCACATTGCAATTATGCGAGCGCACTAAAGAACTTTACATGACATGCTTGGGTCCTGTCGTCATCATCTATGTGGGCTGCATCTTATAAACGGACGTGCGTCCGATATCAGCATGTTGTCAATTTGGCGGGTAACTTTGACAAGAATGAATGAACAGACGCATATCGTTGCCACTATACTGTTATTATTATGGCATTACTACCTGCTGCACCAGCTATGCTCGAGGCTAGTTCAAATTCGCCAAATGAACGTCCTCGTTGTGCGAACATTTTTTTGTCGCCGGCAGGAAGGAGGAGAAGACTGCAAGCAATCCTGTGAGCCCAGCGAACTTCGTATTATGTCGTCAGATCATATTTCAATTAAAAACCTTGTCCCCTCCTCTCCCCATGTGCTACCACGGCTCATTTTTCCTGTTATCTTCTGCTTTCTTCTTCGGCTATGCGAGAAGAACCAACGGAACTTCCTGTAAATGGTCTGAAAGTCCGAACCATACAAAAAATGCTTTCACACAAGAAACGAACCAAACCTTTGTTCAGTTTGATCCGGACCGAGACTACCTCTTTTCATCGGACCAAATTTCGTCTCTCTGGTCTGGACCGTGGTCCGGGGGAGGTTTCACACCTGTAGACTAATTTTGATTCGGATCAAACTGAAAAGTCCGAAAATCCGGACCAAACAAGGTAGGTGTGAAAGGGCCCTTAAATCACATTAAATTGACTTTAACTGAGTTAAATCTTGTATAACTTGAAGAGAAAGTTGAAAATTGCTAAAATTGTTAAAGCAATATAAACAACATTTGTTGCCATAACTAACATATAGTTTTAAAAAAAATTCAAAATGTTAAAGAATAGCAGTTTACGCAACTATTACGATAATTGCACAGATAAACAAAATCGTTAGAATCACTTTCAGCTCAAGCATTTAAAGCGGCAGACGACAAAACTGCAGCACTCTACTGGAATAAACAGAACAATATCATCCACTGGTGTGGACGCTAATACAATCAATGCTATAGTTATTTTTATAATTAGCAGTCTTAGTGTGAACTGGCCTTAAAGGGTTAGTTCACCCAAAAATGACAATTCTATCATTAATTACTCACCCTCATGTCGTTCCAAACCCGAAAGACCTTCATTCATCTTCGGAAACACAAATGAAGATCTTTTTGATAATATCCGAGAGCTTTCTGTCCCTCCATAGACTGTAACGTTATTACCACTTTCAAGACCCAGAAAGATAGTAAAGACATTGTTAAAATAGTTCATGTGACTAGTGGTTCAACCTTAATGTTACGAAGCGACGAGAATACTTTTTGTGTGTAAAACCCCCCTAAAATAACGACTGTATTCAAGAATTTCTTCTCTTCCGTGTTAGTATCTGACGCTGTTCATGTAGTAAACACAGTGCAACGCTTCTGGGTTCTCAGTCAGAGCGCTGGCTCAGTATTTGCCGGCTCCTGCGTCAGAATCACACGCATGTGAAATTGTTGACTTTTTTTTTTTGTGCACAAAAAGTCTTCTTGTCTCTTGAATTTCATCAAAAATATATTTATTTGTGTTCCGATGACCGAAGGTCTTACGGGTTTGGAATGACATGAGGGTGAGTAATTAATGACAGATTTGTCATTTTTGGGTGAACTAACCCTTTAAGTTAACAAACAAAAGCTAGTTTCTCAATCGCATCATCCTCCAGGAAGTGACCATTTTTATCTGAAAACAACAGCATAATAGTAATTCAATGTTAATAATTATTTTAAATGTAATATTAAGTTATTAAACCACTTCAGTGGCTTTTAATAAAAAATAGTACATATAAAATAAATCATATTTTACATTATACTTCTGGTGCCTTGTGAACATTACACATGCACAACTGGAATCTGATATCCAGCATGATTCTAAGGCTTTTCTATGCTCTTTCTCCATCTCTTTCTAATTGGTTTGGACACATGCTCACAATCACAGACATCCAGGCTGACATCGAGACCACAACACTTCTGTCACCTGTTAAAACAGTAGTGTTGCTTTGTATGACACTGCATAGCCAGGCTACCCAGGAGAAAGAAAGAGGTGGGGAGGTTAAACGAACAGTCAGAGCTCAAATGGAAGCCATGGACACACAAGGTTAAAAAGGCCTTGATATGAAACGCTAAAATGCAAACACACACGCACACAGGGGCAGGGGGTGCTAAAGGTGTGATGGGGTCTGGAGGGTGGTGTGTGGTTTATTTTTAATGAGACACTTCTGTCATGTTTATTTATTCATCTCTCAGCTTAATTAATAAAGCATAACACACACATGTGCTGACAAAGTATGTGTGTTAGCATGCGGCTTCCCTTTATAATTAGGAAGGCAATACTGTGGAGGCCAACCCTGGAAGGAAGCTCTTTATCTGAAGTATCTTTTTGAATTAAATGAAGTACTATTTTCCATTACAGATACTCCCGGATCATTAGCATTATCCGATATGAAATCCGAGAGAGAATTTCAAGCATATCACCTCAATTTACTTGCATCTTCTCAAAACTGTCAGGCTTAAATCAAATAATTGCATATCATCCAGCATGTGTGCGGATTTATGACTGGTGTTTGTGTGACCTCGCTATGCGGCCTCAAATCTTAGGTATTCATTATCATATATATGGACTGATGGTGCGGGGAATATTCTAGAAGGCTTTCAGAAAGCTCACCTGTCCTTCCTCTTCACTTAAAGTGATTAAAAAGCCATCTCTTCCCTTCTCATCTAATATTCCTCATGATTGACGGCCCACTGTCCTTTATGAGGGTGGAAATCGTGGATGTGCGTTAATGAAAATGGAGTCCGTCGGTTTGCATGATGAAACGGGCTTAATGTGAACACTCGCTAACAAGGCCGTGTGTGTTTGAAAGGTGAAGGGCGAAGGCAGGGGGCAGGAAAAATAATAACAGTCATATTTAGATGTTGGCTTCAAGGATTAGTCGTATTTGCATAATGATGTACACCTGCTGGGCGAATAGTCTAAGTTTTATGGCGTGGATGGGCAGGTAACGCTTTCTTAACGTTTCGAGGTGTTGCCTTTGGTGAAATAAGGAAGCCGTTGACATGCTCTGTAGCTTTTCGTATGAATGTGATTAAATATTTTACTTAGTTCTGAGTGGATTTCTTTGGATTTCAAGGGCTGTTAGAGATGAGCTCCACCCAGTTCCATATTTGGTCCCTTGTGTATGTGTGTGACTGTGTGTGTGTGTGGGTGTGACACAAATGAAGATGAAGGCGACGAAAGAAGGGTTTTAATTTGTGCTTGAGGGGTTAGTTGGGATTTAATGGTTGAGTACGGGTTAAATTGTGTGGTGCATGTGCATGAACGTGGCCTAAATTAACTGAATTAATAGGTTTGGCTCCTAAAATCACAATGACATTGGTGTGTTGATAATTATATTGAGTAAAGAGGGGCATGAAGTTATTTTTGACAATAGTATTAGTATAGTAATACAATAGTATTCATGATTAAAAAAAAAATTTTTTTAAACGTAAAATGAAAAACATTTTTTCAAGAAAAAATGTATGTGGTAAAACCATCAAGTAAAACCTAATAACATGTTTTTCTTGCACCTTGAATAGATGTGAATGTACATATCTTAATTATTATTTTCAAAAAAGTATTTTTAAAACTAATAAGTATTTTTTAACAAACATGTTCAAAAAGGCTCTATTTATGAAGAGTCACATTATATTTTACAACCTGAGCGTAGCTTTTTTTTCATGTCATAGATTGGTCAAATTATTTGGTGTTTTAAGAAACTTACTGATTTTGACACAGTAGTACTCTGATATAATCCCCCCCCCCCCTGATATAGTTGATCGCCCCACATGATTTGGTCTCAAATGAAGTAGAGGCATTTTTTTCCTGAGAAATCTTAAAATCACAAATGAATTAATAAGGCTTTCTTTCAATGCCTTTTTTACTCAATATGATGTATTTTTGACTCTATGCCCCCGTCCCCCAAAAATGTAAAAATGTATTCTAATTCAGAAGTTAAAAACATTACATGTTAGACCTGCTGTTTTTTTTATTGTATTTTGGAATAAATTAATAGATCCAGGTTAAACAAGCGAGAGAATCGTGTCGTTGACCCTCATGCATGTTGTGCATGTGCATGTGCGAGTTTGTCTGAGCCCAATCCCCCATTAACCTGAATATTTGCAGACAGAGGCAGAATATGAATCATTTCTCCTCACTGCAATTAGCCTGAAATATGTATGTCCTTAGTGTGTGTGTGTTCTTTGAAAGGGTGAGGCAGGCTTAATGTTGCTGAACTCCCTGTATGTAAAAACAATGTGGAGAAATGCACTGTAAAACATGCTGGGCCAAATTAAAAATTGTAAATCATTTTGTCAATAAAATCCGCGTGTTTGAATTGAGAGCATTCTTTTAAAGGGGTCATGACATGAATTAAAAAAAATATATATTTTAATATGTACACTTATAATGTTAATAATGTTTGCACAAAAAATCATATATATATATATATATGCGGAAAATGGTTATTCGTCAACCCTCATTCTGACTCTGTCTGAATGATCCATTTTTAATGCGCGGCTCCTTTAAGGCTTGTCAGTAAACAGCCACTGTTATGATTGGTTAACAACATCATTGCATAGGAAACAGTATCAACGGCCACTCGCTATTGCAATTGAGTAAGTGTTTTGAAAACATAATCCATATAAAACCGCCATTTACAGACAGAGCATTATGAAATCATGTACTTGCGGTTTGTGATGCAGCTGCTGTCAGATCCAATACAGTTCATGCTTCATCTTTTAACAAAAAGTGTCTTTGCAAACTCTCCATTACACTGTGCCTCGTTTACAAAACAGCAGTCAAATGCTCTGAACAAACATACAATCCTCCAACGCGATCCATGACGCCATGTCAGGATCATGGAGTATGTCAGAAACCAAATGCACATCTGAATACTGTATCCGGTGTTGCAGTGTGAGTGATTATAATGGATTCTATTTGCAGTGGGCGGGGCCTAAGGTGTGATGTATTACTATTCGTCGATGTCTTGCTCTGGAGGCAGTCATGCAAATGTGTTTGCCCGTGTGACGTCACAGATCCTGGAATATCAAAACAACCCATTTTTGGAGCTTGATTAAATAAATGCTTTGGCTATAATGAGGAGGACATTTTAAGCTACAAAACAAGATGATTTAATGGTACAAAGACCTCTTATACGTCAAAAGATCAAGGCAAATTTGATTTCTCATGTCATGACCCCTTTAACATATCCTTGTTGATCTGCTTTTATTGTTGGGTGGACCAAATGTAGGAATAGCCACTTACTCGAAACCTGAGAAAGACAGAGAGGCACATGATGGACCAATTTAACCCTCATGTTGTGTCTGTAGTCTGAGACCTGAAGGACCTTTTAATATCTACAGAAAACATACTTTATAAGGTCGAATTGACCCCAAAGAGAAGCAACACTAATATATTTGATGCCATTTCTGAAAAGAGCATGTCGTCTTTGTGACACAGCAAATCATTGGGTTAAAGCCTCAATGATACCTATCAAACTGGATTATACTGGGTCAGAGGAAACACTAAACTAATCAGAATGGAAATTATAGTAATAAAGACTTGCTATAAATTGTCATTGTGCACTTTTAGAAGAAAGGGTTCTGTCAGACGCTTTATATATCAAACCTTTTTGGGATCCCATCATGCGATAATTTTATGAATTTAGTTTTATTTAATTAACTTTGTTTTAATTCATTTTTTATTTTGATGAAATTTTATGAATTAAACAGCTCGTAAACATACTTCATCACTAGAAAAAAAGACTATTAAACATGAATGTATAATGCAATCAAGTAAGAAATTTCTTCTTAAATAGACCCTTTTTGACATAAAGGATTCTTTATTTATATAAATAAATTGAGTCAAGAACCCTATGGTTCTATATATAGATCCCCATTGAACTTTTTTTTCTCTAAGGACTGGCTTTCAAACTTCAAAAAAGATGCTAAAGCACCACTAAAGTATCATAAAATCTCATTAGAGTTCAACTTGAGAACCAGATTAATTAGATTCATAAACAAATCATTCAGAACTGGATCTGATTTATTAAAAAGATCGGATTTATTATTGAATTGGACATCACTATTTAACTCTATTTAACTTTCAACATGGAAAGAGGTGATCACATTTGAGTGCAAACAGTTAGGCTGAAGATGAAAGACGAGATTTGCCTGCGGTCAAATAATTGAAAAAAAAAAAGAAAAGATCATTTAATTTTTCTCCCTTAAGTCCACTTATAATTTTAGCCAAGTATTAATGAAGCATTTTCACCCTCTTTATATGAATGACCCATTTTTGCAGCTTATTTTCAATAGATTGTCTTTTTTTTGGTCAGGAAACTTTGTAAGTTTCACTGTTTTCAATGAACTCTGATAAAATGTAAAGAAATTAATTTTAACCCTTAAACGCATACCTTGGGTCTTGAGTGACCCGGGATGTCATTCCCTACTCTCCTCTTCATAATTTTTTTAATCTGCACAACAATAATTGAATCTTTGATGACTCAATAAGAGCAGTTCTCCTTTGTGGCTGATACACAATGATGAAGTGACGTTCCACTCATAGTTACCGCAGGCAGAAAACAAAAGAATAGAAAGTATCATCAGCAGAACTTGAAATGACTCAGTGATTTACTGCAGAGCAAGTTCTGAACGCAATCATATATTAGTGTATCTGTCACTTGATGGTGGATCTGGTGAAGAAGCTGTCAGGGATCAAAATATTAATTTTGAATATGTTGAAAATTATAGTATTGAGAATACGTTTGAGATTGTGAATATGAGCCAGATGCTGAATGTACTGGAAATTAGCTCTGATGAGGACAGTGGTGAAGGTATAAAACATCTGCTCAAACTGAACCCTTCCAAGCTCCAAAAGGTAACAAAATATTCTTTATTATATTCTTCTGTAATTGTTGCTCTTATATCAGGAGAGTTTGAAATTATCGTGACAGGTAGAGATATCCAGCCGTGTTAGATATAGATCCGGGTCACTAAAGACCCGAATATGTAACGATTGGCGAAACATTCATGGTTACGTTTTAAGGGATTTTGACAGTACAGCCCCAGGCTCTCTAAACATTTTGCGTAAGACATGACACACACTTAAAAATATAGATAGAAAATAGTCTTGTTTAAGCAAATTACCCTGAAGAAAAGAGTCTGTAAACATCCAGCCTAAATGCTGCTTTTGTGACTCAGGTAATGTCAGTAAAACAATCTACCAAACTGCCAGTCAACACGGATGATGCGTGTTCAAGATCCCGTGTGGGACAGCGTTGCGTTTTCCAAAGACTGTTTAGGTTCTGCCTCTGCTGTGTTCCCCTGAGAGAACAGGAAGTTCCCGCCTCATCTTCAGACTGAGCCAGGAAGTGGAAAAGCCCTCTGGGCTTTGCAGGAAATGGGCAAAGCTGTTACTGTAGCAACACAGTTCTGCCTTATTAGCTCAGAAATAAATGAATCCTGAGGAAATGAATGCCCAAACCTTCCAATTCTGATCATTTCTTTTTTAAATCTCTCTCCTTTTTTACTTTTAGGCTATTTCTGTTTCAGATCTCTTTCCTTTCTCTTAATGATTTTTTTCCTCGTTCTTGTTTTGGCTAAAACGTTGTGTGTAGTATACACTTATGTTTATGCGGATATGTTGTAGAGGCCGATATTCTGATGTAAATCAGGTTGCGTCATGCTCTGAGGAACAGCTGCATATTTAATAAAGTCTGTGTGACGTGTTTGTACTGCTTGGTGAACACTGATTCAGGCCTCTGTTGCTTATGTCCACACAAATCCTAAAGGATTTCTGAGTGAAAAAAGAAAGAGAAAAGGAGAAACAAGAGGCTTTTGCCACTGGATGGCATCAGTCGATTTGAGACGCCGGTTTCTTTGATGTCTCTGGGTTTATTTCAGTAAATGAATCCTTGTTATTGTCTATGAATATGAGTTTGAGTTACAGATACTGCATTGATACATGTATTATTTGATTTATGTGGGAGTTTTAAACTTTGTAATAGCTTGTGATAAATTTGACTGGATGGAAGTGCTCTTAACTTTCTTCTTGTTGAGTAGTTAATGACTTTTTTGAGGTTTGCCATGTCGTCTCATTTTAGGGACTTTTATTGGAAGGCACCTGCATGCGTTTATACGTGTGTAAGACTCCCCTGTGAGCGGCAGAATGGAAACAGAGATGAAAAAAAGATAAAAACGGCAGTATTGAGTGTCAAAAGCTTCTGCAGTGGAAGCTGCTATTTTGAGGGTCCTGAGAGAGACATGTCCAAATCGCAGTGGAAAACCTCTTCACTTTACTAAGGGCAGGGTTAACATTCAGGGTTAACACTCACAACCCAGACTCATCGGATAAACCTGTAGCAACATTTCTACAAAATGATATTATGTGGGTTATTGCATGTTTCGCGACACTTTTCAAAGTAGAATGTCCAGTGAGTGGCTCTAAAATAATGTTCAGTTTTATCCAAAGCAGATGCACTTCAATGTGGCAATGTTCATTTGGTTGTTGCACGTATCACGGCAGTGTTAAATGTTCAGTGAATTAAATGTCCAACCCTAAACCTAACCAATGAACGAACAACAGGAAGCATGAGATTTTAAACCGCATTTGCTGAAGCAACTGTGCTAATTTATCTAGCTTATACACATTTTTGAGCTTTTTCCTGACTCGCATAACTTGTTTTTCACGGGACTCGTACCAGAGTTTTAGAAAAAACGAACTTTCAGTATGACTGCTGTAAGTAAGGAAAGTATTGTATGGTTAAAATAACTAATTCGTCCAAGCTGGTCATTTTCTGGTCAACTAGCTACTATTAGGGGTGTAACGGTAGACGTATTCCTATTGAACCGTTCGGTACGAGGCTTTCGTTACGCATTTTCAAACCGATTCGACCGGTTCGTTGGACCATTTTTCCTACCGACCAAAATTTCGTTATTTCAAATTTAGGCGCGTCGCGCGTGGCAAGCGCGCTCATAATGTAAGAGACGCTGGCGTGACCACAACATTGCCCAACATCAAATGGCAAATGTAAGCGGAACGAAACTGAGCTACTCGTTATTGTGTGGTTGACGGACTGTTTATCAGTTTGGACAAATGCAGCGCGAGGCAATCTAGCAGCACTGTGTTACTACACAGCCAAATCCAGTAAAGAAAACATTTGAATTCGCCACTGAAGTAATACCATCGCTGCGAGATCTAGTGAGAAACTTTCACATTTCCCCGTTATTAACGGATCAAACAGCGCTGACGTGGAAACCAGGAAGAAACATTGTGCCATGAATGAACTATCCAGTGTCCACAGATCAGCAACATTCACCATGGATTTACTGTAGTAACACTACTAACTGTAACCATGGAAGTTTGGCAGGAATAGTAGGCTATAATGCTTTCAAGTAACATTAAGTCGGTTTTATTTTGACATTATGAATACAATTGCTGCCCTCAAATGTTAATCTGAACTAAAATAAACCTTTGTTTATAACTACTACAATATTAGGCCTACATTTCATTTTGTCCAAGGAGCTGTTTTGTTTTATATGCTCCTAAGAAAAGTCAAGTATAGCTCCATCATTGCTCAAAGTAAAAAAATATCATACTTTATGATGTTAGTTTTAATAAAAATATAATTAAAAAAATTAAATCAAGGACATTTCTCTGGCATTTCTTTCTTTTTGCTGTATCGAAAACGTACCGAACCGTGACACAAGTGTATCGTATCGAACCGAACCGTGAGTTTTGTGAACCGTTACACCCCTAGCTACTATGTTCTAAAAAGCTGACTGACCACCTTTAGCTGGTGTGTTGCTGAACCAATATGGTTTACTTACCAGTTAACCAGCTAATGACCATCTAGAAACCAGCTAATGACCTGTTTGAACAGGCTAATGAATACCAGCTAGAATCCAACTAGTGGCCAACTTAATTACCAGCATTGTCCACATAGTCACTTTATGGTTGTGGTGGTCTATTGCAAATTTTGTGAAATCTGCAAAAAAACAGATTGTTGAAAAATATTGTTGTTTTTCTATGCTCATTTGTTTTTGACTTTGATTTTTGTGGTCACACACACAAAAAAAAGCCACTTAAAGCCCCCATATTTGTGGACACTAAAATGCTTGTGTAAAACCACAGACAGAAAAAAATGAAACATTCATACCACCAAACACATCTGTACCAACACGCACATCTTCTGAGCTTCTTTTGTAGGTTCATTCATGCAGCAAGAGCGAGTGCAGAGATATATTGTAATTCTGCATTGCTTTCTCTCCTCACACATCCTTTTGTTTAGCCGTCTTTATGTCTGAGTAAGCATTTGGTCCAATCATTTGTGCATATGCAAAGCCAGCATCACTCTCATCTTCTCACATCTTCAAACCACAACTTCAAAGAGCCTGTCTCAAGCCCAGTGAAGCAGAATGGTGTTTCTCTCTCTCTCTCTCTCTCTCTCTCTCTCTCTCTCTCTCTCTCTCTCTCTCTCTCTCTCTCTCTCTCTCTCTCTCTCTCTCTCTCTCTCTCTCTCTCTCTCTCTCTCTCTCTCTCTCTCTCTCTCTCTCTCTCTCTCACCGGTTCTGACGGCTTCCCTAACTTTCCCTTTTCCTCCCATTCTGAACCTCCCATGCGCATTTTCTCCCTCTTTCTCTCACACATTCACTTTCTCCAGTCTTGATCAAAGTGCAGGTCAGGATGTAGTTCCTCTGGAGCCTTGATCAATAGCTGTTGCACATGAAGAAAGAAAAAAATGGACTGAAGGAAAAGGAGAGAGAGTGGATGGACTTCTCTTTGTGTCCTGCTTAGTATGCATTGGCATGGGCTATGTGGGTCTCCCCTAAGCCTGTTTGTACTGCACAAAATTGTGGATGTATGATATTGATATATTGCTGTTGTTCCTATATCTCTTTTCAGAAGTAGGCCAATTTTACTGTTCAGATGTCAGTGGTTGGTTGTGTTAACTGAATATTTTCCAACATTGATTTTTTTTTTTGCAGTGGCGGAAAAATCTGAAGGCCACTGAGGGTGATCTATTGTGACTGTAATTCCCACCTCTGTCCAGGTGGTTGCAAGCACGCATAATAATTAGCTATCTATAGTATTGTCTCGACTTGATCTCAGGGCATGACATCTTTTTCCAGCCTGTTGCTGTGTGCTGCATTCACACCATGTCGTAATTACCATAATTTTCCAAAATGATACCGGTTTCACAGTATATGACGGTATTTTTTTTCCCCAAGCATGAATGGGTGTTAACCACATTTTCTACTGATTGAGAGAGGAAATACTGCAGTAGATTGACTTAGAATGGCCTACTTTACTGTCACGAGTAAACATTGTAGAAAAAATCCACACTAGTATTAATACAGGTGTGCAAGGCTGTTTACAAACAGGCGACAGCAGGAGGCGCTTTAGGCGCGTCAGAAATAGCGGTTTCCCCGGTAACGGCTGTACACAAAGCAGCACACTGCGTATAATCGCTGCTTTATCAGGAAAGATAAAGAAAGATTAAATGAAAATAACATCGAAACTTTTCTAAAGACACATTCCCTTCAAAGACACATTCATATAAAAACACCCGCGCCACGTTTTAACTTTGAAATGAGCAGTGCTCATGTTTATTCAATGATGTCAAAGCCTTTTGGAAAATCTATTTGTGGCGGGCAGTGTTGATATTGTGAACCAATGTATGGGAAACACTAATATAATTTGACAGCTATCAATTATACACTGAACAAAATTATAAACGCAACATTTTTGTTTTTGTCCCCATTTTTCATGAGCTGAATTCAAAGATCTAAGACTTTTTCTATGTACACAAAAGGCCTATTTCTCTCAAATATTGTTCACAAATCTGACTAAATCTGTGTTCGTGAGCACTTCTCTTTTGCCAAAATAATCCATCCACCTCACAGGTGTGGCATATCAAGATGCTGATTAGACAGTGCGATTATTGCACAGGTGTGCCTTAGGCTGTCCACAATAAAAGGCCACTCTAAAATGTGCAGTTTTACTGCATTGGGGGGTCCCAAAAAAAAGAAAAAAAAAGGTTGTTGCTTGTGGAATGTTGGTCCACTCCTCTTCAATGGCTGTGCGAAGTTGCTGGATATTGGCAGGACCTGGAAGTCGCTGTCGTATACGCCAATCCAACAGTGTCAACAGTGAAAAGGGTCCCCTCTCAGTGTCGCGCCGCTTTCCCAACATTGTTAAAGCGACATAAACCGGTATTGTAGTATATTAAAAATTCATATCATAACAAAAATAAGTGTTCCGTGACTCTGCGTTGAACTGGATAAGGCTGAATAAGGGATTTTTTTTCCGGTAGGTTTGAACCTGCTCGGGGTCGAGGAGGGAAAGAAACATTAATTTTGGGGTTGAAAAACTATTCTATCTATCTATCTACAGGAATATATTTTAGTTTATGCAGTTCGCTACAGATGCGGTTAGCTAGCTCTGACTATCAGTAATAGTAGGCGCTCTGACCATCCAATCAAAGGAAGTGAAAATGCAGACGTTATTGTACGCCTGCTAGATGGCCCTGGTGCAGTCATATCGAAATCTGATTGGCTGATTAAATCTGACTGATTATCTGATTGGTTAAAGCAACAGTTTCATTGCCATTCATTTAAGCTACAGGCGCCCGCACTATTGATTCTGAAGTCCTCAAGGCATTTCTTTGGCCATGGCAACACATGATTGCTAAGATATAATTGGATAAAAGCTCTTACATAAACATTAGGGGTGTAACGATATTCGAACCGAACTGAAAAACCGCGATACAGACCTCACGATTCGAATCGCGATACTCTCATTGCGTACCGAACACGCCCCGCCCCGCCCCCCGGCTAATCGCGGCCCCGCCCAGCCCAGCCCAGCTCAATGGACCTCATGTCCTATGTGTACACAACGAATTCAGTTTTGTAGCCTAACCACCATTAACACCAAATAACAAGCTCCGTGTTTTGTTACTTTCGATAATAAGCAAGGTGTAATCTTTCAAATTCTGTCTATTTGATCACGAAATTCAAACAATAAATGGCGTTTTGGCGCTCTTTGATTTGGCGTAACAGATCGCTGTAGGCCTACTAGGCTCCTCATTTCAAGCAGCAGCGCGGCGCGCGAGTAAACGCGATCATCTCTTCCTCAGTTACAGAATGGACACCTAAAGGTTTGTTGAAAGATACAGTATACTTATTGAAAGGCATCATAACTCGTGTAATCGCTCAGGCAGTGTTTCAGCAGCGGAAAGACATCAATAAAACAGCATAGCTTGTCACTAGCATATTTACCTCAACAGCCAAGTGATTCAGTGTCCACAACTTTGGTTCCTAAATGAACTCTTGCACTAAATAAATGCACTATGTTAGCCTATATACAGGTCCTTCTCAAAAAATTAGCATATTGTGATAAAGTTCATTATTTTCCATAATGTAATGATAAAAATGAAACTTTCATATATTTTAGATAAATATATGGATTCATTGCACACCAACTGAAATATTTCAGGTCTTTTATTGTTTTAATATTGATGATTTTGGCATACAGCTCTTGAAAACCCAAAATTCATGTCTCAAAAAATTTGAATATTTCATCCGACCAATAAAAGAAGTGTTTTTAATACAAAAAAAAAAGTCAACCTTAAAATAATTATGTTCAGTTATGCACTCAATAGTCAATACTTGGTCGGGAATCCTTTTGCAGAAATGACTGCTTCAATGCGGCGTGGCATGGAGGCAATCAGCCTGTGGCACTGCTGAGGTGTTATGGAGGCCCAGGATGCTTCGATAGCGGCCTTAAGCTCATCCAGAGTGTTAGGTCTTGTGTCTCTCAACTTTCTCTTTACAATATCCCACAGATTCTCTATGGGGTTCAGGTCAGGAGAGTTGGCAGGCCAATTGAGCACAGTAATACCATGGTCAGTAAAACATTTACCAGTGGTTTTGGCACTGTGAGCAGGTGCCAGGCCGTGCTGAAAAATGAAATCTTCATCTCCATAAAGCTTTTCAGCAGATGGAAGCATGAAGTGCTCCAAAATCTCCTGATAGCTAGCTGCATTGACCCTGCCCTTGATAAAACACAGTGCACCAACACCAGCAGCTGACATGGCACCCCAGACCATCACTGACTGTGGGTACTTGACACTGGACTTCAGGCATTTTGGCATTTTCTTCTCCCCAGTCTTCCTCCAGACTCTGGCACCTTGATTTCCGAATGACATGCAAAACTGAGCAACAGTCCAGTGCTGCTTCTCTGTAGCCCAGGTCAGGCGCTTCTGCCGCTGTTTCTGGTTCAAAAGTGGCTTGACCTGGGGAATGCGGCACCTGTAGCCCATTTCCTGCACACCCCTGTGCACGGTGGCTCTGGATGTTTCTACTCCAGACTCAGTGCACTGCTTCCGCAGGTCCCCCAAGGTCTGGAATTGGTCCTTCTCCACAATCTTCCTCAGGGTCCGGTCACCTCTTCTCGTTGTGCAGCGTTTTTGCCACACTTTTTCCTTCCCACAGACTTCCCACTGAGGTGCCTTGATACAGCACTCTGGGAACAGCCTATTTGTTCAGAAATTTCTTTCTGTCTTACCCTCTTGCTTGAGGGTGTCAATGATGGCCTTCTGGACAGCAGTCAGGTCGGCAGTCTTACCCATGATTGCGGTTTTGAGTAATGAAACAGGCTGGGAGTTTTTAAAAGCCTCAGGAATCTTTTGCAGGTGTTTAGAGTTAATTAGTTGATTCAGATGATTAGGTTAATAGCTCGTTTAGAGACCCTTTTCTTGATATGCTAATTTTTTGAGACAGGAATTTTGGGTTTTCATGAGCTGTATGCCAAAATCATCAGTATTAAAACAATAAAAGACCTGAAATATTTCAGTTGGTGTGCAATGAATCTAAAATATATGAAAGTTTAATTTTTATCATTACATTATGGAAAATAATGAACTTTATCACAATATGCAAATTTTTTGAGAAGGACCTGTATTATATTTTACTTAACCTGTTAACCATATCTTGATTATTTAATGTATGTTTAAAATATCTTTCATGAAAATGACAACTGTGTAAATTATTATATTTCAATAACAAATTAGAGTAAAAACAGAAGTTAATGCAAAAACTGCCTTATGTTCAGTTTACATGTTTTCATACAATGTGTTGTGTGTTGTTTATTATATCTAAAAAATAAATAGCATCTGAATTTAGGTTAAAAGTCTAGGCTACAACCTTTAATGTTATAGTAATGTGCTGCTCCCTAGCCTATATAGTTTACAGCATTAGCAGATTTTTTTGAAAATATTATAAAACAGTGGTATTATTTATTTTTTAATATTTTATTATTAAATTATTTTATTTTATATATTTTTTATTTTTTTATTTTTTTCATATTGACTTTCGTTTCCCTTCCCAAAATGGCACTAATGCCATTGTTTTATAATATTTTATCAGATAATTGAATTGAACTGAATTTTATATTTTATATCATTTTATTTTGATATGGTGTTTATTTGATATTTTATGGCTGACCAAAGTCAATATGAATTAAAAAAAAAAAACAATAAAAAAATCTAATAATATATATATATATATATATATATATAAATAAAATAATATATAAAATAATAATAATCAAATAATATATACACTCACCTAAAGGATTATTAGGAACACCATACTAATACTGTGTTTGACCCCCTTTCGCCTTCAGAACTGCCTTAATTCTACGTGGCATTGATTCAACAAGGTGCTGAAAGCATTCTTTAGAAATGTTGGCCCATATTGAGAGGATAGCATCTTGCAGTTGATGGAGATTTGTGGGATGCACATCCAGGGCACGAAGCTCCCGTTCCACCACATCCCAAAGATGCTCTATTGGGTTGAGATCTGGTGACTGTGGGGGCCATTTTAGTACAGTGAACTCATTGTCATGTTCAAGAAACCAATTTGAAATGATTCGAGCTTTGTGACATGGTGCATTATCCTGCTGGAAGTAGCCATCAGAGGATGGGTACATGGTGGCCATAAAGGGATGGACATGGTCAGAAACAATGCTCAGGTAGGCCGTGGCATTTAAACAATGCCCAATTGGCACTAAGGGGCCTAAAGTGTGCCAAGAAAACATCCCCCACACCATTACACCACCACCACCACCACCAGCCTGCACAGTGGTAACAAGGCATGATGGATCCATGTTCTCATTCTGTTTACGGAAAATTCTGACTCTACCATCTGAATGTTTCAACAGAAATCGAGACTCATCAGACCAGGCAACATTTTTCCAGTCTTCAACTGTCCAATTTTGGTGAGCTCTTGCAAATTGTAGCCTCTTTTTCCTATTTGTAGTGGAGATGAGTGGTACCCTGTGGGGTCTTCTGCTGTTGTAGCCCATCCGCCTCAAGGTTGTGCGTGTTGTGGCTTCACAAATGCTTTGCTGCATACTTCGGTTGTAACGAGTGGTTATTTCAGTCAAAGTTGCTCTTCTATCAGCTTGAATCAGTCGGCCCATTCTCCTCTGACCTCTAGCATCAACAAGGCATTTTCGCCCACAGGACTGCCGCATACTGGATGTTTTTCCCTTTTCACACCATTCTTTGTAAACCCTAGAAATGGTTGTGTGTGAAAATCCCAGTAACTGAGCAGATTGTGAAATACTCAGACCGGCCCGTCTGGCACCAGCAACCATGCCACGCTCAAAATTGCTTAAATCACCTTTCTTTCCCATTCTGACATTCAGTTTGGAGTTCAGGAGATTGTCTTGACCAGGACCACACCCTTAAATGCATTGAAGCAACTGCCATGTGATTGGTTGATTAGATAATTTCATTGAGAAATTGAACTGGTGTTCCTAATAATCCTTTAGGTGAGTGTGTGTATATATATATATATATATATATATATATATATATATATATATATATATTATTTGATTATTATTATTTTTGATTCATATTGACTAAATAAAATATTTTAATAATAAAATATTTAAAAATAAATAATACCACTGTTTTATAATATTTTATCAGACAAATTCATTTCATTTCAAATTGACTTTGGCTGCCCATCCCAAGATGGGATGGCTGACCACTGTTTTATAATATTTTATTTTATCAGACAACCGAATTGAATTTTATAGCAATTTCTATTTTAACCCACATGTAAAATAAGGGGTATGAACCAGTAAAAAACATGAATACCCAGACTCGCAAAGCCACTGCAATATTCACGCCTTGTTAGTGTAGTGCAAAGAGCCTCTCTACTGTGTCTCTCCTGCTGTAAAGCTTTATTACTAAAATGTCAATGACACCTCCAGAATGACAGATATTCATTATTCAGTTAGACTATTTTAAACCTGCTGAGCTGAAAGTTGCGCTGTTTCATTTGAGTTCACTCCCTGAGAGGAAGACACAGGAGTCCTGCTGAGTCTCTGTTCAAGTACACTCTTAAGCATGCTGAGGCCTTGACAAACACAACACGGTCCTGCACTTAATACACTTGCTCTTTTATGGAAACCGCGGTCTGCCATTTGTGGTTTTAACTTTGTTTCAATAAACAGGAAGCTGTCGCAGCCCAATTGTATGGTGCAGGACGTTACTGATGTGTGCAACCAAGCTGAACCTTAAAGTACTGTTGACTTCACGACTAAGCAAAATCTTCTTTTTGAAATTTTTGTACCTTATTCAAATGTACCGTGGAGGATTATTGTTACGAACTGCTCTGACTGCAGGTTGACGTTCCAAACCATCTTTATTCACAATATACACACGTAATCCAAATGACAGGCAAAAGATTAGGACCACAGGGCAAATAATCCAAATATCAACAAAGTCTAAAACATAGGTAGGGAAATCCAGGCAGAAGATCAGAACCATAACACAGGAAAACAAGAGAGAGCAAGAGCGCTCAGAAATGCAGTGTAGGCTAACACTAACAAGACTTTGCAAAGATTGAGTGAAAACATCAAGTTCCCTTTCAAGGGAACTTCGAGCTGCGTTTGAGACGCGGTGGGAACGCTCTGCGTGATTGCGTCATGAAGCACGTGTAAAATCAGTCCAATGGAAGCCCGATACGTCATAGGTGACGTCATAGACCAGGAAACTATAAAGCACCCTTGAAAACAGACCGCGACAGCTTCTGTTGTCTTCAGTAAGCGCTCTCTGTGACTCTGTCCTTGTCTATTTATTGTTGTCTGTCCGATCATTGCATATATATATCACTATGGCGAGCAAGCAAGATTACAAACGTTGTGTTGTCCCTTGCCCTCGTTTCATTACGGGTGGGGACACACATCAGATGTGTGTTGCTTGTTTGGGGGTGGAGCATGCCCAGTCGGTCCTCGAGGGGGCTGACTGCGAGCATTGCATGAGTTTGTCAATGAAAACTCTCCGCTCTCGCCGGGCATTCTTTGATGATGATGGTTCGGTTCGTGTTCCCCGAGGTGCGGGTCCCGCAGCTGCCGAGGCACTGCGGCGGCGTTCATCTTGGGGTTCACATATGGATCTAGTAGCGGGGTTTGAGACGGGCCCAGCCCTTTCTCAGCCCTTACCTGCTGGATCCGGTGTCCCAGCCCAGGAAGGAGCCCGCTCTGCGGTTTCTCCTCCCCAGGCTGAGACACCACTGTTGCGGCTATCCAGTTCTGAGGAACTGGATGTCGTGGATATGGGGGAATTTGAGTTTTCGCCAGCTCATACCCCTGCTGATGAGGAGCTTATGGAGGTTTTATCTCGTGCTGTTACTAAATTAAATATTGAGTGGCCAGCTGATGATATTGATGTTGAATCAAGAAAGAGTCTTTTAGATGAACGATTTTTACCATCTAGATCACGACCTCCTCGTCGGGAACTCCCGTTTTTTCCTGATCTTCACACTGAGGTGTCCAGATCTTGGAATAAACCGGCGTCTTTCAGAGTTCATAATCCTCAAACTAATAATTACAGCAAAGTTAGAGGTATTGATGATTATGGTTATTTGACGATGCCTCGTGCGGAAGAGACGCTCGCGAGCTATCTCTCCCCCGAGTCAGCGTCATCACTGAAAGCCCCGACGTTACCCACCAGACCATTAAAAAATACATCTTTACTGGTGGGTAAAGCGTATTCGGCAGCAGGTCAGGCTGCAGCTTGCTTACATACTATGTCAATATTACAAGCTTATCAGGCTGACCTGCTGAAGGACATGGATCAATGTGAGGAAGTTAGTGCTGATACTGTTCGTGAACTACGTCGCACTACTGATCTATCTCTCCGGGCCACCAAGGAGACGGCTAAATCTGTGGGCCGTTCTATGGCAGCCCTGGTGGCCACGGAACGTCATTTATGGTTGAACCTTTCTGAAATTAAAGATAAAGATAGATCTGTTCTTCTGGACGCACCGCTTTCACCTACAAGTCTGTTCGGCGATGCTATAAATTGTGTTGTCGATAGGTTTCAAGAAAATAAAAAAACAAGCAGCTGCGTTTCAGAGGTTTCTTCCTCGCCGGTCCAGTGTCCCCGAGGCTGCACGTAATGTGAAAATTGAGCAGCCTCGTCCGTCTACGAGCTCCGCACACCGATTTCAGCAGAAACAGAGCGTCGCTGCTCGGGCTCCTCCACAGTCTGGGGTTCCCGAGTGGCGTTCGCAGTCCAGGCCTGTTGTGGGTAGACAGGATCTGAGGAATGTCATCTCCAAGAGAGCCTGGTCTAAGAAGAAGTCCTGACGCCAAGTGTGCCAGGCTTCTGAGGGTGGTCCCCTCCAAGGAGGAACGATTCCGAGGAACCGTTTCTCTTTGGCGCCCTCCGGGGGGCGATTCTCCGAGGAGAGTCGCAGCGTTGCCACGTCGGTTGTTCCCTGCCGGTTCGCCGTTTCAGGGCACCGAGGTGTCAGCGTCCCCGTGCAATCCTCTGAGGAGGGTTGTAGAACGGTCAGTTCGGTTGTTCCCTGCCGGTTCGCCGATTCAGGGCGCCGAAATGATTGTTCAATCAAACCCAGAGGCCAGTCTCGAGAGACTGGTTCCCTTATCAGAATTTCTGGCAGCGTGGAAACTTCTGCCAAATATTTCTTTATGGGTCCTGCACATAATAGAAAAGGGTTACAGAATTCAGTTCGGTTCTCGTCCGCCCAGATTTCAAGGGGTCCTTCCCACAGTGGTGGACTCACAGCAGGCTCTGGTTATGGAGCAGGAAGTTCTGACACTTCTAAAGAAAGGAGCAATAGAGAGGGTGCCTCCTCCCAACAGAGAGTCAGGGTTTTACAGCCGTTATTTCATTGTTCCGAAAAAGGATGGAGGGTTGCGTCCTATTCTAGATCTGCGCCAATTAAACAGCAGAGTTCAGAAACTCAAGTTCAGGATGCTCACACTCAAGCAAATTGTTTCACAGATTCAGTCCGAGGACTGGTTTGTCACAATAGACCTGAAAGACGCTTACTTCCATGTATCTATCCATCCTCATCACAGGAAGTTCCTGAGGTTCGCTTTCGGGGGCGAAGCATACCAGTATCAGGTTCTGCCGTTTGGCCTAGGTTTATCACCCCGCACCTTTACAAAATGCGTGGATGCAGCGCTGGCTCCCTTGAGACTCCAGGGCATTCGCGTTTTAAATTATATCGACGATTGGTTGATTTTAGCTCAGTCAGAGCAGTTGGCGGTTCGGCATCGAGATGTCGTTCTGTCTCACATAAAGGAGTTGGGGTTGCGGCTCAACACCAAGAAGAGTGTTCTCCTCCCTACTCAGAGGACCACTTTTTTAGGTGTAATTTGGGATTCGACCACAATGCAGGCTCGTTTATCTCCTGCTCGCATCTCTGCGATTCTCTCAGCCGTAAAAAATGTGAAACTAGGCCAGTCACTCACTGTGAAACAGTTTCAGAGACTGTTGGGGCTCATGGCAGCAGCGTCCAACGTGATTACTTTTGGCCTGCTGTACATGAGACCCCTGCAGTGGTGGCTCAGAACCAAGGGGTTTTCTCCGAGGGGAAATCCGTTCCGCAAGATCAAGGTCACGCGGCTATGCCTTCGTGCTTTGGTCATGTGGAAGAAACCTTGGTTCCTCGCCCAGGGCCCAGTGCTGGGGGCTTCTTGTCGACGCGTCACGCTTTCGACGGATGCTTCCCTCACGGGATGGGGGGCGGTCATGAGTGGCCGCTCGGCGCAAGGGCTTTGGCAGGACCATCATCTGTCCTGGCACATAAATCGTTTGGAGATGATGGCGGTATTTCGAGCTCTCAAATATTTCCTGCCAGACCTGAGAGGCCATCATGTGTTGGTCCGTACGGACAACACGTCAGTGGTTTCATATATCAACCATCAGGGGGGTCTGAGGTCACGTCACCTTTGCAAGCAGGCCCATCAGATTCTCCTGTGGGCCCAGGAAAAGAATTTGCTATCTCTCAGAGCAGTTTACATTCCGGGGCGTCAGAATGTGGGAGCAGATATACTGTCGAGGCAGGGGCTGAGGCCCGGGGAGTGGAGACTTCACCCCGAGGTGGTGGAGCTCCTGTGGAAGAAATTTGGTCGTGCTCAGATAGACCTTTTCGCATCCTCAGATACAACTCATTGTCCCATGTGGTTCTCTCTCACGCACCCAGCTCCTCTCGGACTGGATGCGATGGTGCAGGTTTGGCCGAGGCTACACCTGTATGCGTTTCCCCCGATATCTTTGCTCCCGGGGGTTCTGGAGAGGGTTCGCCGGGAAGGGGCCCGTCTGCTACTAATAGCCCCTTACTGGCCGACTCGAGTTTGGTTTTCGGACTTGGTGTCTCTTCTGGGCGGCTCTCCCATGGAGATTCCAATCAGGAGGGACCTGTTGTCCCAGGTAGAGGGCACGATTTTTCACCCTCGGCCGGAGTTGTGGAAACTGTGGGCCTGGCCTCTGAGGGGGCCAGGCTCATAGAATCCGGTCTCTCGACTGAGGTCGTTGAGACCATTCTCCATTCCAGAGCCCCTTCCACGAGAAGACTTTATGCGCTGAAATGGAAATTATTCTCCACCTGGTGTGGTGAGCGTCAGTTAGATCCTGTTAACTGCCCTGTTGGTTCAGTTCTCGATTTTCTGCAAGACCGTTTCTCTGCTGGATTATCTCCTTCCACCTTAAAAGTGTATGTGGCGGCTATATCGGCCTATCATACCCCTCTGGGGGGTACTTCTATTGGGAGAGATCCTCTGATTATTCGTTTTCTCCGTGGTACATTGAGGTTGAGACCTGCACTGCACTCTAGAGCACCGGCTTGGGATTTAGCCATTGTACTTGAGGGTCTGGCTCTGGCTCCCTTCGAGCCTATTGAAGAGGTTTCAGAAAAATTCCTCACTTTGAAAGCTTTGTTTCTCCTTGCTATTTCTTCTATCAAGAGAATTGGAGATTTGCATGCCCTGTCGGTTGCTCCTTCATGCCTGGAATTTGCACCTGGTATGGTGAAAGCATTTCTATACCCTAAACCGGGCTATATACCTAAGGTCCCAGTGAATGTTGGGGGTCCAATAGTGTTGCAGGCCTTTTATCCTCCACCTTTTAATACCCCAGATCAGGAACAATTGAACCTGTTATGTCCAGTTCGGGCATTAGATGCCTACGTTCACAGAGCTGCCCTGTGGCGTAAGTCAGAGCAATTATTTGTATGTTTTGGGTCACCCAGAAGAGGGTGCCCTGCATCGAAACAGGTTATGAGCAAATGGATAGTCGAGGCTATTTCATTGGCTTATGAAGCGGCCGGTCAGCCTTCACCTATGGCTGTACGGGCCCATTCTACTAGGAGTATGGCGGCCTCTACGGCCTTAGTTTCGGGTGTTTCCCTTCTTGACATTTGTAATGCGGCAGGCTGGTCCTCTCCGCATACATTTGTCAGGTTTTATGACCTTGACCTCTCCACTCCTGGGGCGAGGTTGCTTGCTTCTTAGTGTGCGCCAAGGACTTCACACAGAACGGGCATTTGTCACTATGGCGTAGTGGGTATGGGGTTCCCACCGCGTCTCAAACGCAGCTCGAAGTTCCCTTGAAAGGGAACGTCTCAGGTTACGTATGTAACCCTGGTTCCCTGAGAGGGAACGAGACGCTGCGTTTGCCTGCCATACTTCCTGCATACCCTGATCGACTTACTTCAGACTTTTCAGAAGCTGTCGCGGTCTGTTTTCAAGGGTGCTTTATAGTTTCCTGGTCTATGACGTCACCTATGACGTATCGGGCTTCCATTGGACTGATTTTACACGTGCTTCATGACGCAATCACGCAGAGCGTTCCCACCGCGTCTCAAACGCAGCGTCTCGTTCCCTCTCAGGGAACCAGGGTTACATACGTAACCTGAGACGATTTATATACCTGATATACACTCACCTAAAGGATTATTAGGAACACCATACTAATACTGTGTTTGACCACCTTTCGCCTTCAGAACTGCCTTAATTCTACATGACATTGATTCAACAAGGTGCTGAAAGCATTCTTTAGAAATGTTGGCCCATATTGATAGGATAGCATCTTGCAGTTGATGGAGATTTGTGGGATGCAAATCCAGGGCACGAAGCTCCCGTTCCACCACATCCCAAAGATGCTCTATTGGGTTGAGATCTGGTGACTGTGGAGGCCATTTTAGTACAGTGAACTCATTGTCATGTTCAAAAAAAAACAATTTGAAATGATTCGAGCTTTGTGACATGGTGCATTATCCTGCTGGAAGTAGCCATCAGAGGATGGGTACATGGTGGCCATAAAGGGATGGACATGGTCAGAAACAATGCTCAGGTAGGCCGTGGCATTTAAACAATGCCCAATTGGCACTAAGGGGCCTAAAGTGTGCCAAGAAAACATCCCCCACACCATTACACCACCACCACCACCAGCCTGCACAGTGGTAACAAGGCATGATGGATCCATGTTCTCATTCTGTTTACGCCAAATTCTGACTCTACCATCTGAATGTCTCAACAGAAATCAAGACTCATCAGACCAGGCAACATTTTTCCAGTCTTCAACTGTCCAATTTTGGTAAGCTCTTGCAAATTGTAGCCTCTTTTTCCTATTTGTAGTGGAGATGAGTGGTACCCGGTGGGGTTTTCTGCTGTTGTAGCCCATCCGCCTCAAGGTTGTGCGTGTTGTGGCTTCACAAATGCTTTGCTGCATACCTCGGTTGTAACGAGTGGTTATTTCAGTCAAAGTTGCTCTTCTATCAGCTTGAATCAGTCGGCCCATTCTCCTCTGACTTCTAGCATCAACAAGGCATTTTCGCCCACAGGACTGCCGCATACTGGATGTTTTTCCCTTTTCACACTATTCTTTGTAAACCCTAGAAATGGTTGTGCGTGAAAATCCCAGTAACTGAGCAGATTGTGAAATACTCAGACCGGCCAGTCTGGCAACAACAACCATGCCACGCTCAAAATTGCTTAAATCACCTTTCTTTCCCATTCTGACATTCAGTTTGGAGTTCAGGAGATTGTCTTGACCAGGACCACACCCCTAAATGCATTGAAGCAACTGCCATGTGATTGGTTGATTAGATAATTGCATTAATGAGAAATTGAACAGGTGTTCCTAATAATCCTTTAGGTGAGTGTATATATACCATGGTACTGTATGCAGTGATGGGAATAACGGCGTTATAAATAACGCCGTTACTAACGGCATTACTTTTTCCAGTAACGAGTAATCTAATTGATTACTCTTCTCATCTTAAAAACGCCGTTCCCGTTACTGCCAAAAAAATGCGGCGCGTTACTATAACTGATGAAGCTGTTTTTTTTTTCATCAGACCAACTAGATATCCGAGCGAGAGGCAAATACTTTTTTTACTGTTCTTCCTTGGTTAGTGGGCAGAGCACGAGACAAGCGCATAAATGCTGACGACTGAGGTAGAGTAAAATGTCATTGTAAGCCAATCTGAGGTAGAGTTGGGCGGGTGTTCGAAAGCACGCATAGTATTTGGCATTCGGCATTCGACTCACTGAAAAGAGCCGGCTCTTTTGGCTCACAAACGGCTATTTAAATGACTTTGACTATAATATTTCAATTTTTATTACATAATTATTTAATTTCTAAAGGCTAAATTTGTAAAGAGAAGCTAAATAGAGTCGGCTCTTCAGATATGCGAGCCATCTCCCGACGTTCACCTAAAAGAGCCGGCTCATTCGCGAATCGCGAACGACCCATCAAAAGCTCATTCGCGAACGAGTCGATCCATCATCACTAACGGCTAACGCTCATGAATTGCGAACGACCCATCATAACGCATAGTCGGACAGGACACACAATGAACAACACAAGCAAGCCAGTCAGTCAATGAGAGACAGGTATGGCGACGAGCTTAACAAGCTTAATTTAATTTTGCCCAGTTGTGGCCTCTTGAGGGGCAATAAATATCAAAAGTTCCAAAACATCTATTGTGTTATTTGCATTGATCCACTATATAAACATAATATCTACATGGCATTTGATTGGAGGCTAGCCACAGCAACATTTTTTTTAGATGTGTGTACAATGTTTCATGTTTCTGTTAATAATGTATTGTATTAAGTGTCCATTTCATTATAATATTCAGATTTATCATAAATATTTGAACATGCACATGTATTGTAAGTTCCGTTAAAGAGGGGTAGAGGTGGGGTCACATTTGAGCATTTAAAATTTAATTTTACTTGAAAGTAACGCAATAGTTACTTTCTTAAGTAACTAGTTACTTTTAAAATTTGTAACTGAGTAACTAATTTAGTTACTTTTTGGAAGTAGTAACAACTATAACTAATTACTTTTTAAAAGTAACTTGCCCAACACTGACTGTATGATTACCATATTCATGTACCATGGTATTTTTATGACCCTTCAGAGAATGCTATGGTTTTACCCTGGTAGATGTCCAAAAAACAAGGCATTTCTATGGCTTCTATTTCCATGTTTTTTATAAACATAGTAATATCATTGGACATATTGAAAATAAAAAATATATATGTTCTAATAGTATTTTAAATTAAACCCTTTAATGACTAAATGAAATAGAAAATATAAAGAGTACAACAAAAATATGTAATTTCAAATTTGTCTTGTCTTGATTTTTTTTATATATATATTTTTTTAACTTTTTTTAATCCAGAAATATTTTGAATTCTAACAATGCACTTTTGCATTTAGTCTTTTTTTCCTAACAAATAATAATAATAAAGGATCATATACTATTGAATTTATGGAATTAATACATTTATTTGGTTGTATTTAAAATAAACAAGATTAATTAAATTTTTAACAACATCGAATCGATTTAACACAGTTAATGCAGTTATTTTACGTTTTCACACTTTATAATGTGCCTATCCCAAAACCTTAGTAAAGACCACATGCTGCAATATGGCATAACAAAACAAATAAACAAATATAAATGATAAATACAGGTCTGCTTGCTTGAAAAATTGGTAATGTTTCCTTCATGGTTTCCATCTTAATTAAGGAAATGCATCGCTGACAGTTGTAGCCGTAGACATTCTCAAAACCACCCATACTGCTTCTGCCTAAAACTTCGGCCTGTCCCTGTCATATCAAATTATGCCAAACCGACTGAGAGTTTTATGAATTAGAATGAGTCAATCTGGATCAGTGAAATATGCTTAGCACGCAGAGATGCCATGTTTGATAAGTGCTCTGACTCTCTGTTAGCTCTGAGGTGCTGTGTAATTGGGGGCGTCTCTGACTAAAACCCGTCCTCGGATCACAGGAGGCGCTCTGCGGTGGATTAAAACTCATAGCTATCCTGCTGTCTACCTGATTTTGGAGGTAATTGATGTGAATTAGCGCTAAAGGGGCAGTAGGCTATTAATATTAGCAATAGATTTCTTGAGGGAAAAGCTGCAGTGACTTGAGCCAGTTATGTCGCTGTCACATTGAATTTTAAATAGCTTATATACAGTAGCTGAGAATGGATTAACATTTGTATGTGGTCTACTTTTTTTTTTTTTTTTTTTTTTTTTTTTTTTTTACTGTCCATGTTGCATATGTTACATATACTTACTATAGTAATAACAGTAAATCATGCATCATTACAAGCTACTTACCCTAAACCAAACCCAGTGGTGTAGTCTACGTGATACGCAGGTATACGCCGTATACCCACTAGAAAATGTCAAGGATTTCCGTATGCCCACTAGGAAATGTCAAAGATCTCCGTATACCCTCTATAAAAAGCGTGAGGATTCGTAACAACATCGTTTTGTGAAAGAACTTTCATTCATAAATTCACCCCGCCGCCCGCCCGCCGTGACGTCCGTGTTTGCGCAGCGACACGGATCGAATCGCGGAATCCAGCAACAAAATAATGTAACTTAGCTGTAAAGCGTAACGTCACGCAATTTGGACATTTTTGAATGAACAAATCAAAAGTAATGATACAATGAATCAAATCTCGATATGTACTAAGTGTCTATGAATATTAAAGCATGTTCTGCGTGTTTCTGTGAATGAGCGCTCAATGTGTGCTCTACTACACACTGAAGCGCGCGTGACACGTTGTGTTTTCAGCGTCTATGAGGAGGACATGCACACATTTGAACTTCATCGCAAAGCTTTTATGAGTCACATCACAAGAATTTTACCATTTCATTTGTTAAAACTATCGTCATTCATTCGTATCATATACACACACTCACAAACTAGTCTTCATGACAACCTGTCAAAATCAAAGTTTTGTATAACTTGATGAAAATATAACAGAAATATATTACTATTGCACAGTAGAGTATACTTCAAGTAGGCCTAATAATAATAATAATAATAGTTTATTAAAACACACAGAAGCTCAAATGTCTTTAATTTACAACCCACCAAAATAAAAGTTTGTAGAGAGAAATAAAGTAACTCGAGGGAATTATGAAAGAAATTGCATAGTAAGGGTTGGGCTGGTATATCACAGTATACTCACTACAAAAAACTAGACTACACCACTGACCAAACCCTAATCCTAATTATAAAATAAATACACATAGTTAATTAATATTATTCAGTTCTTAAATGTATAATTACTCTGTAACAAGGGCATCTTAATATACATAAATGTAACCGAATATTTTTATGAAACCCCGTAAAATGTTGGAATCACAGCTTAAAGGGCTGTCCTTTTGAAATATCGCAACTTCGCAAGTCATGCCAAATTTGTCCTGAAGAAATGAAGTTAGGTAGAACGCGGAATGGACATTCTCAAATATGCAAATTTGTTCTGTTCTTCTCTGCCTTAGATTGTGCTTGTCATTCAAAGACATGCACACATACACTGTCCTCTGTGGCAGTGGGTTTGGCTGGGATCCTGAGCCAAAACAATAGCTTCAAGACATCTAAGAGTTTAGCCAACGAGTGTACACAGACACACACACACACACACACACACACACACACACACACACACACACACACACACACACACACACACACACACACACACACACACACACACACACACACACACACACACACACACACACACACACACACACGGCCACTGCCTTAACTCATGGCCTAGAGTGATGGGTCAGCACACAGAAAACCAGTTCAAGGACAGCGTTCAACAGAAAGCTCGTAAACCTGCTCGGCTCTCTGTGCGCATACAGAATGTCTGTGCTGGGGTTTGAAAATAAACTAGCAAGCGTGACTTTCACACTGATGAGGCCAAACCTTCATGTTGTAAATGGAATTTTGCTGATGTGTTTGGTTTTCTATTTACAAATTATTCCTAATGTAAACTGATAGAAGATCAACTTCAAGGACATGTCGCATAAATCAAGACATCAGTCCTAAAATTGTATGTGAAAGAGGCTAAAAATTATATATATATATATATATATATAATGTGTGTGTGTATATATATATATATATATATATATATATATATATTTTTTACACAAATCTAACTCATAGATGTACATTTTTAAATACTGGGTCAAAATAGACCCAAACGCATAAGGTGTAACTTAAAGATGTTTGTTTCAATAGTCTTCATCTGTTTGCAAAGTTTATATTTTTTTATTTTATATTTTTTAATCTTTTTATCTCTTCTGGGTCAAAACTGACCCGAATGCATTATTTCTGGAAAATCATGTCATATAGTGGAAAGCATCACTGATTGTTTTGTAAAAAAATGTTTCTGTTTTTGCTGATGATCATTCTTGCAATAAAAAAAATAACTCAATCTGAGTGTTGATTTGTTGTTGCTAGATGTAGTTAGATTCGACTTGTCAGCTAAATAAAATCATCAAAATTGCAGATTGAGGTTTGAAAAAGTAAATAATAAAAAAAAGATAAGCAGAATTCACAACCAAATGTCACAGAAGACCAAAGTTTTCAATGCATAAAAATGCATGTACATGATCAAAATATGGAAGCTATAGCACTGGATATAGCATTGTATAACTGACCCGAAACTCTCTCTCACTCTGACCCCGGGTCACTGGGCTATACCCTTATTTCTGGGCCCTACACGGTAGAGGCCTGATTTACTTCAAGCAATGTCGAAAAAACGTCGCCGTGAGTATATCGAGGCCTTAAAGGATACTAGTAGTGTAAAAACAACATGTCAAAATTTCCTTTTTTTTTTTATAACAGATGTGTAGGCTACCCTAAATAAGATCTTTTCTGTTGTGATCTGATTACCAGTGTATTCTTAGTTCCAGGAGTAAAGCCCTCTTACATTTTACTGTATGCTTTCAAAGGCTGCATGCTGAAGTCCTTCACATGACCTTTCACAAAGTGCTTTAAATCACTTCTTAAAAATACTTATTTGCAATTTAAAATGTAAGGAAATGCTGAATTTCAAGTTCTAATATTAAAAACTCTCTAACAGCCTGCGGTCTCAGGGTTCCTGTAAAGGGAAGGTGGGATTTTCTACTGCAGAACTGTCATCTTGCTTTGTGTTGATTGCTCTTTGTTCTGCAATGTAATGCTGGATGAGTTCCATTCTTAGGTGGCCCAATGGGGGCTCGGGCAGACAACAGGTCCAATCCAGTGCCATTGTCAGGCAGCTTAGCTGCCATTGTCTTTGCCATGGAGACTCTATGATGATCTCGTTCCGTTTTCAATAGGAGAGCGGTGACAGTCCCCAGTGCTGGGACGAACATGTCTGTATTATGAATCTGGAGTGATATGGTGTGTGTTGTGGTGTCTTGGACTTGTGTGCATGTGTGTGTAAGGTTTGCACCTCTTTTCTATATTTATCTTCAAAGTGTGTCACCTCTCATGTGAGCTCTAGCCCAGAACCTGGAGGGACGGAAGAAGGGAGGGAGAATGAGAAATATAATGAAAAGGAGGAGGGTTTAGAGATGAACCATGTTCATTGTGTTAGTTGGTATCTGGGACACTGCTATGCCACATCTCACCCGACTATTGTCTGCTTTCATATTGTTCTGTGTGTACATGTTCATGTGTGTATGTAAGTGTGGTGAGTAAAATGCTAATGAAACATTACACATGAACATGTTTTTGTCTGCTTTGAATTAGAGCTGCACGATTAATCGTTAAAAGATCGCAATCTTGATTCAAACACACATGCAATCTTATTCCTAAATGACAACTGTCTATTAAAGGAGAACTCCGGCGCAAAATTTAACCTTTGGTCCTATTACGCATTGTTACCTAGTGAACCGTTCCCTGAGATTTGTTTTCATGATTATCGAATGTAAATAGTTTTATCTCTGAGAACAGTTTAGCCTATAAAGCTAGTATAACGCTAGTATATTGGGCATAGATCAATGACAAATAAAAATCGCTTGTTAATACCACTAACAAGGCTCAAAATAGCCCCACACTAGCACGGTAGCATAATGAGGGTCCCTACCTTCAAACCGAAGCATTGAGAACTTTGTCAGTGTCCTGACAGTTTAATAAGAAGATATTTTTTACATACAGTCAACTTCGCGTATACAGGCAGAAGCCATCTTTGAAAAAGAGTCCCTACCAGTCGATCTACGAACGCCGATCCAAGTGCGCTGGTGAGATGTGAACGAGCTATAAGTTGTGATAAGGTGAGCGCGAACAGCAGGCTTGGATCGGCGTTCGTAGATCGACTGGTAAAGGCTGTATTTCAAAGATGGATTCTGCCTGTATACGCGAAGTTGACTGTATGTAAAAAATATCTTCTTATTAAACTGTCTGGACACTGACAAAGTTCTCAATGCTTCGGTTTGAAGGTAGGGACCCTCATTATGCTACCGTGTTAGTGTGGGGCTATTTTCAGCCTTGTTAGTGGTATTAACAAGCGATTTTTATTTGTCATTACACTATGCCCAATATACTACCGTTATACTAGCTTTATAGGCTAAACTGTTTTTAGAGATAAAACTATTTACATTCGATAATCATGAAAACAAATCTCAGATAACGGTTCACTAGGTAACAATGTGTAATTAGACCAAAGGTTCATTTTGCGCCGGAGTTCTCCTTTAAACCTTTGACAAAATCACACCAGATCATTCAATTCTGTGTTTGCGCTGCGCTGCCGCTGACTAAGAGAGCAGTTATCAGGTTTAGGTAAGAAACAGCTTCACAAACAGTCAATTCAACCACACAGTATCGTTATTTCTGTCTTACAATAATTCAGATGATCACAGAAGTACTGGGATAAAAGTTTATAGTCAGATATAAACACTGATGTCTACGGTAGCGATCAAACTAGAGCATCACCTTTTGAAAGTAACATTGCGCTTCAAATAATGATTGTATCAATTGTATTGGACCGCGCACTGTTTTCTGTGCTGGACACACATCCAAAGCGCGCTCACAGAAAAAGTGATTTTAATGTGATTTTAAACCATTCAAGCGCGAGAAGACTCGCACACTGTTTTCTGTGCAGCACACACATCCAAAGCTCACTCACAGAAAAAGTGATTTTAAACCATTCAAGCGTGAGACGACTCACGCGCTGTTTTCTGTGCCGTGCAGTGCGCACACATCCAAAACGTGCTCACAGAAAAAGTTATTTTAAACCATTCAAGCGCGAGACGACTTGCGCGCTGTTTTCAGTGCTGCAGGCATGTGTGCACTCCGTGCAACTCTTAAAGTGACAGCAGCCTAATATTCCTGCTGCCGTCTCTATAATAACACTAATCAAGCAAAAGACAAAGAGAAAATTCACTCGTTCTTGACTGAATAACTTTTTTAACTATATTTGAAATGTATATTTTGTTTATAAATAGTGTTATTTGATATTTGATTACAGTTTCTGTATCTGAATACCTGACAATCTTAAAACATTTTATTACAATCGTATCTTTGTTCAGTTGTATCTATTTGTTGTGATTGCTAATTTTTTATTTGTTCTTTATTAATTACTGAGTGTTTACCTATCTTTAATAATGCTTGAAATGTATATTAGTTAGGCTAGTTGTTTTTCTATGGTATTTTTTTAAACCACAGGAAACGTTCCTTGTGTTAGTGTTCTTTAGCCTGTTGAATTTTGTTCATGATATTCAACTACAATTAAATGTTTTGCAAAAAGACTAAATGTGAATGATATATTTTTTTTTACCTTATTGGAATCAAAATTGGGAATCGGAATCATTAAAATTAAAACGATACCCAACCCTAATCAACCTTTAATTGGCTGATTTATTGACCAAAACGTTGCTCATTAAAATATTTTTGTGATGATGCAAACTTCAGTGTTTTGGGGTTTAAATTGCTACAAGAAAATGTAGACATCACAACAACATAATGTACAATATGAACATTGGAAATCAATTTTGGGATTGAAAAAGTGCAACTTTTAAATTACCAATATTGGCAGATATATAAATAATACTATAAATTAAATTGTATATATATACATATATATTTTTAATCATAATTTTAGTTTGATGTCAATTTAATTATGAGGATGTAATTAGTCCTTTTTCACCAGTTCAATTCATGTGGATTTGCACACCAGTTTCAACAGTCTAGATCAGGGGAATGGTGTGTTTGAGCTGTAGTGTGTCTGTGAGTATTTGTGTGTTTGGATGAGGATTAACTGGATCCTTTGTTTTAAACCTGCCGTTTGGCCCCTATCATTCATTCCCTGTAGTCTTTCACTCCATTAAGCTGGGCTCCACACACGCATTAGTTATCTATCAGACAGAAAAAGAGAGAGGATAAGGGATACTCAAAGTCCAGCCTGTGGGCCAAATCCGGCCAGACACCACAATTGATTTGTATTGCTGCATACAGTATGTGTTTGTGCTAGTGGAGTTTAATTCATAAATGAATCTTGTAAGTGAACGAATCGTTCTCATTCGCTAATAATACGTACTGTATAAGATGGTGAAATGGTTGGTGTTGGATTAGCTAAACCTAGCCCTCCTCTTCTCAAACTCTAGACCTAATCATAATTCTAGAATTCATATTTGTGTAATCCAAGTTGTACAAAACAATATGATTTTGCCATCTTGTTCTAGTTGTCACGGGTGTGTTTACAGCGGGCCAAACTTCAAAAGCTTAACATCAAAAATGTACAAAGAGACAACCAAAAAAACCAAAAGGTGCATCAAAGTATACTAATACATTACCATCTGATACCAAGTGCTCAGTTCTTAGTAGGAAAGAAACCAATATCTAGTGTAAAAATCTCCCAACTGATTCTAATGGTCATAATCAAACAAACATCTGGACAATTAAATGCATTTGAGCATCTGCTAGCACTTGTGGTTTTCCAAGATGAAGCTATCCTCAATGGACAAATATTACAGAATTGTCCATGTCTATGACAGAGACAAGGATTCCAGTCATGTTCCAATCTTTTGTCATTGTCATAGCAACACAGGTTTTATTGTTCCATTGTCATTGTGATGAGAACACGCACGCTGGTCATTGTTTCCTGTTCTCAGGAGTGAAAACATCACCTGCATCGTCTTGTTCTATTCATGTGTGAATTCCATTCTTGCCCAAGCTGTTGTGCACCTCAGAAGGTTGCAGTAAGTGCTTGTTTGTGTGAATGCAGTTCTGTAAAAATCTCTGAATTACAATTGAAGATTGCTCAGTGGTGTAAATTAAAAGCCCCAAATGTCCAAATAACCATTCTGTGCGATGGCATCTTTATGCTTGTTAGTCTAAGTGGAGCGATTTTTCCCTCTATATGCTCTTCAGCGTTAATGAGGGTTGAGTGTCTAGTAAAGCCCTTCCATTGCTTCACATATCACACTAAGACAAACAATATTCATTATACAACCCATTCACATTTAGCTACCCAAACACTCCCACTGCATCTTACTGTATGTGTGTGAAACCTAATCCAAGCACAATGAGGATTCACTATCATATATCCATTCATTTATTTACATTGTCGCTTTTGTCCTAAACAGATTTCAATCCTTGCAAGGGATACAAAGGCCACTGTGAAATGTGATTTTTTTCCCCCTAAAACCTTTTTTCCTTTATATATATATATATATATAAAACGACATAAAAACTTGCCTAATCAAACTTTAACAATTTAATATTATTAAAATTCTTAGAAAATGGTTTGGTGCTTGATTGTGATTTGCTACTTGCTAGTTGGTTTTAGTGATGTTAAAGGGATAGGTCATCTAAAAATGAAAATTGTCAACATTTACTCACCATTTATTTACTGCAGACCACTAAACAAGGTAGTTTGAGAAACGTTATGCAGTTTTGAATGGAGAAAGAGGATACAAAACTATTTTCTCAAAATATTTTATGTTTAACAGAAGAAAAAGTCATTAGGGTTTGGGACGACATGAGGCTGAGTAAGTGATGACAATTTTCGTTTTTGGGTGAACTGTGCCTTTAAAGGGAGGGTCATTTTCAATCTAGAGCACATCTGATTGGACAAAAATCAGTCTAGTGCAGGATGAGTCATCAGTTTAAGTTGGTTTGCCTATAAGAGAGTGACTGTACATTTTAAATTTGTAAATCTGCTTAAGTGTACTAGATTATGTTTCCATGCTTGATTTTTCAAAAAACACATTATTTTTCACATATTTAATAGGGGTGGAACGGTTTACAAAATTCACGGTTCGAGACGATACAGTGGTGACATGGTTCGGTACGTTTTCGATACAGCAAAAATAGACATTTCCTTTATTTTTTTATATATATTTTAAAACTAACATCATAAAGTATGATCTTTTTACTTTGAACAATGATGGAGCTATACTTGACCCATCTTCTGGGGTGTTTTCTTAGCAGCATATAAAACAAAAACAGCTCCTTATAAAAAATGAAATGTAATATTGTAGTAGTTATAAACAAAGGTTTATTTTATTTCAGTTTTATTTTAAGTTTGCAAGGTTCCAGATTAACATTTGAGGGCAGCACTTTTATTCATAATGTCGAAATAATAATTCAAAAGCAAAACAAGCCACATACTAGTTACAATGGTCATTTAATGTATTTTATATTTATAAATAAGTGTGAGTTTAATAATAGGATCCTACATCTTAAAACTTTTAGTTTTATACAAATAATGTTTTGGTCATCACATTAAAAATGACATTTAAATATGATAATATTTGAGTTTTGAAGTGCTGGAAAAAGATGTGACATACTTCAAAGCATTTTACTATTCCTGCCAAACTTCCATGGTTACAGTTAGTGCTACATTAAATACATGGTGAATGTTGCTGATCTGTGGACTTAAAGTTCATTTATAGCACGTTTCAACTGGTTTCCACGTC
Source organism: Rhinichthys klamathensis goyatoka (assembly GCF_029890125.1). Classification (NCBI taxonomy): domain Eukaryota; kingdom Metazoa; phylum Chordata; class Actinopteri; order Cypriniformes; family Leuciscidae; genus Rhinichthys; species Rhinichthys klamathensis. The sequence continues at coordinate 6,640,299 of NW_026606722.1, forward strand.
AGCGCTGTTTGATCAAATAGAGATCTACGGTTAATAACGGAGAAATTTGACTGCTTCTTACTAGATCTCGCAGCGATCTTATTACTTCAGTGCATATCCAAATGCTTTCTTTACTGGATCTCTTAGTGCTGTGTAGTAACGGTATCGCTTCATCAAGATCGGCTTGCGCTGACCAAAATTTTGGTCGGCAGGAAAAATGGTCCAGATGGTTCGGTTTGGAATGCGTACCGAACGAAAACCTCGTACCGAATGGTTACACACCCCTACTATTTTACATTACAGCTCCTCTCTACCCAGTCTGGTTGAACGCATCGTTTTCAATTAAGCCCCTCCTTTCGAAATATGAAATGTGCTGTGATTGGTTAGCTGGCCCAGTGTGTTGTGATCGGGAAATGTCACACCCCTTCATAACCGCGAACTCTACAGATGTAAATATTAACCAAGGCGTCAATTTCAAACCATTTCGAGCCCGATTCAGACCCTGACAATGTAAACGAACAAGACAATCGTGCAGAACGGATTTCAAGCATGGAGTTTGAAAGCACAGATTTCACAGGACGTTTCAGAGTGGTATATTTTTTTGTGTGTAATTTTGGCCTTTGAGCTTTGTAACCATGCAGATATTTTTTTTAAGCTCAAACAGCAACATTTTTAATACAGACTAACTAAAGTAAAAAAAAAAAGTGAAAAAAGCATAATAGGTCTCTTTTTTTCTAGGGCACGTTTATAAAAGCTACTTAAATGCCCTAGTTGAACTAAGGCCTAATCCTGGCTTAATCTAAGCCCTGTTTGTGAAACCAGACCATAATGTATAATTAGATCTTTTTAGAAGAAGGATAACCATTCCAAGACCCCTTTCTAGCCAAAATGGTTTGTTGATAAGAAGCGGTTATTTGCTAAAGCTAAGGAGCTGCAATAAGCATATGTATTTGTCTTGTTATATCAAGCCCTGAAAGTAGAGCAAAGACTGCATTCATTTGCCTCCTATAGACTCTATAGACTGATGGAGAAATGCAAATGCATGATAGACAAATGGGTGGAGGGGGAGGTTGGAGCGGAAACGTGTGGGGAATAGATCTGTAAAGTGAGAGAATTCAGAGAGAATTTTACATGTTAAATTAACTTATTATGGGATTATAATCAAGTAGATAAAGCCATTGAGACTGAAAGATGCTGCACAAATCCCTTCCACCAGCTCATTCTTCCCTTCAGTAAGTCTTATTCATACAAATATGTAAATGCATATTTATTCTCTAACAGTCACTGTACTGTATTTGCCTTTGTTTTTGGTGTGTTTTTAGTCCATTTTATTTAGTCCATGTCTTTGTTTCTTTCTCCCTGTTGTTTTGTGTTGGTATGCAGAGTCGATCTCTGGTGTTGCTTCTCAGTTCAATCTCTCTCTCTCTCTCTCTCTCTCTCTCTCTCTCTCTCTCTCTCTCTCTCTCTCTCTCTCTCTCTCTCTCTCTCTCTCTCTCTCTCTCTCTCTCTCTCTCTCTCTCTCACACACACACGCACACGCACACACACAAGACATCGTGAGATTAGGATCCGTGTGAAGCCTGCACAGAGGTGGAGCTCTGAGAGAGTGATTGGGATATACAGGGGATGGGGACAGATATTAGGAGTGTGTGGAATCTTTGGGAATGGGTGTGGCTATGTAAGCAGTGGGGGAAAAGAAGAGTATCGAAACTGAAAATTATAAATATGGATTTTAACTTTAATTATTATTATTATTATTAGTGGTCGTTTTTTTTTTTTGATGGCCAATGCCAAGATCTTAGAGGGTGGCCAATAACTGATATAAAGCTTATATAGGCCTATATGATATCACACTATTGGTGATTTCATAATTAATATTAATATATTAATCAAAGATAAATAACAGTCAATAACACGTGCATAATTTCTGCAATTAAATTGATATCTATTTTACATAATATTTAGTAAGTAATTGCAAATTAATAATTGGAAAAATAATCAAATAGAGAAACAATATTTTAATTTGTTTAAAAAAAAAAATCTTTAAAATAAACAGTGGGTTCTCAGTGCTGTCAAAATAAAAGTCCTGCATCCATAACTTATCAGCCAAACAGAAAATCTTAATAGCCATTGCAGATAATAAAATAAAGTTAAATATGATAACGGCTGATAACAATAGCTATAGTGATATATATTGATTGACCATTATTATTATTATTAAATACAGTATGTATTTACACTCACCGGCCACTTTATTAGGTACACCTGTCCAACTGCTCGTTAACACTTAATTTCTAAGCAGCCAATCACATGGCGGCAACTCAGTGCATTTAGGCATGTAGACATGGTCAAGACAATCTCCTGCAGTTCAAACCGAGCATCAGTATGGGGAAGAAAGGTGATTTGAGTGACTTTGAACGTGGCATGATTGTTGGTGCCAGAAGGGCTGGTCTGAGTATTTCAGAAACTGCTAATCTACTGGGATTTTCACGCACAACCATCTCTAGGGTTTACAGAGAATGGTCCGAAAAAGAAAAAACATCCAGTGAGCGGCAGTTCTGTGGGCGGAAATGCCTTGTTGATGCCAGAGGTCAGAGGAGAATGGCCAGACTGGTTCGAGCTGATAGAAGGGCAACAGTGACTGAAATAACCACTCGTTACAACCGAGGTATGCAGCAAAGCATTTGTGAAGCCACAACACGCACAACCTTGAGGCGGATGGGCTACAACAGCAGAAGACTCCACCGGGTACCACTCATCTCCACTACAAATAGGAAAAAGAGGCTACAATTTGCAAGAGCTCACCAAAATTGAACAGTTGAAGACTGGAAAAATGTTGCCTGGTCTGATGAGTCTCGATTTCTGTTGAGACATTCAGATGTTAGAGTCAGAATTTGGCGTAAACAGAATGAGAACATGGAACCATCATGCCTTGTTACCACTGTGCAGGCTGGTGGTGGTGGTGTAATGGTGTGGGGGATGTTTTCCTGGCACACTTTAGGCCCCTTAGTGCCAATTGGGCATCGTTTAAATGCCACGGCCTACCTGAGCATTGTTTCTGACCATGTCCATCCCTTTATGGCCACCATGTACCCATCCTCTGATGGGTACTTCCACCATGTCACAAAGCTCTAATCATTTCAAATTGGTTTCTTGAACATGACAATGAGTTCACTGTACTAAAATGGCCTCCACAGTCACCAGATCTCAACCCAATAGAGCATCTTTGGGATGTGGTGGAACGGGAGATTCGCATCATGGATGTGCAGCCGACAAATCTGCGGCAACTGTGTGATGCCATCATGTCAGTATGGACCAAACTCCCTGAGGAATGCTTCCAGCACCTTGTTGAATCTATGCCACGAAGAATTGAGGCAGTTCTGAAGGCAAAAGGGGGTCCAACCCGTTACTAGCATGGGGTACCTAATAAAGTGGCCGGTGAGTGTATATTTTAAGGCACCAACATGCGCATATTTTCTCAATTCCGTTTGGTGTCACTAGTTGTGCTGAAATCACTTACAGCAGCAATAAGATAAGAATGCAATTAATCCTGCATTGACTACATTTCATTGGACTTCCAGTTGAAGAGAGATGAATCTAAGAGGTATGAGGTATTTGTTCTAGGTTTGTTTGAGTAAATGATGTGGTTCCACTTGGATGGGTATCGTCTGCGTACATGAATCTTTATTAAGCACAGCTCTGCGCAACAGAGCCCCACAGACCCTTATACACACATTCAACAAGCACCTCTCTTGTATACTGCGATGTGTATGCCTGTCCCACAGATCATGTTGACCTTGTTGGGTATCTTGCCGTGTGGTGTAAGGCTTTGTCCAGGGTATCTACACCGATATCTGCTCCTGATAACAATTACTACCTATATCAGCTGTAAGAGGACAACCAGGAAGGAAATAAACAGGAAATAACACAATGTTCCATCTTGTTTTCTTTTTCTCTGCTGAGTGAATTATAACCCCAAAAAGCCTGGAGAAGAGAATAACAGTGTTCATGTAAATGTCATATAAACGCATTACCAAAGCTCCAGGAGACAGGGCCATGTTAAAGCGCTCATGGTGTCGTGGTGTGATGGAGCCGATCAGGGCAGGCATGGCCACTAATGCATTTCCTCTTTAATTGATGCAGGCTGTTACGGACAGGCAGGATGAGTGGATGTGTGCTCAACAGCTCACTATAAGTTATTAATGATCTTTTGCAAACTTACTTTTCTGGCCAACTTTGTGACCTTTCTTTCTGTTCTTCCTCTTGACCAAATATCTTACTGGGTTACTGCTGCTTTTCACAGATCATTCACACAAATGTTTACTAGGTAGGAATCTAAATGAGAATACACGATTGATTTCTATTGTTTTTATGTAAAGCTAATCTTACTTACTATAAACTCCCTAATATTATATATATATATATATATATATATATATATATATATATTGAACATCGCGGTTTGGGGTGTCGCGGTATTTGACGATAACTGGCGATAACTGAAACGGGAAATGTTACAATAACCTGTTTACTGCTCACATCTTTCTGTGTTTTGTTATATTTACATCCCCTGAGGCTTTTAGTCCAAAAGTGTGCTCATTCGGATAAAAACGAATGGATTATCGGATGTTTACTTCAAATATCTTTAGAGAATATTTTTTTTGTTGTACTTAAAATAGGGCGATGTGAGCACGTTAAAATGCTAAACTCTCACATCTCACATGCCCTTGCGCAGAAAGTCCAGAAGTGAGACCCATAGAAGTATTAAACTTTTGATGTTCTAGGAAATCCCTAATATGGACAAAGACATCCAGCTATCGCTTTAGCTGAATAAAATGCAGATAGAGACATTTTGACCGATTAAAAGAAGAGAATTAACATTGCATTGTGACAGTACAGTATGTGGTTTATCTGTGTTCTTCAAGCCATCTTGGTTATTTCATAAGGATAATGTGTCTGTATAATGCAATGCTAATCGACATAGCCTTTATCACTGTGTAGAATATTATAAAATAAAACATTTCTGCCTCATTCTGTGATAAGAAGCCACATCTGTTCACAGAAGGAAGTTATTTCAATCACTCGACTGATGCTATAGCGCAATTTTGGAGTAAAATATGCTGTTATTCTCATAAATTGTATTTTGACGCAGCGCTAAGCTAAAAACAGTTAGCATTTTTAGTCTCCTCTAAATGAAATCACATGGTCTATTAATAAGCAGTAATTAAGAGTTTATTGAGGCAAAAGTCATAGTTAATAGTTTGTAATAGTAAGAATTCGACTCTAAAGTAAAGTGTGACTAGCAGACATTATCCCAGTCAGTGTCACATAATCCTTTGCTGCTCAAATAACATTTCTTAATATTAATAATAAACTTCAATGAAACTGAAAATAATTTCATTATTTTCCTTTAAAATAAATCGTATTCACCACAAACCTTTAAATGGTATTTGATTAATTGTAAAAAAATTACAAACATTAAAATACATAATGTATTTATTAATATTTTTTTAAATACTTTTTTTTAGGAAACCCCTTGAGAATCACTGCCATAGACATGTTGTTTTATAATATAAGTCTATAGATGTTTTTATACAGTTTATCCCTAAAGTGTCATAAGCACACAAACACTTTTGTTAGTCACACCTTACTCTGATCTCTTTTTCTTTCATCTTCCCTTCGTCCTCTTGTTTATTTGTCTCATCTTGTCTTCATCCTTCCTCTTTCCATCAAACTAATATCTTCTTTCTGTCCTCGGTTCCTTCCACTTTTTTTTCCCTGGATATCCTCCAAGCCTCGCTCTCCTGCCAAAAACGCACAAGTGTGTGTGTTTGTGGCAGAGGGCGTAACGCAGTGCTGTTCATCCTTCTCCAAGTTCTTTTTGTCTGTCTTTCATCCAGACTCGCCACCTCTGTCCTCTTTCATCCGCAAAGCCTCCATCTTGAGGTGGCTGTCCCATAGCAGGCCAAGCTCGCTGATCTGTACCTACAGTGACAGGATGATTCGTGGAAACAAAAAAATCAATCATCTTAATTTCTGGATGCACTGAAGTGAACTCATGCAATCTAATGCGCACAGACTCCGGCGCAGTTAAACACACCATCGGCCCTATTGATCATGCCACCTGCTGTGTATTTGTGTTGTGTTGTGTGTGTGTAGTGCAGAGAGAAGACGTTCCATTCATGCACAACTATTCATCATATAATCTTTTTCATTCTTGCCTCCCCGTCCTGCCTTGATTTTTATTCCTCTCCCTCCCTCTCTGTAGTTTATATCTACAGTAGGCTTGGGCGGTATCCAAATTTTGATACCGTCAAACCTCCTCCCTATTTTACCGCGGTATACGGTATTACCGCGTGATAATTCAAAATTATGACATAAGGCTCAGAAGGCATCACCAAACTGTTGGTTTAAGCAGGGATGAGTCACAATTTTCGAATATTTGATTTTATTATAGAATATGGAATAGGTTGTGGGATTATTGTCTAAAAAAAATCCCCATGTTTTCCGTTCTGATGCGGTGGTGACACGTTCAACCAGAGGGTGGCGATGCCAATAATGCATCTAAAAGCTGTCAATCAACTCTCAGACAACAGGAGAAGATGCACATTGTCTCACACCAGAGCATGCGAGCGGAGTGGTAAAATTTCCTCCAGAGCAGAGAGCGCGCGCCGCGTGCTCAGTCCACTCAGCGTCGCGCGCTCAGAACGCCCGCAGTGACATGCTGGTTAGAAAACATGTGAAGTAGGGCTGCCCGTGCACGACTAAAGGTTTTTTTTCTAGTTGACTAGTAGTAGTTGATTTAAGCCATTAGTCTAATCACATATTTATATTGATTAAATTACTTAAATATATATAGGAGAGAATGCTAAACCATAATGAGCGTTTTCGTAATATATTGCCTATTCTGCATCTCAAAGCACGCATAAAGCTTGCCACAAAGAACCGGCAAAAGTAATTATAATGCATGAAACATTTGAATTGTTTATTAATGAAAAACTTTCTATGTCAGTGGCTGCACAGATAAAGTTTACGATGAAGACTCGCATCTTCGCAGTAGTGAACACGCATAGAGAGAAATGCACACTTCATATGAATTAGCCTACACAGAGAGCAGCCCATTTCTTTTAGTTTTTAATTGTTTTGTTTAAAAGTAGACATTTCAAGCTTACTATATATATACACTTCTCAGATATTTAAGGCATCTATCTTATAGCCTACGCTGAGTTTCGTTTTTTTAGGAGACGCGCTCCAGTTCACGCGCCGGTGCCTCCGTGTCCGGCTTATATTGTCTAATATATATGCTTTTATTTATTACTCCAGGCAATTCGTTGATGAAACATTGATTAAAATTAAGATACAATTTATACAAAACGAAATTCACTTTAAAGAAAGGCTTTCTACAAAACGAAAGCCTCTCACGGAGACTTCAGATGCCCCAACACCTGCGATGAGACGACTCGACGCCGGCGAAATGTTATGCCCTAAATTAATACATGATGATTAACTAACTATATTCTTCTATGTACATTTCTGAAATGCACTTTCTGTAAAGCTGCTTTGAAACAATATGTATTGTGAAAAGCGCTATACAAATAAATTTGAATTGAATTGAATTGAAAACAAAATGTAATAAGTGGTCAAAAATCATGTCTGACCCATTCCAAATGTTTTCCGATATTGGGCATCTTATCATCCTATCTTATTCATCTCATGCAGTTTCCTTTTCATATAATCAACATAGATGAAATAAAAAAATAACAACATTATATTATTAAACATAAATATGAAAAGAAATACGTTTTTTTTTTTACTTATAGCCTATTTAAGTGTCACACCGCTCCGCTGTATAGCTGTGTAGCCTACATGCATGTGTGTGTGCATATGGTGGAGGGGTGCGATTTTCGAATAATAATCAAATAATACCAGGCGATCTTCAAATATTATTTTTGCTTGAAATGCCCATCCCTGCCAAACTGCAGAAGTCGTGTTCTTCTTCGAGACCAGGTCACTCGGTGCGCAACTTGCCATCTTTCCCCCTCTCTCCCCCACTCTTTCTCCTCCACACTGTCACGTGATGACAACCACACATAAGCATTTTTAGCCATTAAATAAATTATATTTAATATTTAATCCTTGTCTTCTATATAAGTGCATTGGATTTTTTTTATGACGGTATGACGATATTGAAACTGATACCGTTGCTATTTTTAGATCCCGCGGTATACGATATTACCGTATTACCGCCCAAGCCTAATCTACAGCGATTCCAGGCTGCTTTATGACACTCAGCTGAACAATAGAGACAAGCCTTTCTCTCTTTGTCATTTGCACTCTTTTGATCCTGCTTCCTTTCTGCTGCTACGTAATTAAAACCAACAGCTTGCCATTGCTCTATGAGAGATACAGGAAAGATTATAAAGAAACGGTAATACTAAATGATTCAGAACATGTGTAACTCAAAGGGATAGTTCACACAAAAATGAAAATTATGTCCTCGTTTGTTTTACCTCGGTCTCTCCAAACTCAAATGACTTGCCTTGTTCTCTGTAGCTTGAAGTGCTGTTCTGAAATGAGGCAAAGTCTAAATTTTACTTCAATTTCACCAAGCTGAATGCTCACTAAAATCCCCTCACAGTCATCATGTTTTCAGGCCATTTCAAGTTTGATTTTGACGTGGCACAAAGCGGTAATATCTAAGTTGGTGAGTTTGTTTACTTTAGTCTTTGCATTAATGCCATCATTTTGTTCATTTAGACTGATTCACAAAGGCGGAACGCACAAACACAAGAGGGATTTATCGCACAATCCAATCATATCCAATCATGGTGCGATTGAAGCATTGCCTCCTCTCACATGACTTTGCCCCATTCATTCTCAATTACCCACCGACCAAACCCACAGCTTGTTTTAGGGGTTTGTTAAAACTAAGACTAGGTATTGAATTCGATACTTTTTAGACACCGACCGATCTGCCTCGATTCCATCGAGTATCAAAAATTGTCTTGTCATTCGGTACCAAATTTTGATACCTAAGGAGTTAAAAACACTAGTTTACACCGGTTACGCTCAGCAATGTGGCTGATGAAGCACTTGAGAGTTCACGGAATAAACTTAAGAGCAGAATGTTTCTCCGTCTTCGACTACAAGAAGAACTGGAGCGTGTCACAAATGAACCGAAACTCTGCGTATATAGGCTACTTGCCTCACAGACATGAGAAATAGGCATATACTGTACAAAGTTCGAAATGTTTACTTTTAAAACAAACCAATTCCAATCGAAAACAAATACCAAATGAAAGATGCATTTCTCTCTATAGGCGCACGCGTTCACTATACTGCGGAGATGACGAGTCAGCAACGTCAACTTCATCTTTGCAGCCAACACTGACTCAGAAAATAAACAATTAAAATGTCTCCTTGCTGTTTTTTCCAGAAATTTCGAACAATTAGGCTACTTTTGCCAGTGCTTTGCGGCAAGCTTTATGTGTGCACTAGAGCGCAAGGCATATATTCCGCCCCTCAGTGGCTTATATGAGTCTGTAAAAAAAGTGAACAAAACAAACTGAAAAAATTAAAACAAAGTTTTTTTTTAGGTAATATGTAATGTAATCTTGTTATAGCAGATTTCATAAAATTGGTTTAGAAAAAAGTATCGTTCAAGAACCGGTATCGAAATTTTTTAAACGATACCCAGCCTTAGTTAAAGCTCAAATAGCTCAAGGGAGGTAAGGGAGACACGGACTCCCACTGATGTCGCTGTTGGACAGTGTTAAGTGATTCATGCACATTTTGTAATATTTGTGTTGTTTTATGTTTGTAATATGGATTATTTTCTCATCCACTTTTTTTTTTTGAGGCGGCAGTGCCTTCCTTGCCTCCTCGGAGGAAACGTCCATGCTTGTTCTGTGGAACACAAAAGAAGTAGTTTAAAGTACAGTGCTTGTCCTTTTATAAATGGAACAATACAAATTTAGAAAAACACATTTAATAGACGTTTTCTATGTGAATATTTTTTCTTAAGTTTTAAATGCCAGAATTCTTTATTTTATTTTATTTTTTTTTATCTATTTTTAGTAAACACACTGAAGTACAATTTCATCCACAAAAAAAGTTTTTTTTAGCTAGAGGGGGAGACATTTAAAATGCCTTTGGCAACAACTTTAATTCCGCACTGAAATTTTAATCAAAATTTTTATAAAAAAAAATAAAAAAAGGTTTAAAGCCTTTGCAGTTCATTATCTAAAAGTCACTGGATTGAAAAAAAAAACTTAATAAAAGACTAAATCAAATTCAAGGCAGACATTTTTAGAGTCAAACATACTGCAAAGTTGCTTTTTGCCCAATAAGAATGTACTGGCTTATGGCCTTTGTATCCTTACCACGCGACAAGCTCTCTGCTGAGATTCCTATAGTTAAATCAAGCTGTTGTGTGCTCTGACACCTCTGATTTCAACCAGTAGGGAGCCCAGGGTCCGTCACGGGTTAGCAGGCAGGTGAAGTTCCTCTGAAGTGCCCAATCGATTTCTTTCCTCCCAGAAACCCTGGTGGCAAAAAAAAAATCTATCCCACATAACATCAAATAGCTCTCAGAACGGGCGTATGTCCTCTGGCGTATGTCCTCTGGCTTTCTCCCTGCTGCTGTTGGGAGCTGACAACGGCCCCTCAAGTCATTTCCAGAGCTGGCGTTTGGCATGTCGTCCCTGGGAGTGTGATTGTGGGTCCTGCGGACTGTGTGTGAGCTACTAAAAGCTCTTAATAACAACACCGGCCACTTCAACACTTCTCAGAAGACACAAGTGGAACCGTGACCTTTAGTCTAGTCAAATCACAGCACTGCAAAAAGCACTTTTACTCAGAGTACTTCCTTTAACAAATAAAGGCAAACTCAGCTTCTCATCAGTGGTGAAGAAGCTACTTTGAAACTGTCGATTCCCAAGGTACAAAGTTCTCATAACGTTCTCATAACTCATACTCATAGTTAAATTATAGTGAAGATTATTTGTACTCCTACTAAATCTGTATAAGGGGGTAGTAATTTGAAATGTTTATATGTGGGATGGATGGATGGGTCGATGGATGGGTGGATAGATAGCTAAACAGTTTTGCAAACAAAAAGGTCTATTTCTCAGTAGCTTAGCAATGCATGAAACAGCTCATACAGAAGTCACTTTCAAACCAGACAGCCTTCTGTTGGTCAACATACCGAATCCGCGAAACTCCTTATTGAACGCATTCCTATTGAATTGACTAGATTTCACACCTATAGATTTTACTGCAAAACTACACTCTGTTTTATATGAGTAGAATGACATTTAGATGTACTATATCCGCCATATTGTTACTGTTACGTGACCTACCAGCATCAGTTGTGTCGCTTCACTGCCATTCATAAATCCTCTCCCTTGGCCTCATGGGATAGTAAAGTGTCCTTCGAATGCGCACTTCAGAATCTCGCTGGAAGAAGTGAGTCAACCGGATACTTTTCACCCACTTGTTTGGACATACTACTCTTTTGGCGTACTGTTTTTTCCATAATATATAGTAGGGAAGTATTCGATATCGGACACACCATCAGTTTTAAAAACAGCTGAGGAACTACCTGAAAACGTAAAACTGTAGTAAAGTTAGTAGCATCTCTACTTTATTTTGCTCAAGTCCAACCAAAATCCAACTGACTCAAGCCCACCTCTGAATAATTGTTTAAACCAGCAAGTCTGTTCTTTCTGTATGAGTAATGACTTTTAAGCAGTAAATAATAGATGAGCCTCTGAAAATTCACCATGGGTTATGTTTATTTATTAGCCTGTTTTCTCTCATTATATTCCATCTGACATTTGATCTGGCCACGGCTGCACTTTCCACACGAGTCTAGACTGTGTCACCCTTCAAATTAACAAATATGAAGGGGTGCCGCGGCAAGTAAAGCTCTGTAATATGAATAAAAATGGTATTTAAATAAGAATCTGGCTGATCTCCTGTCAGACCCGGCCGTCTCTCCTCCCATTCATTATACAGCTTTGTCACTAGCGTCTCTCTTTCACTCCTCCTCTCCCCCTTTTCCCTTTTCATCCTGCCATCCTCCAGCAAGTACCCTTTGTAGTGACAAAAAGCATGTGTGTTTGTCTATGACAGGTGTGTTAATGTGCCTCTGTTTAGCACATTGGGTGCTAATGGGAGTCTTCGCTGTGAAAGAGAGTGAGCATGACAGGGTAACCACAGAACAGAAAAAAAATCATGCGTCCAAGCTCAAGAGGTGAGACTTATCTCTAATTTGCGTCAGCTCCAGACAAACCCCACTGTAATCCCATATCGGGCTGTCAAATAGGGCAGAAGATCCAGGATTCTGTACCTAAAGAACAGTGTGTTTGAAGTGAGCATCATGCTGCCCGCCTGTCTTTGTGTCTAGGGAAGTCTGCCTCAAGGACAAGTTAGAAGTTTAGTCGAATGAAATCCCTCAGAACTCTTCAAACCCAAATGGCCGGAGGTCTGTATGGATTAGCGATTTCTCTTTAAAGCTTCGGATCAAGATTTTGACTGCTAATTTACACATTCGAACAAAATGTCAAAAATGCTAGTGGTTTTGCGTGCCAGGTAATGACTACCTTTGAGACGGCCCTGCCAAGGCAAACCTTGCTCATGAATTTAGCACATCACGCAACCCTTTCCAGCAATGCTAATGTTGCTGTTTAAGGCCGTGAAAACTGAGGACTCGGTCTGCTGTGAGTTTCTTTGAGGTTGGAGTGTGGTCTCAGGAGGTCTTGATTTATTGTGTGGTTGAATTAGCAGGAGTATCTCTCTTGTAATGCTGGAACCTCGCTGGCCCATAATATTTTTCAGTGCTCTCAATCTTGTTCTATCTCTGTGTGCAGTGTACCGATCTATCGCTCAAAGTTGTTTTTGTCTCTCCTCGCTCTGCTTATTGTGTTTTATCTGTACAGAAAGCCATTGTGCTTTGCAGTGGCCGTGCTTGTCTGCTCTTTTTTTTTTTAGGCTGGGAAGCTGGGACCGGTCTGATGAGTAAATATGTAGTACTTAAATTATTTTTCCATCTCCGCTCTTGTTCAATTCAAGCGGGATGTGACCCATCGGGTCATGGTCCATTCTAAAAACTAGATGCTATTATTTCCTTGCCATTTTGCTAGTGACCGAGCCACAAATGAAACTGTAAAACCGAGAGCTTTCAAACAAGTCAATGTGAAATTTGTGAAAGAATAGCTGTGAAAATGAAATCATGTAACATTGATTTTTTTAGTTTGATTTGATTCTAAAGTTAACAACAGCCACTTCTGCAAGAGAAAGGTTTAAATGTTATTTTTTTATAATTAAATATTTACACAATTGTTTAAGTATGCCGAAGATGATGAACACTGACATGAGATTAAGATCCATCTAGATTTTTTTTTTTTTTTTTTTTTTTTTACTACATGAGGATAACACTATTACGATCAAATGGCCAGATAGTTAATACTGAGTAACACAAACTTTAGACAAAATATTATAAGTTAATTATGGTATCTATTTTTATGCAAATGAAAATGAAGCCTCAGCACAATCAACCATTGTGTGTCTCAGAGCAACACACAGCGCCGGCGCTCCTATATGAGTCAGTGTTTGAATAGTGTTGAATAAATGAATGAATCTGTAGTATCTGATTCAATGACTCCTCATAAAGACACCACAGTCACTTGTTTTGTTGCTCAATGAATCAGAGTTTTTGAATGAATTGTTGAGTGAATGTTTAAATTACTCGCTCATAAAGACAGTCACTTGTTTCATTCCTGAATGTGTCTGAACAAATCTGTTGAGTGATTCAGTGACTCACTCATAAAGACAGTCACTTGTTTCATTCCTGAATGTGTCTGAACAAATCTGTTGAGTGATTCAGTGACTCACTCATAAAGACAGTCACTTGGTTTGTCCCTCAGTGAGCCAGTGTTTAAACAAAGTGAATTTTTCAGTGATTTACTCATAAACCACCATAACTTGCATCCTTTCTAAATGAGTTTGAGCAAATCTGTTGAGCGGTTCAAGGAAAATACAGTGGGGGCATCTCATTTCTTATTTGTGCATCCTCGATTCCTTTCCTCGTATCTTATCTCCACCCCTTAGGATGCAAGGGAAGGATACACCAGTGTGTCCTCTCTCATGACGGTTCAGGAAGCATTCTCACTCCTGGAGGACGGAGGAGCGAGGAAACGAGGAAGCATCAATTTGAGTTTTGAGAAGCACCCAGTCACTTGTCTTTTTTCCATTTTAATGAATCAGTGTGTTTGAAGGAATTGTTGATTGAATGATTCAGTGACTCACTCATAAAGACAGTCAGTTGTTTTGTTCCCCAATTAATCAGTGTTTGAACAAATTGTTGAGCAAATGTTTCAGTGACTCTCTTAAAGACAGTAACTTGTTTTGTTCCTGAATTATTTTGTGTGTGGTTGACTAAAGAAATTAATACTTGTATTCAGCAAGGATGTGCTACTTTATTTTATTTTATTTAATTTAAAAGTGACACTGAAGACTGGAGTAATGGCTGATGAAAATTCAGCTTTGCATCACAGAAATAAATTATACGTTAAAATATAGTAAAATATAAACCCATTATTTAAAAATGTTAATAATATTTTTTTCTGTATTTTTGCTTGACGAGCATAAGAGACTTCTTTCAAAAACTTTAAAAAGTAATGTTTCCAAACTTTTGACCGGTACTGTGTGTGTGTATGTGTCTGTGTGTGTGTATATATATATATATATATATATATACACTCACCGGCCACTTTATTAGGTACCCCATGCTAGTAACGGGTTGGACCCCCTTTTGCCTTCAGAACTGCCTCAATTCTTCGTGGCATAGATTCAACAAGGTGCTGGAAGCATTCCTCAGGGAGTTTGGTCCATATTGACATGATGGCATCACACAGTTGCCGCAGATTTGTCGGCTGCACATCCATGATGCGAATCTCCCGTTCCACCACATCCCAAAGATGCTCTATTAGGTTGAGATCTGGTGACTGTGGAGGCCATTTTAGTACAGTGAACTCATTGTCATGTTCAAGAAACCAATTTGAAATGATTAGAGCTTTGTGACATGGTGGAAGTAGCCATCAGAGGATGGGTACATGGTGGCCATAAAGGGATGGACATGGTCAGAAACAATGCTCAGGTAGGCCGTGGCATTTAAACGATGCCCAATTGGCACTAAGGGGCCTAAAGTGTGCCAGGAAAACATCCCCCACACCATTACACCACCACCACCAGCCTGCACAGTGGTAACAAGGCATGATGGTTCCATGTTCTCATTCTGTTTACGCCAAATTCTGACTCTAACATCTGAATGTCTCAACAGAAATCGAGACTCATCAGACCAGGCAACATTTTTCCAGTCTTCAACTGTTCAATTTTGGTGAGCTCTTGCAAATTGTAGCCTCTTTTTCCTATTTGTAGTGGAGATGAGTGGTACCCGGTGGAGTCTTCTGCTGTTGTAGCCCATCCGCCTCAAGGTTGTGCGTGTTGTGGCTTCACAAATGCTTTGCTGCATACCTCGGTTGTAACGAGTGGTTATTTCAGTCACTGTTGCCCTTCTATCAGCTCGAACCAGTCTGGCCATTCTCCTCTGACCTCTGGCATCAACAAGGCATTTCCGCCCACAGAACTGCCGCTCACTGGATGTTTTTTCTTTTTCGGACCATTCTCTGTAAACCCTAGAGATGGTTGTGCGTGAAAATCCCAGTAGATTAGCAGTTTCTGAAATACTCAGACCAGCCCTTCTGGCACCAACAATCATGCCACGTTCAAAGTCACTCAAATCACCTTTCTTCCCCATACTGATGCTCGGTTTGAACTGCAGGAGATTGTCTTGACCATGTCTACATGCCTAAATGCACTGAGTTGCCGCCATGTGATTGGCTGCTTAGAAATTAAGTGTTAACGAGTAGTTGGACAGGTGTACCTAATAAAGTGGCCGGTGAGTGTGTATATATATATATATATATATATATATATATGTGTTTCTATATTTGTATACATAAACTTATTAACTGCACTAAGTTTTGCAGCTGTTATCTGTATTCCGATCAGTCATTTATTTAAGGTGTTCTTCCCATGTTTCCCTGCGCAGTCTTCTCTGACCAGGTGTGTGGAAAAGCAGGTGGCACTCTGGAAATAAAGAGAGATGAGCAGTCAGCCACACCTGGCGATTTGAACCTAAAACCCCCTCTGATTATGTCCATTACCTGAGTCACTGGTCCATGCTCCCATAATGCCACTCAACCAAACTATAGTCTTGTCTCTGACCTAATCCCCCCCTGCCTTTCTGGCTAGTGGCAGTCAGCCTGAACTTTGATGTCTAGTGACGGAGAACAAATACCTGCTCTCCACTAAAGGCAGGAGTTGATTTCTCCACCTCCGAAGGTTTACCCAGCCATCCCCGCTGCAACCTGACATTAAATACACAAGGGCTGAGGGCAAGAGGTGTTGATCTGATTTGAAATTGAGGCCTCCAGAAGCATGAGTAACAAACTGAGACAAGCCTCGATAGGCTGTTTTTAGCTTTAGATGGACGCCACAAACACTTTGGCAAAGAAGCAGGATATTAATACATTTAGGAGGAAATGTTCTTCAGAACTAATTCTAAGCACAGAGCTTTTATCACATCTCTCGGTATGAATAATGATGAGCTAGATTCACTGTATGTACGTGTGTGGTTAAGCAAAAACAATACATTCACAATTGGTTCCTTATTAAAGACTGCATGGAATTTTACTTGAGAAGGAAATTGTGGAGCATGTATCATGATTGTTTAGAGAAAGCTATCTATTAGCATTTGCATGAGCATGTGTCTCAATGGCTGTCACATAATATATTGAAACATTACCAATATTTGTTACTTGCACAACATTTTATTTAGTCAGAATACAGAAATTGTTTTGAATGGCATCAATGGAGAAATATGCTTTTTAGAACTGGATGGTCCAGGGCAACTAAGGCCATGCTAACCAGCTACACCTTGACCTCTTGATAATCTCATTTGCTCATATAGTATGTTATTGTTCATGTGTATTTTGATGACAAATTGATTTTTTAATAGTGTATCAATTGCAGTGTTTCTGAGACCTTTTCATCTGTGAAATATATTCAACTGTCTTTGTCCATACTATGAAAATCAGTGGGACCCCAAAATTTTAAGCTACAAAAAAGAAGCACCACAAAGGTAGTCTAAAATTAAGTCGATTTGACAATTGTGACCATGTTTGATGTACTTTTTATATGCGTGTGTCAATCAATGTTTTGGTTTTCGAACAACATGAGTAAATGATGACAGAATATTCATTTGTGGGTCTCTTTAACTGATGACATTGAGGTCAGAGGTTAATATTCATGTCACTTTTGTGTCTTGTACTGTTAAATAGAGTAACATCTCAAGACGGGTCTGCTGCTGATGTCCACATGTTTAAAATAGTCTTCTAAATTGATTATAGACCTAGAGGATTGTCTGTCTTAAAGTCTTCGCTCATCAGAATAGAAGGTTTTTATGACAGAAAAATAGCAACATTATTTCAACTAAGCAAAAGCACCATAAAAACCTATTTATTACACTTCCATTCTTTTATATCTTATTCAACCTCCAAGCCATGCGAATTTATATGATATTTTCCCATTAGATAGATTGAACCATCTGCCGTGTGTTTTTGACTCCCCACTTTAGCAATGAAAATGTTCATAAGGGATCTAATGAGAGCTGTATGTTTTGTGTCAATAGTGAATTAGACTGTGACAAATGAAATCAGAGTAAAAAAAAAGCCAGGCGGGTCCGGTTGGTGGAGCGGTTCCGCGCCTGTCAATGACAGGATGTGACACGTGTGAAACTCGTATGTGTTAGTTTGACTGCAACACCTGCCACATGAAGGCTCTCAGACTGCGAAAGTAGGAATGAGCGCTGACAGTTTACATTCACATTCAGACCCACAACAATGCTGTTAATTACTTTTATGACAATTTTTGCTGCTTTATGCAGTTCCATCAATGCACTCAATCAAAATCAATTCTGTCATTTCCCTAAAAGGTCTCCATTATTTAGTGTTCAGGAAGCTGCTCGAGACAAACTGCAAGCTACTCATAAGGGGTTGTTCACCCAAAAATGAAAATACTGTCATCATACTGTCATAATTTGTCTTTATTTTGTGGAAAATAATATATATATATATATATATAAATCTGTGTTACAGTGAAAGTCTATAGGGTTTAATGCTGTTTTGGATCCCATTGACTTGAATAATTTTCATTTTGGGTGAACTATCCCTGCAAGCTACATTAAAGATACACAATCTACTATCAAAAATGGCTAGAGTGAAGCTATTTAAAGGGGCAATACTTCTTAATGTTATTATCCAATTACTCAAAGCTTGCAGAAGGAACGATATTTATCTTTTTAAAGCAAAATACGTTTCCCAAATACGGTAACTATCACTGGTACATTTACAGAAAACAGAATGAATAAAACTAGCAAACACGTTGCATTAACTGGAACATATCAGTTTGTTTTTAACCAAATATTTAAAACATTACATAAATGAGCTTGTAAAATGTTGTTCTAGGAGTATTTTGTTGATGATTCAAATGCAAAGGTGAATAATTTTCCTTTAGATTTGATATGCTTGTTTGACTATTGTTTGCTCTTTCATTGTACATTTGGTTGTGGAGTTGAATTGACATTATATAATTTGGTGTTTTGTCATGCCAACCCACTAAAGCTTGTGTAGTAAAAGCGCTGCAAAATTTGAGTTTATTTTCAGTTAAAATACCTAAAAATGTTTGAAACAAGAAGCAATACTGCATGTTTTTTTTCTTAAATTATAAAAGTGTATCTTGTATAACTAGTTGGCATATATTTTTCACTTGTTCATTTAAACTTAATTTTTTTTTTAAAACTGTAGTGCTGTAAAGATGTGGTCACATTTGGCATAGACCTTAGTCAGACGAGACGCCATATTGAATTTAACATAGATGAGAACGAGGCTGTGAGGAATAGACATAGTTTTTACAATGGCATGCACTGTAAAGGTCTTAATTTTCATAACTCACAACTTTAAAACTGTTTTATGAATTTTTTGTCAAATGGAAGTTGTTGTTTTTTTGGAAAGATGTTTCTTCAGCTTTTATTATTATCCATTATATGCCAGCCTGAGATGAACTGATGTAAATGTACTCATAATCGATAATCAGTGGCTTCAGAAACTTTCAATTACCTTGTGTCAGATGTTTCTTGGGTATCTTTGCCTAAATCAAGATTTTTTTAAATTTCTTTTTCAGTCAATAAGTCTCGTTCTAAGCACTTTACAACTCCTTACATTGACTTAGCCAAAGACTATTGTGTAATGAAGACAGATCCTCAACAGTTCCATTGAGAGACTTCGTGAAATGTCTTCAGGTTTTATGAGCATCTCCATGGTAATTAGTGCTTTTTTTTTTTTTTTGATGAGATATAAGGGCCAGGTGTTTGTCTGCTTCCCCTCAGACTTTCTCCAGTGTTAATCCACTGCAGTCTCTCAAGTAATCCCATCAACCTCTTCTCCGCCACCGAACGAGAGCATAAATTACTTAAAGGCATTACTACTAGGGAGAGCATGGTGCTGCTTTTTATTCACACACACACACTTGTTCACTCTTTTTCTCTCCCTACAGCTTCTCTCCATGTCATCTAGTTATTGCCCTGATGTAACTATTGACATTGGATAAGCCGCAATGGAATATCAAGCTAAATGAAGTGCTCTGCTGGGTGGGAAGGCAGAGAGGGAGGGATCGTTGGAAGATTAGCTTGTTTTGGATTCAACATTTGCAGTTGGAGTCCCATAACCATCAAGAGGAGAAATGACAAGGTGCGAGGAATCAGCATTGTATGATGATTTCATGCTGAGCGAAGGAGGTAGTGTTTTCACACGAAACTCATAAAGAAGGATTAAAGAGATTACAGAGCAATGCCAGACTCAGCGGGACAACACAACAATCTAACCTCTATTTTTAAATTCATATCTCCCTGGTTGGAGTGAGAATGGCTTCAACATCACGGAGAGCCCTAACTTATCTCCAGCAATTTATATGGGGAATGAGCTATTCTTACCCACTGTCTCCAAATGTCAGCGGGTCAATGACCAATAAGACTGTCAACAATAAAGAAAAGGTAAAATCTTTAATGACTTTAATGACATTGCATTCTAAATACATAGACATTAATATGGAGTTGGTCTCCCCTTTGTAGATAACAGCTTCCACTCCTCCGGGAAGCTTTCCACAAGAGTTTGGAGTGTTTCTGTGGACATTTTTGCCCATTCGTCCAGTAGAGGTTTCCTAGTTTGATCTTACACCACTGTTAAAAACCTGCTTATAATTTTCGATTCTTCCCTCTCTTTTTCTCCTCACATCACATCGCGTACTAAATCTGCCTTTTTCCACCTCCAGAATTTTGCTCGTTTACGTCCTTTCTTAAATATCAATGATGCTGAGACCCTAGTTTAGGCTTTCATTACTTCCCGTCTAGACTATTGTAATTCTCTCTTTTTCGGCTCACCCGCCACAACACTAAACAAGCTCCAATATATCCAGAACTCCGCAGCCAGGGTCCTCACACATACCAAGAAATCCTCCCACATTACTTCTGTTTTACTCAGATTACATTGACAACCCGTTCGTTTCCATATGCATTACAAGGTGCTTCTCATCACATTCGAAGCCCTCCATGGTCTCGCCCCCACCCCCCATTTGTGTGGTCAGGCACTGATGTTGGATGAGAAGGCCTGGGGTTGAATCCAATCCGGTTCTTCCACGCCAAACTCACCCAACTATGTCTTTATGGACCTTGCTTTGTGCACTGGGGCACAGTCATGCTGGAATAAAAAAGGTCTTTCCCCAAACTCTTCAGACAATGTTGAAAGCTTAGCATTATTCGGTATGCTGAAGTTGAAGATTTTCCTTCACTGGAAAGGGGCCTAGACCAACACCTGAAAAGCAGCCCCATACCATTATCCCTCCTCCACAAAACCTTAAAGTCGGCACAATGCAGTCGGGCAGGTAACGTTCTCCTGGCTTCTGCCAAACCCAGACTCATCCATAAGACTGCCAAAGAAAAAAAAACTGTGATGCATGACTCCACAGAACATGCTTTATGCTCCAGAGCCCAGTGGCGGTGCATTTGTGAGCTTGGTATTGTACTTGGTTATGTGAGGCTTGCATGCAGCTGCTCGGTCATGGAAACCCATTCCATGAAGCTCCCGCCGCACAGTTTTTGTGCTGATATTAATGCCAGTGGAAATTTGAAAGTCTTCAGCTATGTGATCAGCTGAACGTTGCTCACTTTTACGCACCATGCACCTCCACACTCGGTGGTTCTGTGATCTTCAGCTTCGTGGCTGAGCTACGGTGCTTCCACGTTTCCACTTACAGTTGACCATGAAACATCTGGCAGGGATGAAATTTGAAAGCTGACTTATTGAAAAGGTCACATCACAGCACCACGCTTGAATTCACTGAACACCTTAGAATGACCCATTTTTCACAAAGTTTGTGAAAATGACTATAGGTGCTAGATTTTATGCACCTGTGGTAATGGGTCTGATTAAAACACCTGAGTTCAAGAATTTAGAGGTTTGTCCCAATACTTTTGTCCATATAATGTAGGTGTGTTCAAAAATGTACTGTATTATTTGCATGAATTAATAGAATATATTTTTTAATGAATTAATAGATAAGCATCACATCATTGATCCCACTTGTTCTACATGATCTTCAGAGTCGGTGTTAGTTCTGACTCGAATCAACCTGTAAATGAATCTGTTCTCAAATAGCCTTACTCTGTGATTCATTGTTGACAGATTTATATATCTCTAGTCCTCCATCTCTTCTCCTATTAGTCTATTTTGCAGTTTATCTGATAGACAAGGTGCTGGAGCAGCGTTACTCTGCTTTGGAGTTAGTTTGTTGAGTTTGAAGAGGAAACTTCTTGCCACCAGTGAGTGCTTGATGCGTGATGCTAATGAGTGCTGTTTCAATGAGTGTGCCTTCAGGCCTGGGGAAGCTTGGAGAGCATGCTGAGCTGTCAGACTACTTGTTTTGAAAGCCAAGAAAGCACGATTCATTCTCTTTTCTCTCCAAATCATGCCTGTCACATATACAGTATGTTTACAGAGCAATCACCAGGCGACACTTCTCGCAATGTTCTTTTCAGCATTGCATCCTGTTGACACTAAATGTAAACGTGTCATGCTATTTTGAGCGATTTCTTTTTCCTTCAGTTCACGCTGCTTGGTATGATTCTGTGCAGCTGTGCTCATTTGATTAAAAAGAGTTGTTCAGTGGCCAAACCCTAATAAGACAAATAGTTCTATTCCAGAAACATCAAACCCCTCTTGGCAGAGGGTGGCGAAATCAATGTCATTACGAAAATTATTGCTGTGACAGGATGACATAACCGATTGAAGGAGTTTAACCCCTTTTTCTCCAGTACAACTGTGTTTGTGTGTGTGTAAGTGTTTGTTAGATTTCTTGAAAATGCATGTAACTTATGATATTTTGTTATATAATCCAAATACATTGCATTTTTGCATTTAAATTTTATTATATAAAGTTCTTTTGAACTTTATCTTCATCAAAGAATCTTGAAAAAAGTATCACAGTTTCTACAAAAATAAAAAACAGCGCAACAGATTTAAATAATAATAAGCACCAAATCAGAATATTAGAATGATTTTTGAAGGATCATGTGACATTGAAGACTGGAGCAATAATGTTGAAAATTCAGTTTTTCCTTTACAGGATTGAATTACATTGTAAAACGTATTAAAAGACAAAGCAGTTTGCAATAACATTTCACATTTTTCCTGTTATTTTACTGTATTTTTGATCAAATAAATACAGCCTTGGTGAGCATAAGAGACATCTTTCAAAAACAAAAATAACTTTTTAACACTTTACAATGAGGTTCGTTAGTTAACATTTACTACATTAGTTAACATGAACTAATAATAAACTGCACGTATACAGCATTTATCACTCTTTGTTAATGTTCATTTCAACATTTACTAATGCTTTATTAAAATCTTGTTAACATTAATGCACTGTGAACTAACGTGAACTAACAATGCACAGCTGTATTTTTTATTAACTATCGTTAACAAAGATGAACAAATACAGTAACAAGTGGATTGTTCATAGTTAGTTCATGATAGTTAATACATTAACTAATGTTAACAAATTAACCTTACTGTAAAGTGTTATAAAAAAAAAAAATCTGGTCATAAAATTTTGAATGGTAGGGTATATATTATTTTCATAATTCCAGCACACACATACAGCACATGAAAATAAACAGTGTTATCAGAGCATGCATTTCAGAGTGAATTTCCCACTCTGCATCTTAAAACTGGTCTAAGTTCACAACCCTTAATTCCGCCTCCATAAAAAATAGATTGATATTATTTGAATGGATGGATTGCAGTAAAAGCACAAATGAATTAGCAAAAACAATTAACTGAAAAGGCATTTTCAAATAAAAAGGTGGGTCAAAGAAATAGGCAGATGTTAGAGAAAAAGAGGAGAGGGGAGAGAGACTGCAGCAAATTCTTCGCCGTCCTGCCAAGTAATGATTCAGACCGCTCCTCCTGAGCCTTGGATCCACATTGACTGGTCATCTTAAATCAAGATCTTGTGCTTTGCCTGAATTGTGTGCTGCCTTTGCAACCTTGCCCTGGAGGAAATCAAACCAGCTCAAAACCCCCCTTCCCTTCGAGCTATCATCCCCCGGACCAATTCCCTCACGCAAATTATTGACAACTCAAAATAATGGATTGCTTCACCTCTAAGCCTATCAGACGGTGACCGAGTCTGTCGGGCCAGTGATGTGACGTATTTACACCTTGGCTCCATGCTGCAACGAACGCTGACCCTGCGTTGGGCGCCATGTTCTTTAAATGCTCGCACTAAATCAATGACACGTGACACAGCAAGGCTATGGTTGCAGAAGAGCACGGTGGCAGAAATATGATGTTAAAACACTAGGGAGGAATGTTCACAGAATTCCAAAGTGGAGGCATTGACTGTGAATTTCTCGGAAGGTAGAGTACACATTTCCATTGGTCGGTGGGAATCTGATAAATGGCGATTGCAAGGCTGCATGTGAGATTTCGTGAATATAATGTAAAGTTAATTAAACAGAGGATCGATCACAATGCCACAATATGTTGTACATGTTAAGATTCAATACTAGTCAAAAATATGTGCTTATGAATCTTGTCGTTCAATTGCAGGATGTTTCAATGAGTGTAATGGAAGGAAATTGGATAATACTCGAGGCGCAGATTTGTTCCAGTAAAAAGACAATAGTTCTATTAGTGGAGAAGATCTTTCTGGCATATGCTGAGGCTGTTTCATTTGTGGCATTGTGTGGGAGCAGAAGGCACAGATGTGTCGTGATGGGAGCGCGGTAAAGCAGTAGATGTGTCTGGGTAATTTGTCTATGATGAGTGAAATATGACAGGCAGACTGGTGGGAGGGTTCACTCTCCTGCCTAGCACTTGGAAGGTACAGTGGGTGACTCTGTGACTTGCTTAAAATGACAAGAAACCAAACTATTGCTATGGAGAGAGCATTGGGCACTAAGGTGAGCATATCCTGCCCGATCTCACGGCAATTCGTACAAATTTTACGAGGTGGCTAATTCGTACTAATTCATACGACCTCACTCGTACTAATTCGTACATATATTACGAGTTACCAAATTCGTATGAATTCGTACGAATGACCTACCCCTGACCCCGCCCCTAAACCTACCCATCACGTGGGTTTAGACAAATCGTACGAATTCGTACGAGTGAGGTCGTATGAATTAGTACGAATTAGCCACCTTTTAATCACTCGTACGAATTCGTACGAATTGGTCGTGAGATAGCGTTGGCATATCAGACTGTTAAGATTGGATCGGCAAGTATTAGGAACATTCAGTCTAATGATGAGTATAATCATGTTGCGGGTATACAGATGTCAAATGTTGGTTGTTCCGTCCGTATAATTATGCATCAAAAGTTAATTTAAATCTTTAATACCATGCATTTTAAAAATGAATAGTTGATTTATTATCATCTACGTTGGCAAGGAAGGGACCCTTCATCTAAAAAAACCCCCCAAAAATTCACATTTTATAGTTTTTCTTCCTGTAAATGGCCACTCAGTGTGAGAATACTTCTAGATCCAAAGACTTGTTTTGTTCTCAAGTCTCTAGATAATTTATGTTTGTGTGTGGGTTTTTAATACATTTTTTAAAAGTGTCATTTAATTGTGAATCGATTCTCTATCTTAAAACCTTAAAACCTTAATTTCTGCAAAAATTGGTCATTCAGAAATCATGACAAACATGATCATATTAATGATACAACCACTATATTTACCTGTCAGTGTTCAACATTCAAAATTCACTTTCTTTCATCTAACTGCTGGCCTTGTATTCAAGGACATTTATTTAATGAGAACAGTCAGCAGTCGTGTCTCATCAAGATTTTGCTTCACACTGTCTGCTGACTCAGGGTTTCATCTCTCCTCATTTACGGCTAAATGATCAAGTCTTTTGACTATAGGGGTAACAAGCAGTGTGTGTTTGATATTCTGTCAGTCTAAATTTTCAGTTTGTCTCATTTCAAACTTTCTACAGTCGAGCCAGCCAGCCACCCTGAGTCTATAGAATCATCATCCGCTAATGTTCTGGTTCCTCATTATACAGACACAGATGGAGCCACTTAATTTATGTTCCAACTGGTTTTCCATGCAGAGCTGTAGATATAATATAAAGATTAGGATCAGCCGAAGCCCAGCTTTCACACTGTTTGCTCTTATAACACCTCCAAATGTGCACATGTGCACTAAAAGAATAAAAAAAAAATCACAGTGATCAGTGTAATGTCTTGTTTTCCAATAAAAATATAAGTTTAGGGTCCAATTCTCACTATTGGCTAGTTGCTTATTAGCATGCATATTACTAGAATATTGGCTGTTTATTAAAGCACACAATAATGCCTTATTTTGCACGACCATATTACATCCCTTAATCCTATGCAAAACCTAAACTTAACAACTACTTTAATTAACTATTAATAATCAGTAATTAGGAGTTTATAAGGAAAAAGTCATAGTTAAAAGTTAGTTAATAGTGAGAATTGGACCATAAACTAAAGTGTGACCAAAATATATCTAAGTGTCATTTTTAAAATAAAATATTTTCTTATCTGTATCATGGATGTGAGAACCTATCATTGACTACATAAAACAATAAAAAAAAACCTAGTTGCCAGCACAGTAAGAAAAATAAAGTTAACTCAAGATTTATCTTTTTTTAACTCAAGATTTAAGTCATTTTAACTGATACAATATTCCTTCCCCAGCCTGGTTTCATTGAGTCAACTGTGTTCAATAAATGTGATTGAAAACATAATATAATTTATCATGAATGCAACAGAATCAACCGATTAATTCCATGAATCCAGTATTAGATTAAATAAGGATTCATAAACATTTGGATGTCTGTAAAGTTCCTGATCCGTAAATAATTTTCATTTTTAGATGCGGTCAATATCATACATTTCAGTGTCTATGCAAGTGATTTTACGTGTGGTAGAACCACACTTTACGCATACAAATACATACTCATGCATGCGATCAAGTTGGCTTCTCAAATAAATCTAGTTTCAAGGATGTTTAAGTGACAAGACAAAAATACTGACTAAGAGAACGATTTTATGCCCTACACATTGCTTGATAACGTCCTGCTTATTAATCTAAATCAGCATGTGTACCCCAATGGATAGTATAATTGTATTGTACTCCTGGTGTAAATTCTGCTGATTCCCAGCAGAAATAAACGAGACCTCCAGTAGGACGTTTAATACTCTTAGCAGAGCACCAGCACTGTTGGACAGGCCTGATACTGCGGTACTGAAGAGCCCACGGCCAGGACCTCCACGCTGGAGCAGAATGTTAATTAAGAGAGTAGGAGGATGGATCACGCTGGCTAATTAGAGCGAGTAGATGCAGAGGGAGAGAGAGAAAGAGAGAGAGCAGCGCAGAAGAGTGTCCTTAACTGAAGGGTGTAAGTCTGGGGAGTAATTAGGATAGTAACACCCATGCAACAGATCAGAGAGGGAGAGAACGAAATACAAAGCATGCCACCATCCACTCTTGGTGTCCTGCCACCGTTTAAACAATATCTGCACCGCCTCATCATATTGCAAAGGTCATTAGGCAAATTAGAAATATCAATAGTAATATGCCACAGTGTTTAAGCAGAACTTCCGTATGGAGGAAGGCCACCTCGGGCCAGGCCTGGCTGCCCACATATATGGCTTATTAATTGCATATTGATTGGCTGGATTCCACAGCATAGGAATCTACTAATGCATGATGACGCCTGCAAATGGTCCATCCGCTGCTCTCTGGCGTTTGAGGGTGAGAGAGAAGCTTTAGCCGGCATGTTGAGCTGGTATTGATGATTGAGTTAGACAGATTAATATATCTAGATTATAGGGGGTCGTATATTATGGCCTTGTAAGGGTAAAGAGCACACAAGGTGAAACGGGAACTTCCCCAGTGTGGTCTGGTGAATGCCTTTTATATGATGTGAGCTTTAACCTCTGTTTATCCTTCATGGATGTGTTCAGTTGTGGGTCTCTTTGTGTGTTTTGTCTGCACTGATTGTATGATGCATATGGCATACAAAAATAGAAAGTTCTGGCTGAAATGGCCAGTTCCAATATGACTGGTGAAAAAAATGTTTTACTGGTATATAATATAATATACAGTAGTCAACATTTGAAGTTGATCAAAACCTTCAAATGTTGACTACTGTAGTTTTGACTTGTAATCAATTCATACTTTTTAAATTGATTATTGTGTCCTCAATATTACATTCTATTCTATCTTTTGTAATTTCCCTTTAACAAACAAAAGCCAGTTCCTTAATGACATCAACCAGGAAGTGTCATCATTTTGGTGAGGAAAAAAAGCATCATAAAAATTAGTGAGTGCTAGATAAATTTAGTTATGCTTTGTGGTATTAGTTAGTTTGTCTTGGTGATGATAACGCTAATTCTCAATCCCTCACTAAGCAATGGCTAAATTTAGCTTCACATTTCCATCCTGTTAATTGTATTGGCATAGTAAAGATGGCCTTTAAACTCAGTTTTATTTTTTTAGTTAGCATAACAAACCCTTTTGCCAATTCAGCTCACATCCCAGCATTCCTATCTGCATGAGCGAGAGTGTTTACACGTTAGCATCGGGCCAAAGGGAAGCTTTAGTCGACAGCAGATTGTTTCTTCTTTATCTGGCAGGTCTAATCCAGTGTGTGCGTGTGTGTCTGTGTTTGTATGTGTGTGTTGTGTGTTGACTCTCCATTAAGCCGGTCCAGAACTGTTTGCTTTGTTTATCAGGTAGCTACAGGCTCGACTCACTAGACACACAGCGTTCTGTCACTCTTACCCACAGTGACAATACAAAAGACAACCGTCTCTGAAACAGTAACACAAAACCCAAAACATAACTGGAACTGGGGTTTTTCTGTACTCACAAACACTTATATCAAAAGCCTAACCACATTGGCCCCCAGAAATACCTGGTGCCGTTAGCGCTGGTGCTTTATTTTGCTAATACTGTCTGTCTGAGGTCTGTACAAGTAGGTAAACTGCCCTCGGGGCTCGATGCTGTCAGCGGTGCAGAGGTTGATGGGATTGGTCTGTCAGAGGAGTCATAGAGCACATCAAGCTCATTCTTCAGCTCTCTATTACCTCTGAGGTAACCTGTTTTACTCCCGAACCACCTCCTCTCTCTCCAGTGCCGCCCCGTTCTCCATCTTCAGGACGCCACATCGCAGCCGCAAACATGATTCTGCCTCTGTGGAGTCATTTTTAACGCTCCCTTAGTGTCTCTTTTTGTCATCTTCTTTCTTATCCTCGCTCTGGCACGCAGACGCACATATATTTTCCCACCGGCGAGCCGGAGAAGCTGCAATACGCACCGATATGAGCTAATAAAACTTATCCTATCAAACTTCATGTTCTTCCAAATCACTGCCAGAGGTTTCACTCTAAACCAATTGAAGGAGGATCTATATACCGGTGTCTTCTTTTTATTGCCATCTCCACAAAATGCCTGTTCTACGCTTTTCATTTGAAAAGTGTGGCAGGGAAAAGCAATTCCTTTTTCCTTTTATCTCTTGCCTCTGTCAGCCTAAGTGGAGTTGACACTCGAGTACATGCTGGAAGAGAGGCCAAGAAGAGCGTTTTAGCACTGAGGAGCTTCTGCTTGAGTGTATATGCGCGCTACCTAGAGATTAGCCTTCACTTCACAGATGCTGACATGGCAAAATTCACAAATAAGAAGTTTGCGTTCGCAGCGCATTTGTTTTGGTGCGTGTCTGTGATGTGTTCAAGGATATTGCCGGATCAGATTTTTGCATCTCGTTTTTGTCTGTGAGAATCAGTGTGTTTAGATGGATAGCTAAAAGGTCTGAGATTTTCTCATGCAGTCTGGAATGCATCACTGCACACACTACTTTTCAAATGTGTTGGGGTCGGTAATATTTTTAATGTTTTTTTTTAAAGTCACCAAGGCTACATGTATTTGATCACAAATGCAGTTACTAAAACAGTAATATTGAAAAATAGTATTACAATTTAAAATAGCGGTTGTCTATTTGAATATATTTTAATATGTAATTTATTTCTGTGATGCAAAGCTGAATTTTAACCATCGTTACTCCAGTCTTCAGTGTCAGACGATCCTTCAGAAATCATTCTAACATTTCTTCTTATTATCATCAATGTTTAAAACGGTTGTGCTATGTTCCTTCTATTTTAATGAAAAAAAGATTCAAAAGTATCGTTTTTAAGTGTCTTTACTATCACTTTTAAACAATTTAATGCGTCCTACCTTGATAAAAGCATTAATTTATTTAAATGTGTAGTTTAAATATGCTGCCTTCAAGTTACAGTATGTCCGAATTATAATTATATCTGTGAGAAGCTTTCCCACACTTTCATGGTTGGCTTAAAAATCATTTATCAAACTACAAATCAAGAATAAAGTAGATTTCTAGTATAAATCTGCACATCATATAACATTAAGTTCAATGAAGCATGAAGCTAAAAGTCCAATATCAAGTCTTAAAGTTTTTGAGTGTAAAACTTACACAACACACAGTGAAAGGGTGGTCACACTTTTCTTTCTATTGACTTCCATCCATATGACAATTCATATGACTTTTCAAAGTAGGGACTTCCCATCTGTGATCTACAGTATCTGTAAACACACTCTCTTAATCAGGTCAGGTTTGTCCCAATAAAGATAGAGAAATCAATGTCTTGATGAAAATCTAAAAATATCTGTTGGAGATTTAGGGTGTTTAAAATATCATTAGCTATGCACAATAGAAGTCAATGGAAAGTCCTCAAGTTTGTGTGTGTGTGTGTGTGTGCGCACATGCCAGTGTTCCTGTTCAACCTTCTGAGTTTGAGGGAAGTGGTCATAAATATACAGTAGCATCTGTCCAATATCAGTCCTGTCCTGTCAGGTATGGGTATCAGCCTGTTCCCTCAGACAACCTCTGATCTACCCCAGCAGAGAGACACTTCCCAATGACCAGCACAGATGGATTTGCATATGTATAAATCTTAAAGTATGGAAATGCTTCTGTTTAGAAAACTTTTCTCCTTATCACACCATATGGTGAGAATTTCATATTACACTTTAAATCTTATCCTTTTTTATGCAATTAAAAGGGTTTTGTAGTGTTTTTTTATGTACAATGTCAGAAATTTTCTCCGCTTCATAGAACCATAGTTCAGCCCCACTTCCTGTCACTCCTTCTAAACAGGAAGTGACACTTCAGGACATGGTTATAGATGGTGCCTATTTTTCTAGCCTAGCTTCAGTGGGCAAGTGATAGAGAGAGTGAATCAGTATGGTGACAAGAACACGAAAGATGAACGGTTGTGCTGTTCATCAGAAGTTTGAACTAAATTCATTAATTTCTCAGTAGGATTTCAAGTACAGGCGTTTTTTTTTTGTGACGCATGTCAAAGTGCCACCCAATGTCTCTATCGGAGTTAAGAGTAAACAGGAATGCAAATATTTATAGCGATCTCAAAACCGCTTTGTTTGGCCCTCTGAAAATGAATGAAATTAGGAATCAGATGTTAAGATTTATCTCTAAAGCTGTTCCTGAGCAGTACGACCCAAAATGTACACAGCGCATTTTACAGAAGACTCTGAACCTAGGAGAATACATCACTGGCTATATACAAAGACTACTTACCACTGTGAAACATTCTGCTCAAGTCGTACTTGCACAGCTGGCTCTAATCATTTGGCTTGATCATCCGCATTTTCAGAATCCGACTCAGGCTCGAACTAATACGGTAAAACCTACGACATTATTATTAACTGTGTGTTTACAATTGCTTAACGCCTTGGAAGCTGAAGCTCACGATTATGGTAAGCGGCGTTACATTTCCGACACACGATTGAGTTGTTTGGACAATCAAATCACACTGGGTCAGCTGGCCAACCAGAGCACATTGAGCTTTTCAGAAGGAGGGGCTTTGTAGAAATCAGTGCGTTTCAGACAGACTGGGAATAGAGCTGCAATGTACCGTGTGTGATAATCAGTGTTTCTTTGGACATTAAAGCATGTCAACCTATTTTATTACATCCAATAAACTAAATAATTTACTTTTAGAATAGCATCATATGACCCCATTAATATGTTAATTCATATAAAAATTTGGGCTCCCATATTTGGGATGTATAGTTTGCTTTTTGCAGCATATCATTTAAAATTATATAAATAAAAATGATTGTAACATTATTTCACTGTTTAGGTGAAAACTTTGGTGACTCTGTGTGGTTTGATTTTTCATATTAAAATGCCCCTACCATTGTTAAAACCAAAACTACACGCTTGCCAGAAAAACCTGGCACATTTGCATAAATGGTAACCTGCAATTGTTACCTTAAAGGTGCTCTATGTAACTTTTCTTCTAAAATGAATACTTTTTTTAATCCCTGTGTGTGAAGGGGTTGTAATCACACATTACAATGACCCACTTGTTGGGTTTTGCTATTACCTCTGAAGGCCAGTATTCCTATTTCTATGTGAAGTCTCCGGGTTCTGCGAAATCCATTGGATGTGACGTGCATGCGCGCTCCCAACCCTCTTTCCTTTTTATATACAGTCTATGCGATGGCACTGCAGCTGACGACATGGAGTCTGATAACACCCAAAAACGACCTGCCTCCAGCACAACACACACTCCAGCACAAACTCCACATAAATTTAAAAAACCAAAATGTATCTGCTGAAGCTCGTCAGGCCTAACGTGAATCGGATCGACTTAGGACGAAAACACGGATCAACATCGGCAGAGCGTTTGAATTATGGAGAGACCTCCGCTATTTTTATTGTGATAAATTACAAGTATTCAGATATGCTGAAATAAATAATGGTAAACTGTAATGAAATAGCAAGGTAAACTACAACATACATGAGACATGAAATGAATACAAAAGACTGTTCCAGGATAACAAAAAGTTGGTGCTTTAGGATGTAACTTTTATTTTATGTACTAGATCTACTGTCTAACGTCACTCATCCCACTACTATCATATTGTTAATAATACACATTTCCAGACACGTTCAGTACAGTAATGTTACTTTCTACGATCTTACTGTTACACTGACATTGTTCAGTCTAGTCACTAACCGTTTTCGTTATCATATTATACATTCACCTATGTTGACATTGCTGATTGTGAAAGATACACGAATAGTTAGTGAAATGCCTTATGCTAACACCACATGTCGGCTAAATGCAGTAACGTTATCATGGTACGAGCATGGAGCATTAGTTCAACGTCAAGGTGATAAAAGTAGCCTATTATTGTAACGTTGCAGTGGGAGTTTACATGAGTTTCCATGTTGTGTGATCCTTTCTCCGGTGTGTTGAAAGTCTCAGTGTGGCCGGTACCATGAGTGCTCGCTCTTGTGTTCGAGCACGAGCGCTCTGAAACATCACCGATAGAGGCCGCTAAAAAATACATGTAGCACCTTTAAATAACTATTTCAACTTGATTTAACCCATGAAAAATAGTTTTGTGTGCATAAATGTATTTAGATTGATTCAGTGATGTTAAATAATATGTTTTACTTATAAAAAAGTTAGATCATTTAAATGTTACTTTTTTCAGTGTTGTTGGCCAGCCTTACTAGCTAGGTTATATGGGGAAAAGCACCGCTATGTTTAACTACCAACTAGACCAGCACCAAACCAGCATGAACAGCATGCATGCTGGTTTTTTCAGAAGGGATTGCAGCATTATAGACCAAAAATGGTTGGAGGAAGACTGTGGAATGAGCTTTACTAGACAGCTGGAGATGGCTTTAAATATCTTTCTCATTCACCGACCATCCATCCCTCCACCCACCACATGTTTCATTTGGCGGCTGCTTTTCTTGAGGTTTCCCTGATGGATCTCTCCACAGCTGCAGCCAGCCCAAACCTTCTGTCTATGAGTATTGAATGAAACATGTCTCAATATTGAGCACTGTCAGGGTTCACCAGTGGGCACGTGGTCAGCTGTAGCTACAGACTTCATTATGCATACACATTGATTGCTGCAGCTTGTGCCACCAGGCAGACTTGCCTGAATTTTGCAGTATGTTATGTTTTTTCTTCACTCTTTCAAAGCAGTAGAGAATTATGCCGGTCATGTCTATAATCTCACCAACAGGAAAGAGAAATCTCATAATGATAAAAAGGACTGTAGACACTGTCCTTTTAGAATACATTCATCTGTACTGTATGCTTTTGCTTTGGAATCCTCTAATCCTCTAGTTAAGCTACAGGAACATCACTGTACCATTTCTTTAAACGCAGTTTTAGCTAAAAATCGTCCATTTTGAACGGAACTAAGGCTTAAAGTTGCCGTATGTAAAAATGACTAGTGGTTGAAATGGATCCCCGCCAACTTCTCCTCAGACTCGACGCTCACGCTGGTTGCCAGTTTGAGAACACGCAACAGGAACGAACGCAATGGACAATGTGTCCACCTGTGTCCACCAAAGAGTTTTTTCACGCGGCTGGCGTATTTGGCTGTAATTGTTTTCAATGGGAGCGCCACGTTTTTAAACCACCAGAAGCGCTGAGCATTCTGCGTTTTCTCTCCGGTCGCCAAGAGTTTAAGAATGTTCAACTTTAGGTAAAACGCAACGCTCATCACTGTCACTTTTTACCCAGCCGTCCAATCACAGTGGAGGAGGGCCGGGACAAATACCACACCGACCAACCGTCACATTCTGCTTGTACAACGTCAACAAATGACAACAAGCACAATAACGGAACAAAATAATTTAAAACAAGAGCCAGACAAAATACTTTACATTGTATTGACATTTTATATAGAAACAACACTAAAACAAACTATCTGTGAAATTAGAAACGAGTAGCACTTCCTTCATCATAGCAAGCAAAGCACCTCAACTGAAAAAAAACGCTGCGCTGCCAAAACGCTCTCAAGCACCTACAGCTACTGTAGATGTTTTCAGCTAAAAACGCATGGACTCGCGGCCTTTACACTGTAAGTTGAGTTGATTTATCAGAGTTTCAGTATGCCTCTGGACATAGAGCTTTTTAGATGGATGATGAGGCTCTATAGGTCGGATAGAATCTGCGATCTCTGCCCTAGTTTGTTTGCGGGCTACAATACACGCTGTGTTTTCCGCCGGCTGGCAACACGGGGTGTCGAAATACTATTGGGCGAATTGGCAGCGGGCGGGATCACACAGACCAAAACAAAAATGGACATTCCGACACGGAACACATATTTCAAAGTAGAATAACTGGCTGTAAAATAGTTTTTTTGGAGAAACAAGTATGTGAACAGAATGTTTCCAAAATATCTGCAAACATATTGTGGTATTTTTATGCTTTAGTACAGATAAAAAGTTACATACACCACCAACTAAAATGACTCACTGTATGTTTGAGATAGATTAGTCAATAATAATACCCAGCATTCAGAGATGTTTGCTGTTTTTTTCTTTTTCTCAGTGTTATAAATTACAGCGCTGGTCGGACTAGTATTCTGGTGTTCAACCATGTTGTGGCTTGTTCTTATTTTGTTCTTTTCAATTTCAAAGCCCAACACGGCACAGCCACAAATCCTCCCCTTAGCTACGTTTAACAACAATGAAATATCCCACCACAATGTATGTGACAAATCAGAGTTTAAGACCCTCTTCTTGGAAGCAGTAATACATTTTGCGTACATGGCTGGCCTACTGTGATAGAGAACAAAGTGCCTGAAGTGTGTCAAGCTTTTCTCTTGGATGCATCCGTGCCCGTTCTCTCCCGTTACTCTCCGTTCATTGTAATATTTAAATGTGGTAAAATCTGAAATGCTTATTTATTCCTGCCCTCCCCTCTACAAAAAAAAAAGAAATCCATTTTAGCTGAGTGCTTCATATATCCCGGAGGTAAGGAATAGTGATTGCTGGGCTGGACATGTATGCATTATGCATGAAGTTTCCCATGTCTCTCTATCTCTCCCTACCCTTCAGCACAGCTGTAGTATTTTTTTGAAATGAGAGGGCGACTGAAAGAGAGCAAGAAACGGAGAGAGAAGGTGAAGGATGGAATCGCTAACTTCATTGAAATAAGGAAGTGTGCGGTTGGAAACGGCTCCTGCTGCGCAATCCTTCATACTGTCTAATCTATTGCATTCAAAAATGACTAGGAGAGCTGTAAGTCATTGAAGTTGCCCTCAGTCAAGGACAGAAGCACTAGGTCTTCTGGACGGCCCTGCAGGCAACAGCACAGGTGTATGTGTTTTTGCGTGTGTGGGGATCAAGAGATATCCGACAGATGGTTGGAGGTGGTTTATTCACAGCAACAGATTTGTAGTATAGCAGAGCTTGGCATTCTCATAGGGACTAGTGGAGATGAATAATTTATATGTCATGAATTATCTGCCAGGGAACAAACCTTTGGAATGCTGTTCCCTTTAATTAGGCAAAAGTGGCCAATAGTCACTTAATGATACATTTAGTTGCATTAGTGGCCGAATTAGTGTCTTACCTTAGATCAGTGGATCTCAACTGGTTTTGCTTCAGGGGCCAGATTTGACAGTGGGCATCAGGTGGTAAGCCTTTAAAAAAAAAAAAAAGAGGCCAGATTTGATGATGTGTACAGCTGGGGGCCGGATACCTTTCCTTCATTTTATATATGTTGACATTGTGTAACTGCATAATTTGTAAATTATGCGTGGTGGGCCACAT
Organism: Rhinichthys klamathensis goyatoka; assembly: GCF_029890125.1. Taxonomy (NCBI): domain Eukaryota; kingdom Metazoa; phylum Chordata; class Actinopteri; order Cypriniformes; family Leuciscidae; genus Rhinichthys; species Rhinichthys klamathensis. Next base: position 6,676,636 of record NW_026606722.1, read on the forward strand.
ATAATATAATTTAATTGACAAGCTCTGGGCAATTTGAAATTCATCCTCGGGCCATAATTTGCTCGTGGGTCAGGCTTTGGACACCCCTGCCTAATGCAGTACTGAAATTATCAAACACATGTCCTTATTCAGTTTAATAATATTGGCATGAACCACATAGACTCATTAATATGCAATTTTGATTTCTAAATGTTTCAGTTTTAATCACTTACAAATAAAATGAAAGAATCAATTAACAATAATATATACTTTTTAATTAATCCCTTTTCATATATATATATATATATATATATATATATATATATATATATATATATATATATATACAGTATACTGTGTGTGTGTGTGTGTGTATATATATATATATATATATATATATATATATATACTGTTAGTGTTTAGTAAATGTAATAATAAAAAGTCAAACAATAAATTTAAGACATTTACAGATTACTTTTACAAAGTAGTTTAATTCAGTTTAAAATGTAGTTATACATTAATAATATATAAAAAATATACATATATTATAGATCAAATATAACAGTAAAACAGTAATCAATTTTCAAATTTACAAATAAATATAAAACATTAAACCTGTTGTTAACACTTTATAATAACTGCATGCTATGAATCATTTGTTAAGCATTAGTAAATAGTTTACTCATCATTTATAAAGCATTAATAGTATATAGTTATACAGGTATAAATGCTTTATTATTGATTTATAAGCATATCTATAATGTTTAATAATTGTATTTTCATACTTTATTAATGATCAATTTATCATTTCTAAATTAAGCATTATTTACAAACCAGTTATTTAGGAGTTGTCAGTGGTTCATAAGATCATTTAGAAAGTGCAAGTAAATGATTGATAAAGTATTTAAATGTACATTCATACATCTTATTATTTAGACATATAGTAATAGTTACTCAGTGTGTTAATAAATGCTTTATTAACATGTATTAATGTGTATTATTAACATGTAACACATATTAATTCACTGGGGGTTTTAACCAGAATTTAATGTGGTTAACTGGTTCTGCCCAATCTGGATGTCTAAATGCGGTTATTTTTTGTGATTTTGTTCTATTGTGTAAAAAAGCTGGGCCAACCTTTGACCTGACCTTTGATTGGTCAGCTAGATTGCACTGCAGAGAGAGGCAGTGACTCAGGCTTTTTTGACAAGTTGCTAAGTAACAGAGTGATGTGGCCTCCATACAGTCTAAATGTGGCTCTCTGCCTCACCTGCTTCATGCTCCCTATAGAGAAAAACAGAGAAAGTGTGCAGGGGATTTTTGTAAGCTTACTGAAAGCATTTATTACTGAAGCCTTGTTCCATGGCCATCACTTTGTTTTAAAAAGTGGTGTGGTCTGTTGTGTTGGGGTGGGTGCTCAGATGTGCAGATCACATAATCGTGAAGGCTTAGCTCATGAATATTAGTTAGGCTATGCACTAATAATGAAATCAAAATCAATTTAATAATTAGTTATGGAAAAATATTGGTTAAAATAATTTAACGCATTTATTCCACCTGCCCCGCAACAGTCCTCAGTAGTTCATCTTACATTTCATATAAAATATCATACATTTTGATTGGTGACGAACATGATGCAGGCAACAACCAGCTGCGTGATGTAGCCTATTGAATGCAGTGACAATGCCTCTAAAATTGAAGATATCAGGGCAAAAATGCCCCTGTATGAGTTTGTGAGTTTTTGTCTCATATATAGGTTAACTCAAATCTTCCCCTCCTGGCAACAATTTTAAAAGGTGTTGTTGCATAATCACCTTTCTGTTCGTAATCTTTTTTAGCAGTTTCAATCTGTTTTTTTGAAATTTTCATAGCACTGAAATGCCCGTTTAAATGACTTACTAATGACTAACTTTTGGCCTCTGATGCTGGATCTCCTACTATTCTTATTCTTATCCTACATTAGTGGTGCATTTTACACTGTGGATCATACTCTTTTACTTAATTGCCATGAAACAGTTTTTGGTATTTCTTTCACTGTTTTTAACTGGTTTAGATCTTATTTGACCAAACGTAGACAGTTTGTTGCTTTAGGAGAATATAGGTCTGATATTGGATCAGTTTCTACTGGCATCCCTCAGGGCTCAATTTTAGGACCCTTACTTTTTTTAGTCTTTACTTATTCCCACTTTACAAACTTTAGGTATTAAGTGTCACTTTTATGCCGATGAGACACAGATCTATATTCATTGTAAACATGGTCAAAGTGAGGTTGTCTCATTGCTCACTAAATATATTTCTGAAATAAAATCATGGATGGCTAATAATTTTCTTTGTTTATTAACTGGTAACAAAACTGAGGTTCTCCTCATCAGCTCCACAAGGCTGGCCAAACATCTCTTATCATTGATGGGTCTGTACTTGAGTTTTAGAAGAAATTAAGGAATCTAAGGAATTTGTCATGTTTTACCCTCATCTTCAAAATGTTATAAAGATATGGCAAAATTGCATACAATGCTATCAATTTCAGTTGCAAAAAAGTCAATTATTTTGTTTGTTTTTTCTCACATTGATTAATGCACTTCGCTTCTTACTGGGCAAATCATTGCACTGGCTACCAGTTAAATTCAGAGTTGATTTTAAAGTTCTTATGCTCACATATACTTCACAGACGGGCTCCGGAGTATTTATCTCAGCTTTTAACACCATATAATCCTAACCGGTCTTCACTCTTCTCAGCATAGTGTGTTGGTTGTCCATCAAACACGATGTTCCATGGGTTACAGAGCTTTTTCTATTGCTGCTCTCACAGGTGAAACCAACTTCCAGTTGAAATTAATGAAGCAGTCTCTTGTAATTTTTAAAACATATTTGAAAACATTTATTTTTTAAGTTATCTTACTGTTGATTGTGGTAACATTGTTGATTTATGTTTTAATACACCAATTTACTATTTTTGATTTATTTTGTATTTTCCTTGTATTTTTACCTTATAATGCTCTTTGAGAAGCTAATTTAAAGGCGCTGTAGAAAATAAAGTAATTATTATTATATTTTATATACAATATTGTCTGTTTTTGCACATTTTTTCCAAAGAAAATATTACTTATAAAGTCAGAGCAGAGCAGATCTGTGTTCCGATCATCATATTTTGGGGTCCTTGGCATCAAAAGTGGTACTATTTTTGTGTTGAGTACAAGTAGTTCTGATCCAGATACCAGGGTTTAAAAGCAATAGATTGGAGTGTGTGCTGGAAGAACATTGCCTTTGTCACTTTCTGCCACAGATTACATCAACAATCACTTCGAAAAAAGAAATGACAAATTCCAGTGGCAGATTGGCACTTATTTTTACACGCATGAAATAATGGCAGTTGGTTGTATTGTGTTAGAGACATTCCTGCCCCAAACTATTTCATAAAGTGGTGTGGATAAAATAAAAAGTGATGGGGACATGCCCTACTCGTCAACACCATAAGTGACGTCTATGGTTGTTATTTGAAAGGACAACAGAAGAACAAACAAAAAAATACTGTATTACAAAACAGAATGAGAAAAACAGATGCATAGAAACAAAAACTAAATTGATAACAGATTGAAATAACCATAAAATGTAGGAGAAAAAAAGGAGTTTGTGGCAGAAAGTGGGCTTGACTTTTGACCTGACCTTTGAGAAAACTCTCCTGGTTTCTCGCACTTTCTCTCCTCTTCTTTTGCCAAACTGTCACATCGCATTAGCAACCCTTTCTCAACCTTGCCCAAACGTCTCTGCCGAGGAGCAACAACACATAAATTAATCAGCAGAGATCCGTCAGATAATTCTGATCAGGGATTTCAGGGTCTGAGCCAAAGAAGTCTTGCAGCATGAGAATACCCTGTAAAATAAAGTAGGATAGCACATACTTTGATACAAATATGAATACATTAATTTCTATCACCATCTCCATTAGAGAGGGGCCATGCATAATGAATATGGCGGCAGCCTGCTCTATAGAAACTATGTTAAACTAAGTTCTATAAACTCTGCCAGTGTGCGTGCAAGAAGAGCTGTAGTGCTCATATAGATACTGCATCCGAAATCACACATCCATACAATACAGTAGTAGGCGAAAAAAAGTATGTTAGAATTCACAGTAGGCTACTCATTAAAGAGTCGGCAAAAAAGTACCTGGAAGACCTACTACTTCAAGCGAGATTCTGAAGTGTGCAGGTATTCCATGAGGCCACGGGAGAGGATTTGTGAATGGCAGTGACGCAACCAAAGTCCCTTTCAAGATGCGATTCAACTGACGCTGGTAGGTCACGTGACAGCATGGTGAATATAGTACATCCAGATTACATACACATTTATACTATATAGAACACACCTTTTTTAGCAGTCGTGAAGTAATTACTATATAGAGTATGCGATTTCAGGCACAGCCGATGAGTTGAATTTGAGTCTGGTTTGTGCCATTTCCTGATCCCATAACTATCCCTAATAAATTGGCAAAAATGCCTAAATATAAATGTAGTATATATTTGTATGGACTTTAGTATTTAGTTTCTTTTATATATAAAGTAGTTCAATGCAGTTACAGTTGATTTAACATTCTCCAAATAATCCAAATAAAAGTAGGTGCAGTGGCCAAAGCAATCATTTTTTAATTTTTTTAAAAAGTTTTTATCATTGTTTGAGTGTTTGAAGAAATTAAATTGTAAATATAAACAAATTATAACACAACTTTATTTATTTATTCTTTGTTTGTTTACTTATTTAGTTATATTTTTTGTTTTGATTAGATTTCTGTGCAGATAATTTTTACAGTTGTGATTCATGTTTAAATGCCACCTCCTTCAATAAACAGTCTGTATAAAAGCCCCTGTAATATTTTTCCGAAACGACTACTGTGCCCACCCCCCATTTTTGACAATGATTGAATCAGTTTCCAGACTTGACCCCAATCAGCCTCAGTCTCAGGGCACTGACAGCCACCCCCACCCATCAACCCCTTACAACTGTCAAACCCCTTGTCTATTTCCTCTTTACATAATGGCAGTCATGAAACCCACTGTGCAGTAATGAGGCCTGTCTGCTTTCTGAGGAGATCCAATGAGTCCATTGTATCCAATGTGGACTCATGCATTTTCTGTGAATCTGCTTTGAAACGATGTGTATTGTGAAAAGCGCTATACAAATAAATGTGAATTGAATTGTTTCACTGCTTTAACACACACACCATTTTTAACTGTTATAACTCAGCTGAAGGGGTTAAATTCAGATTGACACTACACGCACACACACACACAGATATGTGCACATTCAAACACTTTTAAGACTTCCCTACATGCCACCAGCAATAACGGAATGATTTGATGATTTTGCGGTTGTCTATACTTTGCCCTGCGGGTGCAGATTCACATTGATGTTTCACATTGATTTTTGATTAATATTGTTTTTTCTTCGCCAAAACAAACACCATATTTTGGTGAGTTTTTCCCGAAGTAGTCGGCTTGTGACAGCTGGTGGGCTAGTCAGAGCGCAGAACGCTTTGAATTAGCTGATTGCTTTTTGAGTAGAGTGAGCTGGAGGCTTGGATAAGGATCTCTCGCTGTGTGACTTTGTGCCAGAGAACCTGTGGCATTGAAACAATATATTGTTCATCACACTTTTTCCTAACACACACAGTTTTTGAAATAATGGTTATGAAATCATCTTAGACTTGTTCAAATGCCTCTCATGCCACTTCCTGTTTCCTTACAGACATTTCATATTTAAATACACATTTGGTATTGTTACTCTTCTGATTGTGAAAAAATCTGTAATGTGAGAGTTAAATGGCCAATGCTAGTGCCTCTGATTGGATATTGGATGTGCTCTGTTCGGAATGGAGAATATTTATTCAATTCTAATGAACGTTATTATTATTATAATTTAGTAAAATATGCTGGTAAACTAGATAGACAGACAGACAGGCAGAGAGACAGACAGACAAACAGAGATAGACAGAGAGACAGGTAGATGGGTGGAACAGGTAGACAGACAGAGATAGACAGACGGATAGGTAGGTAGGCAGATAGGTGGAGATAGACTGAAAGGCAGGTTAATAGGTAGACAGACATACAGGTAAATGGGTAGACGAAACAGGCAGACAGACAGGTTGGTGGAATAGGTAGACAGACAGAGATAGACCGACTGATGGGTAGGTAGGCAGATAGATGGATAGACTGACAGACATGTAAATGGGTAGATGGTATAGGTAAACAGACAGACTTAGACAGACATACAGATGGGTAGATGGAATAGATAGAGATAGACAGACAGGTGGGTAGGCAGAGAGATGGATAGATAGAGAGACCGGCTGGTAAATGGGTAGATGGAACATACAGGCAGACAGATAGACAGACAGACAGGTAGGTAGGCAGATGATAGATAGATAGATAGATAGATAGATAGATAGATAGATAGATAGATAGATAGATAGATAGATAGATAGATAGATAGATATACGACAGACAGACAGATAGACGACAGACAGACAGATAGACAGACAGACAGACAGGTAGACTGATGGGTAGATAAACAGACAGGAAAATGGGTAGACGGAACAGACAGACAGACAGACAGACAGGTAGACTGATGGGTAGATAAACAGACAGGAAAATGGGTAGACGGAACAGACAGACAGACAGACAGACAGACAGGGAGATTGATGGAACAGGTAGACAGACGGAGAGATGAATAAGTGGATAGATAGACTGGCAGGCAGGTGGATGGGTAGAAGGAGGCAAACAGACAGACAGAGAGATAGACAGACAGATGGGTAGGAAGGCAGACAGATGGGCAGATGGAACAGAAATAGATAGATAGACAGGTGGGTAGGCAGAGAGATGGATAGATAGAGAAACAGGCTGGTAAATGGGTAGATGGAACAGACAGACAGACAGACAGACAGAGACAGACAGACAGACATGCAGATAGGCAGTCAGGTATGTCGATAGATAAACAGACAGACAGACAGACATGCAGGCAGGTATGTAGATAGATAGATAGACAGACAGACAGACAGACATGCAGGCAGGTATGTAGATAGTATGTAGATAGATAGACAGACAGACATGCAGGCAGGTATGTAGATAGATAGACAGACAGACAGACAGACATGCAGGCAGGCAGGCAGGTATGTAGAAAGACAGACAGACAGACAGACATGCAGGCAGGCAGGCAGGTATGTAGAAAGACAGACAGACAGACAGACATGCAGGCAGGCAGGTATGTAGATAGACAGACAGACAGACATGCAGGCAGGCAGGCAGGTATGTAGAAAGACAGACAGACAGACAGACATGCAGGCAGGCAGGCAGGTATGTAGAAAGACAGACAGACAGACAGACATGCAGGCAGGCAGGTATGTAGATAGATAGACAGACAGACAGACATGCAGGCAGGCAGGCAGGTATGTAGATAGATAGACAGACAGACAGACATGCATGCAGACATGCAGGTATGTAGATACAGAGACAGACAGACAGACAGACAGACAGACAGGCAGGTATGTAGATAGACAGACAGACAGACATGCAGGCAGGCAGGTATGTAGATAGATAGACAGACAGACAGACAGACAGACATGCAGGCAGACAGGTATGTAGATAGACAGACAGACAGACATGCAGGCAGGCAGGTATGTAGATAGACAGACAGACAGACATGCAGGCAGGCAGGTATGTAGATAGACAGACAGACAGACAGACAGACATGCAGGCAGACATGCAGGTATGTAGATATAGAGACAGACAGACAGACAGACAGACATGCAGGCAGGCAGGTATGTAGATAGACAGACAGACAGGCAGGCAGGTATGTAGATAGATAGACAGACAGACAGACAGACATGCAGGCAGGCAGGTATGTAGATAGATAGACAGACAGACAGACATGCATGCAGACATGCAGGTATGTAGATATAGAGACAGACAGACAGACAGACATGCAGGCAGGCAGGTATGTAGATAGACAGACAGACATGCAGGCAGACATGCAGGTATGTAGATATAGAGACAGACAGACAGACAGACAGACATCCAGGCAGGCAGGTATGTAGATAGACAGACAGACAGGCAGGCAGGTATGTAGATAGATAGACAGACAGACAGACATGCAGGCAGGCAGGTATGTAGATAGATAGACAGACAGACAGACATGCATGCAGACATGCAGGTATGTAGATATAGAGACAGACAGACAGACAGACAGACATGCAGGCAGGCAGGTATGTAGATAGACAGACAGACATGCAGGCAGGTATGTAGATAGACAGACAGACATGCAGGCAGGCAGGTATGTAGATAGATAGACAGACAGACAGACAGACAGACAGACAGGCAGGTATGTAGATAGACAGACAGACAGACAGACAGACATGCAGGCAGGCAGGTATGTAGATAGATAGACAGACAGACAGACAGACATGGAGGCAGACAGGTATGTAGATAGACAGACAGACAGACATGCAGGCAAGCAGGTATGTAGATAGACAGACAGACAGACAGACAGACAGACATGCAGGCAGGCAGGTATGTAGATAGACAGACAGACAGACAGACATGCAGGCAGACAGGTATGTAGATAGATAGACAGACAGACAGACATGCAGGCAAGCAGGTATGTAGATAGACAGACAGACAGACAGACAGACAGACATGCAGGCAGGCAGGTATGTAGATAGACAGACAGACAGACAGACATGCAGGCAGGCAGGTATGTAGATAGACAGACAGACAGACAGACATGCAGGCAGGCAGGTATGTAGATAGATAGACAGACATGCAGGCAGGCAGGTATGTAGATAGATAGACAGACAGACAGACAGACAGGCAGGTATGTAGATAGACAGACAGACAGACAGACAGACAGACATGCAGGCAGACAGGTATGTAGATAGACAGACAGACAGACATGCAGGCAAGCAGGTATGTAGATAGACAGACAGACAGACAGACAGACATGCAGGCAGGCAGGTATGTAGATAGACAGACAGACAGACAGACAGACATGCAGGCAGGCAGGTATGTAGATAGACAGACAGACAGACATGCAGGCAAGCAGGTATGTAGATAGACAGACAGACAGACAGACAGACATGCAGGCAGGCAGGTATGTAGATAGACAGACAGACAGACAGACAGACATGCAGGCAGGCAGGTATGTAGATAGATAGACAGACATGCAGGCAGGTATGTAGATAGACAGACAGACAGACATGCAGGCAGGCAGGCAGGTATGTAGATAGATAGATAGATAGATAGACAGACAGACATGCAGGCAGATTCGAGATCCTCTGCTCTTCCCTGAGGATGACCTGTGACCTACTTTCTGTTCAATCTGAATGTTCCACGTTTTAAAAAACTGAATTTGAAGTTCCGAATTTCTTCTCCATCTTGAAAACTTGAATCTGTATTTATTTTAAAACTGGATATTTGCAGTCTAAGAATTCAGAACAAAAAAAATAGCTGTTTGAAAATACATGTCTATAAAATTCAGCCATAAAACATTTCAATTCGTTAAATTTCAAATGTTCAATATTCGTTTAAAGAAATCAAATTCACAATTTTGTCAATAATTCAAAATTACACAATTCAAATTCAAATCATTTTGTCATATTATATGCTCCATAATAAATGGACAGGTAGACAGACAGATGGATAGATATTTGTTTGTAAATATTGGGTAAAATACTTTTTTTATCTCTAACATTCCCATGGTTCCTCTGTTTATCAGAGCCATAGGCTTTTTTGTTTGTTTGAGGGAATGTCTCACTGCCAGTGTGTGTGTTGTTTTTGTGCATGTTTAAGGTGTCGTGTGTGTTTTTCTAAATGACTGTGTGCATATGCATGCCTGTTTGTAGTGTGATTGAGAGGGAGACGGAGAGAAATATATAGGGCAAGTTTCAGGCAAAGCTATTTTCAAAAGGTCACATTTCGTGTAATGTGAAATAGCGCTCCGTTTCTTATTCACACTAGCTCTCTCTCTCTCTCTCTCTCTCTCTCTCTCTCTCTCTCTCTCTCTCTCTCTCTCTCTCTCTCTCTCTCTCTCTCTGTGTACCTTAGTTCATCCATGTGTGCTTCTTTAAGGTGGCTGTTTTAGCACATGTGACAGAATATAACCGGCCCACCTGGCTTTAAAATGCATTGGAAAGGAAAGAAGGCAACACACTTTCAGAATGAACTCTGAGGTATGAAGTATCTGTGTTGATTTGTAGTCATCATTCATTGGCTGGAGGGAGCGCTTTCTCAGACATCTGTGCTGTTCGAAGGGATATGCAGATAAATATGCTGGCGTCAAGATGGAAATAAAAGATGGTGCACACAAGCTATGAACCCACCATTCGGTTCCAACTATCAATTATTCAGTGATGCCTATTGGCAAAATGAAACAGGGGAGGGGGCTTGAACATATTATAACATGCAAAAATAAATAAATAAGCTACATACAGATCAGCTAAGAGAAAAAGAGAGGCCAATGTAATAAATGGCTTTTAGAAGGAAAGGAGAAAATGACTACAGCTTTTAGTTAAGGTCTGGAGAAAGGGAAAAACACATGAAAGAATAAAATCAGTGCTGCAAATCTGTGACGATAATAACCATTTTATTTTCTTTAAATGGATTTGGTGCTTTTGAACTCTAACATCCCATTATAATTGTGGTATCAGAATTACACACTACTGTTATATTGCATCATCCAGTCAATTATCCTGCAGAACTATTTTTGCTCCTTTTCCTGATTAGATCAGTACGAGGGCTGGGTTGAAACGCATCGATTTTAATCCATTTTCATTTTGATGGTGATATCAATTCTTAAATCCCAAGAATCGATCTTTTAATTTATGCCTTTTCAGTTGATGCATGAACTAAACTTCGCTTAACATTATTGTAGCGCACATCTTGTCCAATAATCGCTATAAGCTTTGTGCTTTACTTTTGATATTAAACCAATTTTAGCTTTCTTTAATGTGGCGTTTCATGTTCCAACAAATGGTCATTGAAGTGAGGTGTTTCGTCTACCCCAGGGGATCAAACTAAATATTATATGAGCTGTTTTACATCATATTTACATCATTTACATATTTTATATAAGGTTTGCAATTTTTGCACTAATGTGGATATTATTATTTCTTTAGCAATAAACATTACATTTAAACCAAATTAAACAATAGTAATTAAATTAACCATTTAATTCAATTAAACACACAAACAAAACATATACAGAGATTTGGTGTTATAACCCTAAACATTTTTTGTTGATTTGTTATTTTTATTTTAGATAATAATTTATAAAACATCTGATAGTTCTCCCTGCAAAATGTAATTTTTTTGTCATAACGTTTTAGTAAAAAGTAATTGGACATTAAAGTGTACCCTACGCATGGATGAACTATTGATCAGGTATGCATTGTACAGTGTTTGTAAATTATTTTTTTTATGAAAGTGATTATAACATTTTCCCAATATGCACCATCGCTCAAAAGTTTGAGATTTTGTAATGTTTTTGAAAGATGTCTCTTATGCGCACAAAGCTGCATTTATTCAATCAAAAATACTATAAAACTATAGGGCTGTCAAACGATTAATCACGATTAATCGCATCCAAAATAAAAGTTTGTGTTTACATAATGTGTGTGTACTGTGTATGATTATTTTGTATATAAATGCACACATGTATATATTTAAGAAAAACATGTTATTTATATATATAAAATGTTTATATTTATATAAAATATACATTATATATAGGCTACATTCAGTCTATATACAGTATATACATGCAAATATTTCTTAAATACACATGTATGTGTGGGTATTTATGTATTAAAAATAATTATACACAGTACACACACATATATTATGTAAACACAAACTTTTATTTTGGACGCGATTAATCGCGATTAATCGTTTGACAGCCCTAAAAACAGGTTATTTATTTCTCAATATGACCTAAAAAAAACTTTTTTCTGTTTTTAATATACTTCAAAATGTAATTAATTCCTGTGATGGCAAATTCAGTGTCTCATATTCCTTCAGAACTCATTTTAATATGCTGATTTGGTGCTCAAGAAACATTTGTTATTATTATCAATGTTGAAAACAGTTATGCTGCTTAATATTTGTTGTGGAAACTGTACTACATTTTTACTTCTTTGATGAATAGAATGTTCAAAATAACCGCATTTATTTGAAATATATATATTTTTGTAACATTGTAAAAAATTAACTGACCCCAAACTTTTAAACAGTAGTGAATGCATGAAAATCTTAATATGTAATATGATATAAATATTATATGTTGCTGCTTTAAAGTAATTGTGTCACTCTGATGCATCAGGCTTGCCTTTATAGTTCCTCGTGTTTTCCCATCACGTTGATAAGCTTACCATTTAACACACTAAATTCTCTTTCATTTTAATAAAGCCATCAATCCCGAGATCTCCCGAGTTTCGTGTGGGCGGCGTTGTTCACTTTGGCAAAAAGAGCAAGTGTTTTAGCTGCAAATCTAATGTAGGAATTTCCTGTGTAAGTGAATGAGAGAGAGAGAGAGAGAGAGAGAGAGAGAGAGAGAGAGAGAGAGAGAGAGAGAGAGAGAGAGAGAGAGAGAAAGAGAGAGAGCAAAAGGTGTTACATCTCTGTTGAGTGCAGATGGAGACAGTGTTCTGTAAATGCACGTCTAATTGTTTCTCAAGACATCCTGCACCAATTTACCCTCCTACACTAGCAACGTGTTCGCACGCACTTCCACTAGAGCAAATGCTAATGCATAAACTGCCAGACGCAGGGATAAAAACTATCTCCTATGAATACCAGCCTGTCGCTTTGAATTTCCGCCCCATCCAGAGACTAGCCACTCAAGGTTGAATTGGTATTGCTTTACATGAGCACCAGGCAGAATTTAAATTGAGAAAGCACGCCAGCCACTGCCAAGTGTGTAGCAGATTGACATTTCCTTTGTGTATGAGAAGTGTTGCGGATTTACATTTGCTGTTATGTAGACGTGTGGGATTTTAAACCTGTACATTACCTTCTCCGAGTGCCCCGAGGGAGAGGGCCGGCTCTTCCCCTGCGTCTGTGAGCTTTGCCTGGCCGCTACGTTATCGGGCTCCATTTACAGGGCAGCGAGGTGGGAAAAATGGCAGGTTGGATCTGATGAGAGAGGATGGAGTGTAACACTTGTAAATGTCAAGCTTCAGAGTAACTCTCAGTCCCGAGAGACCCTCACTCAAATCTCCTCCCTCTCTCAGAGCTCTGGGAGCGTCTCCAGGACAAGGTGTTTCTTTCGCTCCACTCCATGTTTATTCTCTTCCTCTGTCCATCTCGCTCTTTTATCCTCTCCTTTGACCGCCTTTTCTGCTCTGGGAAGTTTCTTTCCTCTAAATCTTGGTGTAATGATTGAGTCTCGATGCATTGATTACAAATCCTGCATACGCATCAATCTTAAAACATGGATTTTTGAGTCGTGAATCCTTTGTTTGGATCAATAAAGGTGTGGTCACACTCTTAGAAGAAAAGATTCTATACAGCACAATAAGGGTTCTGTCAGGCGCTTCATATATATAAACTTTTAGGGGCTCCCATTATAGGATCATTTATGAATTTACCTTTTAATTCATTTTTTTTTTATTCATTTTTAATTGAAAATTGTATTTAATTCATTAAAACGCTCATAAATGTACTTTATCACTAAAAAAATGGTGGGAAAAACCATGTTAAACATGAAAGAGTTGTGCAATCATTTAAGTAATTTCTTATATAGAACCTTATTGGCATAAAGTGTTCTTTAGAGTTGAGTCAAGTACCCTAGAGTTTGAACCCCATTGAACCTTTTTTCCCCCCTTTGAGTGCACATTTAACGACATTTCGGCGAATTGTTGTGTGCAAAAAAGGTCAATTGTCAATAGTGTAGTGACGTATGAAGCACAGCTCACACAGAAGTCACTTTCAAACCAAGCAGATTTCTGTTGGTCATAGGGGTGAATTTATGTGACCAACTTGAACATGAGCAAAATCCACGTGGGAAACTATTTCACCCTCAAGCGAAACTCCCGAATACATGAATTCCTTTTGGAATGACTGGATTTCACACAGTTTTAATTGCACAATGGTAAATGGGACTACCTCAATCAATTTAAAATGCGAATGAATTGCAATTTTGATTATCTTTACCGCCTTTCACTGAATCATGCTTGCTCTCCATTCCATCCGTATAGACACCTTTTCTGAACACCTCAGTTACTGTTACATCACATGAGCAGATAAAACTGACATCTCTCTCACAATAGCGTGATGTTCTCGAGTCAAATACGCTCAAATCTTTGATAAAGCTGCTAACTCATTGCTTGGCCACTACTACTGAAATCAAACTCTGTCATTGCTTGTGAAAAGTCAAATACACAAAGAATTATGCAACAATGTCTGTCTTGGCGAGTTTTCACATTAACACAGTCGGTTTTGTCTTAGGTGAACATAAACGTGCTGTATGTCTTAAAGTGACAGCAGCCTAATATTCCTGCTGTTGTCTATGTTTCTAAAGGATTAGTTCACCCAAAAATGAAAATTATCCCATAATTTACTCATCCTCAAGCCCTCCTAAAATATGACTTTCTTCTTTCAGCCAAACACAATCGGAGTTATATTAAATAATATCCTGGCTCTTCCAAGCTTTGTAATGGGAGTGAATAGTAACTGAGGTTTTAAAGCCCAAAAAAGCGCATCCATCCATCATAAAAGTAATCCACACGACTCGAGGGGGTTAATAAAGGCCTTCTGAAGCGAAGCGATGCATTTTGTAAGAAAGATATCCATATTTAAAGCTTTATAAACTATAACCGCTAGTTTGTATCTCTTAACTCGGTGTTTGTATATAGTCTATTAATGTATTAACTACAGTTTATAAACTATTAGGCTAATTAACTATGAACTCATAGTTTACAAATGATTTGTACATATTTTATTACTCTATACTTATTATAAAGTGTTACCAAATCTCTCAGTGTTTTCTTGTCTATATAAAATTAAAATCAATTGGGTCCAACGTTGTTTTGAAAGCAATTTTTGTGTTTCGCAGAAGAAATTAAGTCATACAAGTTCGGAACAACATGAAGGTAAATGTTGTTTTGGATCAACTGTGCCTTTAAATAATTGAATCTCAAGAACAAATCTTCTCTTTTTGGATTCATTTGTGATTTCATGTCTTAATGTGATTATGGAGTCAAAGGCAAATCCTAAGTGATCCATATAATTTTTTCTGATCTAGCATCAAGATCCTTTTTGGAATGCTTAGTCACCAATGTTATAAAATGAGTGGAATATGGAGGAAAAGAGTGTGACAGTGGGTGGGCTGAATGTGTGCTGGGACTGCCAAACAAACACTCACACACAAACAAACACACACACTCTCATGCATAGATGTAATCTTCCACAAGCTCACAGTTTATTACGCCTATGGGTATAATTTTATGCTTGAGTGAAATACTAGCTACTGTTCTGCATTCACTATAGGGCAGAGACAATGACAGGGACCGAAAGACATGCAGAGGAACAGCTCAAACAAATGAGTCATAACTTGAAAAATCGACATCAAAAACATAAGACGATTCTAATAAATAAGAGCAATCACTCTGCAAACGTTACCATGACAGTCCTTTTGTGAAAAGACAGGCCTGTGCTTATGCTTGCTGACCAAAGTTGGATTGTTAGGGGGTGCATTTTGATTTAAAAACCTCAGAAAATCTTAAGAAGATTGTGTGTAATATCATATGTAATATTCCAAGTTGTCAATGCGATGTTGTCATTGACAAATATAGTTTACATTCAGATTACATATGGATTACATTCATATTACACACAATCATTTTATATACTGTAGAATGTACTTTTTAAATGGTCATAAAGTGATGTTTATTTGCTGCCATTCACCAATCCTTTCCCGTGGCCTCATGGGATAGTAAATTGTCCAATGGATGTCCACTTCACACACTACTAGGGAAATAGGCTTACTCAGTCTGGGTTTGAATCTTAGGGTATCTGGCCTTTCTTGGGGGCTGGATCTGGTCTAGTTTTAGTCTAGTTCTGCATCTGAGGTGTCAGGTTTGGTCTGAATTTGGGTTTCAATGAGTGTAGTTTGGATCTGGGTCAATAGACCTCAAAGTTCCTTCAAGCAAGTCATTTGACTCGGTGGCCATCTTTGAAACGCCTCTCAGGCAGCTATTTTAGTTACGCAAGTACAGCTCCCATCTCTTTGAATGAGGAAGCATCAAATTCTCCAAAGCTGTTCTCAAAGCGTACGATTACATTTCATTTTTGAAATCACCAATGAAATCTGACAACAACTGTATCATAAATGTGGTTTCTTATGTTTAAATAGTGTAGTTTATTTTTCAGGCTGAAGCAGCCAATGTGCGTCTCAAAACACTGACTGTTTTTATAGCAACCTGAGCTTCTAACAGCAGCTGCAGTGATGCGACAACTTTACTAATCAGCAATTGGCTGTTTTATTTAGAAGGCGGGAACTATTCCGCTACATTGTGCGTTGCACTTTTTCCCATTCATAGTAATACGAGTGCGCCATCTTTGTATATATAAAGTGTAATTTTGGTCTGAATCTTGTTCTTGGGGGTTCTAATTTTGACTCCCTACTCTTATCAACCTTCAGAATTTACATCATTTCCAATTTGACACAAGGTTGCTGAAGTTTAACAGTCCATTGAATATCATACATACTCTTTTTTTCCCAGTCGAACAGAAGGCGAGCTAATCAGCTAATGATATAATCATTTGATTGATAAGATATAGCAGTAATTTCTTTCTTTCTTTCGCACCCTTGAAAAGAAAGCTCAGCATGTGCTAATATTATAGTAAACTGTGTATACTGTATATGGCAATGTCTTGTGTGCTCAGCCTCATTTGCTGGATTTTATCGATCAATAGCGAATCTCTGTTGTCATGCTGTTCTTGTTCTCCGTGATGTGGTGCGAACATCATTACTTAAAGCTGTTGTGGATCCATCCCCAGTTGCTAAGGTGGAAATCATGGGACCTGTTTGTTCATCTTCACACCTTTTTTCTCTTCACACTTCTCTATCATGTTTTCACTAATGGTCTCACATGGGGCTGGGAATGCTGTGAGGAGCAACAGGAATCTAATGATGACATTCTGGAGTTATAGACTTAGAATTCATCTGGAAACTTATAAGGAACCTCATTTTCTGCTAAAACACCATGTTTATGATGACGTTACTGCTTATGTGTGACTAACATGGTGCTCTTTTTCTGGGTCTTTTAGTTTATTCAGTATTAAAAATACAATGTATGCATACTTGACTTGAATATACTTTTTCTACTGTAAGCACCTTTTTTAATTTCTGATTTAAAATTGTGATACAAAAGTGATACTGTCTTGACATCATATTGTAGCAGAAAAGAAAAAGTAAAGCCATTTATCATCAGCTGAACTCAAAGATCGAAGACTTTTTCTATGTACACACAAGGCCTATTTCTCTCAAATATTGTTCACAAATCTGTCTAAATCTGTGTTAGTGAGCACTTCTCCTTTGCCGAGATAATCCATCCACCTCACAGGTGTGGCATATCAAGATGCTGATTAGACAGCATGATTATTGCACAGGTGTGCCTTAGGCTGTCCACAATTAAAGGCCACTCTAAAATGTGCCTATGTGTGCATTAGTGCTCTAGTGAGAAACATTCACATTTCTCCGTTATTAACGGATCAAACAGCGCTGACGTGGAAACCAGGAAGAAACATTGTGCCATGAATGAACTATCCAGTGTCCACAGATCAGCAACATTCACCATGGATGTACTGTAGTAACACTACTAACTGTAACCATGGAAGTTTTTCAGGAATAGTAGGCTACAATGCTTTTAAGTAACATTGCGCCGGTTTTATTTTGACATTATGAATACAATTGCTGCCCTCAAATGTTAATCTGAACTAAAATAAACCTTTGTTTATAACTACTACAATATTACATTTCATTTTGTCCAAGGAGCTGTTTTGTTTTATATGCTCCTAAGAAAAGTCAAGTATAGCTCCATCATTGCTCAAAGTAAAAAAATATCATACTTTATGATGTTAGTTTTAATAAAAATATATAATTAAAAAAATTAAATCAAGGACATTTCTCTGGCATTTCTTTTTTTTTTGCTGTATCGAAAACGTACCGAACCGTACCGAACCGTGACACAAGTGTATCGTATCGAACTGAACCGTGAATTTTTTGAACCGTTACACCCCTAATGTGTGTGTATTAGTAAATTTTTCAAGCGAGAGAAATGCAGAGAGACAAGAGGCTAAGTGAAAATGGAGTGCGATCCTTTAATAAAGCATCGCCAATGTAAATCAGCAGCTTTGCCTAAACCTTCCCCAGAGCCACTCTTCATTATGACACCATCTCTCTTTCCACAGAAGTACCACTCCAAACCCAATATTGAGCTCATTGCTGGATAAATATCATAACCATGTCGTTTAGAGTGAAAAAAAATGTGTTACACACATTCAAATGAAGTTCAGCAGTGGTGAACTTTAGAAGACAAGCACTAAACACACAGAGAGGAAAGAGTGAGGATTTATTCGTGAAACACAGTGGATTAAAGTCATTGTTCTGTCTACATGCTCAGCTGTGTCACTGACACTGAGAGAAGCTGTCACAGCATTCATTAAAAGAGAGATCCCAACACTCTCCTGTGGTTTGTCTGGGGATGTACTCGTTTACAGACAGGATGGGTCATACTAATAGGAGTGATTCGTACCTGGAGGGCAGGTCTTGGGGGTCAAATGTGCGAAACCAATTGTCCAAAAACCAACCAACCAACCAACCAACCAACCAACCAACCAACCATCCATCCATCCATCCATCCATCCATCCATCCATCCATCCATCCATCCATCCATCCATCCATCCATCCATCCATCCATCCATCCATCCATCCATCCATCCATCCATCCATCCATCCTTCCTTCCTTCCTTCCTTCCTTCCTTCCTTCCTTCCTTCCTTCCTTCCTTCCTTCCTTCCTTCCTTCCTTCCTTCCTTCCTTCCTTCCACCCACCCACCCTTCCATCCATCCATCCATCCATCCATCCATCCATCCATCCATCCATCCATCCATCCATCCATCCATCCATCCATCCATCCATCCATCCATCCATCCATCCTTCCTTCCTTCCTTCCTTCCTTCCTTCCTTCCTTCCTTCCTTCCTTCCTTCCTTCCTTCCTTCCTTCCTTCCTTCCACCCACCCACCCTTCCATCCATCCATCCATCCATCCATCCATCCATCCATCCATCCATCCATCCATCCATCCATCCATCCATCCATCCATCCATCCATCCATCCATCCATCCATCCATCCATCCATCCATCCATCCATCCATCCTTCCTTCCTTCCTTCCTTCCTTCCTTCCTTCCTTCCTTCCTTCCTTCCTTCCTTCCTTCCTTCCTTCCTTCCTTCCTTCCTTCCTTCCTTCCTTCCTTCCTTCCTTCCTTCCTTCCTTCCTTCCTTCCTTCCTTCCTTTTATTAAACATATAAACATATTAACTGTTTAAATGTTCCACACATAAATATCTAAAGATTAAATTCATCTCACCTGTATATTCATAACAGCTTTGACTGGCTCATCCAATCTCATTTCACAGCCAAAATTAAACAAGATCTTTATTAAATATGAAAAGCTTTTCAAAATCAAATCAGTTATAGCTTATCAAACCAAATGTCGAAACTTTTTTTCAATTATAATTTTTAGTAAAATGATCAGAGTATAGATTCATCATGGTCTAATTGTATCTGAAAGGGTTAGGAAATGCTTTAGAGATTAAACTGGCTCTGACATGTCAAAAGTAATCATTGAAATCACCACATTAAATATGGCAAGCCGTTTTAACTTTTATTCATTTCCAGGATATGAATACTTGATATCAACAATTCAATTTTCACTAGTTAAAATTATAATTATTGATATCAGGAATAATATTTCTACTAGTAACAATGGCAATTTTTGATATCAGGAATTACATTTTCACTAGTAACAATGCTAATTCTTGACATCAACATTTACATTTTCACTAGTTAAAATGGTAATTCTTGATATCAACAATTGAATTGCAACTAGTAAAAACTATAATTCTTGATATCTGTAATTGTATTTTCACTAGTGAAATGTCACCATAGGCTAGGCAAGCCGTTTTAACTTTTATTCATTTCCAGGATATGAATACTTGATATCAACAATTACATTTTAGATATCAACAATTACATTTTTTGATATCAACAATTACATTTTTGATATCAACAATTACATTTTTGATATCAACAATTCAATTGTTGATATCAACAATTCAATTCTTGATATCAACAATTGAATTATTGATATCAAAAATGTAATTCTTGATATCAACAATTGTATTTTCACTAGTGAAATGTCACCATAGACTGCCATTCAAAATCAATTGTTGATATCAAGAATTGATTTCTTACTAGTAGAAATATAATTTTTGATATCAATAATTACATTGTTACTAGTAAAAATGCGAATTCCTGATATCAATAATTAAATTATCACTAGTCTAAATGTCTATTCTTGATATCAATAACTGAATTGCTACTAGTAAAAATTTTCATTTTTGATATCTGAAAATGTATTTCTGATATCAATATTATTTCAGATATCTAAAATGGCTTTCTTACTAGTAACAATCACATTCATGATATCAGAAATTAACATTGTCACTAGTGAAAATTGAATTATTGATATCAAAAATGAACATTGTTACTAGTAGCAATTCAATTGTTGATATCAAGAATAGACATTTCAACTAGTGACAATTTAATTCTTGATATCAAAAATAAAGGTTTTTACTAGTAAGAATTGTATTTCTGATATGTGAAATTGGAATTTCAACTAGTAAGAAATCAATTCTTGATATCAAGAATTGATTTTGAATGGCAGCCTATGGTGACATTTCACTAGTGAAAATACAATTACAGATATCAAGAATTATAGTTTTTACTAGTTGCAATTCAATTGTTGATATCAAGAATTATCATTTTAACTAGTGAAAACGTAAATGTTGATGTCAAGAATTAGCATTGTTACTAGTGAAAATGTAATTCCTGATATCAAAAATTGCCATTGTTACTAGTAGAAATATTATTCCTGATATCAATAATTATAATTTTAACTAGTGAAAATGTAATTGTTGATATCAAGTATTCATATCCTGGAAATGAATAAAAGTTAAAACGGCTTGGCTGCCATTCAAAATCAATTCTTGATATCAAGAATTGATTTCTTACTAGTTGAAATTCCAATTTCACATATCAGAAATACAATTCTTACTAGTAAAAACCTTTATTTTTGATATCAAGAATTAAATTGTCACTAGTTGAAATGTCTATTCTTGATATCAACAATTGAATTGCTACTAGTAACAATGTTCATTTTTGATATCAATAATTCAATTTTCACTAGTGACAATGTTAATTTCTGATATCATGAATGTGATTGTTACTAGTAAGAAAGCCATTTTAGATATCTGAAATAATATTGATATCAGAAATACATTTTCAGATATCAAAAATGAAATTTTTTACTAGTAGCAATTCAGTTATTGATATCAAGAATAGACATTTAGACTAGTGATAATTTAATTATTGATATCAGGAATTCGCATTTTTACTAGTAACAATGTAATTATTGATATCAAAAATGATATTCCTACTAGTAAGAAATCAATTCTTGATATCACCAATTGATTTTGAATGGCAGTCTATGGTGACATTTCACTAGTGAAAATACAATTGTTGATATCAAGAATTACATTTTTGATATCAATAATTCAATTGTTGATATCAAGAATTGAATTGTTGATATCAAGAATTCAATTGTTGATATCAACAATTGAATTGTTGATATCAAAAATTTAATTGTTGATATCAAAAAATGTAATTGTTGATATCAAAAATGTAATTGTTGATATCAACAATTCATATCCTGGAAATGAATAAAAGTTAAAACGGCTTGCCATACATTAAAGGTGTTCCCGTAACTGAAACAATGTTTATTTGATTGCATCATTTGATTTTTTTGTTGTTGATTTTTTTTTTGGCTCATCCACAAACGCAGTCCCATTTCCTCTTGTGAGCGGTTGCAGCAGGTCTGACAGACGCTGCTATGCCTGTAATAGACAGATGAATAGAGAGGGGAATTACTGGAAGGCCCATCTCAAATCAACGCATCAATTCGCATCTCATCAGGGCATTGTGAGACAACATCAAAGAGAGAGGAGGGGGATGTGAGATGTGTGAGAGAGGAGTGAGAATGGAGGGCGTAATGGTGGTACATTGTGTTTCGCTTCACTGTTCCTTTGCTGATTAATACTTTTCAGAATATGTTGTTTTGACTTCACACTCAAGGTTTCATAATGTTGTACTTTCCTAGGTTGTCTAATTTTCAAATCCAATTTTGTATGACATTTTCTGTCCTATGAAAATAGTTTGGAGCAACAAATTTTACCTTGCTTTTATCCAAGGCAAAAATATGGCAACAACTCGACTGATGTAGACTGACCTAGACTGACTAGGCCACTAGGGTCTACTATTTTTTTTTTTTTTTTGGTGGCTGGTTGGCTTATGTGTGCTGTATTTGTAGGTCAGTACATTTGCATTGTGTGTGTGTGTGCATGGACCTGTCGGGCTGCAAGGGCACAGACATGAATGTCGGGCTTGTAATCCAATCAACAAAAGGAGGCAAATCAAATTACCCAGAGCAGCAAAAAGATGTATCTCTATAAAGAGCAGTCATGATAACATGAAGAAAAATATAGAGGAGAACTCTCCATTCTGTGTAGAATGTATCTATGAAGATAAATGCATTCTACACAGGATGGAGATTTCTTCTCTGTGATCTTTAGATTTTTCTGTGATTAATCGCAATTAAAAAAACGAGGTAACGCTTCCTTTTACAGTACAGTACTTACGTGTACTTACAGTGTACTTACCTAGAAAGTACTGGCTAATATAAGGTAAGTAAATGGGGTTAGGGGTAGGTTTAGGGGTAGTACCTAGTTATTACCCAGTAATTATAATGACTATAATAAGTACATAGTAAGTACATGGGTAACAGGACTGTAAAAGGAAGCGTTACCAAAAACGATTATATATAAATATAGCATTATATCCAAAGAAGAGGATTGGATCTTGTGCCTTTATATTGGTGTTTCTTTAACTAAGGGCACTTTTGTGTACATATTTTATTTTAAAAATAATTAATTCATTCTTCATTATTTTTGCAATGTCTCAAATCACATTTATAGATTTGCCTGTGTTTCAATCTAAACATATCAAAAAAACATTACAAACACTTTTGGATTATTGCATGTTTAAATGCCATACAAAGTTTAAATGCTTTAAAAGCTATACAAATCTAAACAAAAAGTGAAATACACATGAACCATTTAAATATTTATGTTGAGAAGTTATTTTTCAGACATTTGCATCATTTCAATCAATTTAGCACCTAATTAAGTATGTGACAGTGACTGTGGTGTTACAGAATGACAGCATTCGCCTTTCGTAACTACGTACATAGTGTTGGACATTGTTACAAATTAACTAAACTAGAGAGAGTGTGAAATGTGTTTTAAGAAGTCACAAAAGGTTTAGGAGGCCAAAAGAGCCCATAATTAACCACACTCTTCCTGTACACCTCCTTTTCCCCCCTCACAAACAAAAGGCAGTAAATTGGCTGCTAAAGGAGAAGTAAATTAATCTGCAGTTTATTTTAATAAGCCCTCACTAACTGTAGACCCGTGTGCACTCTGTCAGCACGTCTCCCCACTGTCTGCTTTAACTGCCTCTGAAACCGCAATCAGCCGTTCTGGAACTGAAAGCTTTAGGATAAAGACAGTGAAACTAATTTCTTCCACTGGCTCAGGGGAAGGTGTGTGTGTGTGTGTGTGTGTGTGTGTGTGTGTATGTGTGTGTGGGCGCAGGACCACTGCTGTAGACTGTCTGCAGGTGCAAAGGCTAAGAGTGAGACTCCATCGAGAGCTGTTTTTTTATAGAAGCATGAATATCAAGATGTGAATATGAATTTTTAATGGCGTTGAACATAGCAGATTTTTGTGTAATGAAGTCTCGCTTTCTTACGTTCTTTCATGAGTTGATTGATCTTCATGCCTATTAGTCTTTCATAACTTGTGATGAATAGATATTTCTTCGAGAATTTTGCTTGGGAAATCAGCAAGCTTGTTCTATGCGATTACATGCGAGACATATCTATTGTGTGAAGCAGATGCAAAAATTGAAAACCTTTTTGAAGTGGCAGTTTTAATAACCCTTTAAACCTTTTGTGTGTGTGTACATTTCAGCGAGTCTTTGACTTATATGGCTCTTCAAACAGCTCGATCCATGGAAATCTGGTACATTTTCATCAGTATTGAAATGTTCATGAGTAAATGATGTACTGTGCTGTCCATGGTGCTGAACCCCACATGATGAGACGCTCTCTAGACCTACTGCACTATTAACCCTCTGGGGACCAGAGTGCTTTTGGGGCCCTTGGGATGTTTTGACATGCACTGACATTTGTGCTTTTTTCAGTTATTTATAAACATGTTAATGGCAAAGGTGTAAATTCACTCTATATAGCACAAACTTGGCTACCATGATGAGTGAGCAACATGTATGTACATGTTTGTATTTTTAATAGAATAATGTTTATGCGTGGTTATTGAAAAAAATAAAAATGAAAGTTGCTGAAATAAGACCACAAAACACATATTGATTATTTCTTCACAAGACTTTTGAAAATTGTATCACATAGCCTAGAATATTTGCTCCAAAACTATGTGAGAATCATCCTGACTACTCATTCAGATAAGTCAATAAAGTCTTTTACATTTTTAATGACGTGTTTTGTTTGAGAAAGCTTTATGCAGGAGGCGTGGTCTCTCATTAATATGTGTGGAATTTCACACCTGAGAAAGACAAAGACCCTCCCCATAATGGCCCTATTAGGTGCTATCAGGCCATATCATTACAGGAGCCTTGCACAAAGAATGAGGAGATTTAAAAAAGAATGGCTACATTAGATTGTTTGGATTTATATAAGGAAAATACAGGGTGCATAAGTCTGGACACTTCTATCACACACCCTTCACCATATAGACATGGTTTTATTTCAGTTCAAAGTTCAAAGTTAGAGTTGGAAACATCTTGAAAAGAAAATTGTCTTTCTCCATAAATGTCTTAGTTTGATCATACATATTTCAAAGTTGAGGATTCATTATTTTGATATAGCTTGAACAAACACTATAACATCTTAGTTGATTAGTTTATTGACAAAACATACTATATATTTAACATATGAGCAGAAACTCCTAAAAAAAGCTTATTTGATGTCTATTTTAGAGTAAAAACTTTATCCAAAACGAGTCAACGAAATGTTATTTAGTCTGTAACAGTGCGTATCTGTGCGTTCATTCATTCATTCATTCATTCACACACACACACACACACACACACACACACACACACACACACACACACACACACACACACACACACACACACACACACACACACACACACACACACACACACAAACATGATTCACATTTAACAGTACGCTATTTTTCCGTTTACAGACACTACGTTATTCTATATCGCGATTAGAACAAAGCACTTGCAAAAAACACTTACTTCTCAGCTGAATCTGTTCATCCTCGCAGTGAAAATAAACCCAGTGGTAAATGTCCCAGGATTGTTCCTCATATAGCCGCGCAAGACGACAGTAGATTAATCTGACTAAAAAGTAATGTGTGTTTTCAGAGTTTATGGGCGTTAACGCGTCTCAATGTGTTGCTTCACATATTTGCGTTTGAATAGCGCGTGCTCTCCGTGGGCGTGTCACATTACCAGAGATAATCAGCTGAGAGAACGATAATGAGACGGGCTGACACGTCTCTCTTTTTATATAGATGACATAAACGGAGAATATTAATTTTAGTTTTGAATCGGATCATTTAAAAGTACAAACTCAAACGATTTAAAATATATAGGCCTATTGCTTATGGCTGGGTGAATAGTATTAGCTGAGTTGTGTTGAAGATTAGAGACGTGCTCCAGAAAAAAAGTTCACGGTGACTGAGAGGCAGAACGCACACCCTGTTTATTTTCTTTATTTTACAAAAGCACAATATTTTATTTCGATTGTATGTGGGCACATAAAAAAGTAGACATTTAACAGATTATTTTCTCATATTTCTTAACTCTATATGAACAGAAATGATGGTAGTACTTTAAGTCTATTTTTCTGCTATGTGAAAAAAAACGAGCAAAACGCGCCCGCGCGTTTCTGGTCCCCAGAGGGTTAACCTGCTTTAAAGCAGCACTAAGTAGGAATTCCGTTTTTGTCAAACAGCGACCCCTAGAGTCGCTGTGGAGTACTTGTACTGTCGTGAATAGCACTCACGCAGAGATGGCTCGCACTCACGGCCGGATCCCCTCCCCCTGTACACCGGTACCTGTTCAGTAGGATGGACGCTGTAATGAGTGGAAATAAGGTATGGCCCCTTTAAGAGCTGCGCGCGCGCCCTGTTTAACTGTCGGCAGTCTGTATTGTATGTGCGCCTCGAACACCACATGTATACGGCGCCGGGTTATTTCTGTTTGATGCTCATTTTATCAGAATTTTATCAGATCTGTTTTTTTGCCGTAAAGCAATTCGTTACCTCGCGAGACCTGATATCACACGATACTTCCTAACACTGAGGCCGGCGACCCGCCGGCCCAAAGTTGCAAGGGTGGTTTTGCGGCTCACAGGCACCAGGGGGGTGCGAGACGACCACCATTCAACACGAAATCAGTAATATAAACATTACAATGACTTCAAAGCTGTTCGGTTAAGGTAAAAAAGTTACTTAGTTCACCTTTAAGTGTTATTGGAAAGGAATTCAGTTTTTTGAACACTGTAAAAAATGTTTTGTCACATAACCTAAGATACTTTGTGGTAACATTGGTCAAAATTAACTCCTCAAGTATATTATACTGTCAAGGTCAATTTAAGTGTGTGTGTGTGTGTGTAGCAATATGCTATTAGTTTTATTATTATTATAAATATGATCCTGTCTACTAATATTCTGAAGACAATGCTTACTGCCATACTGTACTGTATTGTTTGTCGTTTTGTACTCTGCAATAGATTGTATTCCCATCTCTTAATCTAGAATGTAGTGTCTTGAATTTTCCATGCTTCTTTGTTCACACTGATGGGGGGAAAAACTCCCTATAGTGTTGCATTCTGTGGTGCAATCCAACTAACTCTCTCTCTTTGTCCCTCTTGTTCTTATGAACTAGCATTAAAGTTCACATGGTCCGTTTAACTGCACAGTGAGTTTATTATGAGGCTCCATAAAATAAACTTCATAAAACACCCTAATAAACATGAGACACAAAAGCAAACAAAAACAAAATATGGCCATATTGAAAGGGACCAGCCACTATAAAGCACCGCTATTTCTGTGGTCTGAAATAAAGATGCTATTGTGAGCAGGGTAAGATTTGCATTCGAAATTCAGCTGATGAATATGTAGTGGAATTTCATGTCTTTGATATTCTCTCTATTGCTGGGCTTGTATGTTTTAATTGGGAGGCTGGTTTGAATATTCATGAGCTGCTGCTGTGTCTCTCACTCATTATGGGTTAAGTTGTACGTTTCTCTGATTCAAGACAAATTTTCACTGGTTTAGAAACTAGTCATTCTACCATATATGAATTAATTGTTATTACACCCAAAGTTATATAGCTGCAAAGTAGACATGGCCTGTGCTGAGTTTCTAAAAAGCATTGTGAGCTAAGTTGATGGTAGAGGCATTGGTGCCTGTGATCTACTTAGGCTTACAATGCTTTTGAGAAACACAGCACTGGTTGAAGGCCTCCTACTCAACCACTAACTATT
Source organism: Rhinichthys klamathensis goyatoka (assembly GCF_029890125.1). NCBI lineage: Eukaryota > Metazoa > Chordata > Actinopteri > Cypriniformes > Leuciscidae > Rhinichthys > Rhinichthys klamathensis. The sequence continues at coordinate 6,704,613 of NW_026606722.1, forward strand.
TTTCATGCTTTTACATTGATAGCTAGCACAGGGATTTACACCAACCCTTGGTTAAAAGACTTTCTTGCAGAAATACTTTTTTTTTTTTTTAATGAATTGACTCTGCAATGTAATAAAACTGACATGGCCTATGTTTGTCAACACAAATAAGACCTCTAAAGCCAGCTGCCTTTATTAAAACTGCCCTGTTTCCTGTAAGTGGTCTCTGATCTGAGAGAAAATATTGCTATTTTTCTCTCTCACACTGGAGGGAAGCAGGCATCCAATCCTCCTGGCATTGATGGGCATGCTCATGGCTCATATTGGGCTTTGTGATGGATAGTGTAGCAGAATTAAAGTGCGCTGGAGTGGAGAGGAGAGGACCCAGCATGCCCCAGCTCAGGGGCCAATCAGCCAAAAGCCATTAGCCTCAAACTAGCTCGAAAACACCTTCAAAATCCACCAAAAATCTACATATTCACACACATGCAGCAGTGATGTGCTGCTACTTCAATGTCCTTGCACTGCAGCGGCGCACACACACACACACACACACACTCGACTTTAATATTAATGAAGGAATGTACACATCACTTTTTAGCAATGCTCTCTCACATATTTTGAAATTGTAATTGAAATTGTTTCTATTTTCTATTATGGTATAGGTAGCAAAAATGCTCTGTTTTATACTATAATGCTGTTAAATGTTTCTTTAGTCAATTTGGCTTTACAGCAAGAACTACAGTAGGGAAAAGCACAATAAAGAAATAGATAGATTTAGATTAATAGAACACACACACACACACAAACACACACACTACCTGTGGTAGATACTTTAGGGAAAAGAGAAAGTGTGTGCAAGAGAAGCAGTTTATGAGTGTGTGTGCAACAGAGTGAGAATAAGAGATGAAAAGGAACGGGTAATTGGACTGGGAGTTCAAGACAGGTTGACATGTCCGACCAGAGGAATCCACTTTACATACTGCTGGCACCCTAACTAGTACACACACACTGTCTTTCTCAGAGGTGGTTCATGAAGCCAGATCTTATATTAGATATGAATTATGAGCTGTAACATCTCAGATTTTCCTGTCTTTGCTAATTACACACTCCAAACTCCATCACTCCTTTTGTTGGAACAAGAGCTCCTGATATGCTTAAAAAAATATTATGGTATTTGACATATCGTTTAATTTTCTGTTAAGGGAACACTCAAAACATATTTAGGCCTATATATGTTAACATTTATGTATTTGATTTTCCATCTATTTTTATTGCAGTTTTAAAGAGGGCATTTTATGCCCTTTTACAAAGTCTTGATTTAGTTTTTGGGGTCTACTAGAACAGTCTTACACAATATTTTTCACATATTTGACTTTGTTGCAGCACCTCTCTTCCCAGTCTGTCAGTAACGCTCTGTTTAGTTCCTGTCTCTATGAAGCCCCTCCTTTTGAAAAGCTCAATGTGCTTTGATTGGCCGGCTGGATCAGTGTGCTGTGATTGGTCAACTCCTTTGCGTGCATTTCAGAAATGTCACGCCCCTTACCATAATTGTGATTTTCAACGCAACCCAACCACGACTTGACCTTTATTTTCATATGCTTTGGCAGGGAATGATTAAAATTAAGAATATTGTGACGTGTTGGTTCACTATCGAGGCTTTTCAGGGAGTTCAGAAACTTTACTGATATCGAGAATGACCTCCTTTGGAGTGACTTTGTGGTTTGTAACTTTATAATGCTTAATCAGAAACATTACAGATTAAAGAAATAGGTCCTCTTTAACATGAACTAATAAACTTTTTTTTATTTCTTTATTTTTTAGTCATTTCTGTATAGTACTAAAAAACTGGATGTGTTTAAAATATATAACCAGGTTTTATATATTTATCATCAATTCCATAATTGAATATTGCTTGTTCCGCAACTAGCCATATTGTTCATAATTTTTAGTAATTTGAATACATGTGTTTTGTGATTTAAACAAAACCAAATGCAAAGAATTTAAAATAAAATTTGCCATGCTTGCCAACTAACCCGTTTCTTCTATATTACTGACAAATATGCATCACATTAGGTTTATTCGTTTTTTAAAACGGTGTAATCCAAATGATATATCCATCCAAATACCCAATCCAACTACATAATAGTAAAATTCAGGCCTAATTTTTGTAAGTGAATATTTCGGATTCAGTATAAGTTAAGCTCTGTTGACAGCATTTATGGCATAATTTTGATGATCAATCAATTGAGGTTATGATGAGGCACTAACAATGGAAGTTAAAAAATCACTTAAAAAAATTAATCCGATTTTTTTTTTATAGCTGTACAATGATTTTTGTGGTTGTTTTAGGGTTTTTGGTGTTACGTTGTCACACTTATATTGTTTACGTCTAATATCTTACAATTTAAGTGTCTCATTATCCAGATTTCCCAGATTTTATTTTTAAGAAATGAAGTGGAAATAAAAGTGTCATAATGTAAACATAATGCCACAAATGCTGTCGATTGAGCTTAACTTGTACTACACCTTTATATTCCTTATAAAATTGTATAATAATCCTGTATTTGTACAATAAGAATATTTGAAACAATTTATCACAATATACTTACTGTGATCATTTAATACAAAAGCCCTTGTAACAAACCCTTCCTTGAGCTAAATGCCTGTAAAACTTCATTATGGCTTCCATGGTGGCCCTTTAAAAGAGTCAATAAGATCGAGGCTAATAAGACGGAGACTTGTACAAATACAAGACAATAAATGCAGTACAAATACAGCTGTGCTGTTTTCACACTGGGAGAGCGGAACAGAATGCTTGGATATGAGGCTTTCGGTAGCCATCCGGTCATGTCAAAGTCAACTTTAGCCCCAGCTAAGTGTTTTTCGAGACACACACACACACACATACAGTATATGATCATTGAAATTGACAGTGAATTAATTGCATGCGTGTAGCGTGCAGATCGGTAATTAAGTGTGTGTACTGTTGTGCAGAAGTGTGTGAGGGATTCTGGCTGGAATCTGGAGGGGTGGGACGGCATAAACACCGTCTCCAGATGGGAACTCTGGGTCTGCCGCTGTGGAGGGAGGGAACCTAATGAATGTCGCACAGGTGGCCGGTCTTTAGCAGCACACACCTCTCACATTTAACAACCCAACCCGGGACATATGCGGCCAAGAAACACGCAAACACGGTCGCTTACTGACGTTGCACCTCTGACATGTGGGCAGATTTAGAAACGCATTCATCTTTCATTAAATGAGCTTATGCCCATGGATACAGCGCAAAGCTATACCAAAGATCTGGAGCTGTAATATTTATATGAAGCAGTGTTGGGGAAGCTAAATATTTAATTTAATTTTTTAATTTAATTTAATTTATATTTTTTTATTTTAATTTAATTATTCTTTATTGTTTGTTTAATTTTTTTATTTAATTTTATTTTATTTAACATTTTTTTATTTTTTTTATCCTGTACTACCACAAAGTAGTGGTTTTGTTTTGTTTGTTTCGTTAGACTGGCTCCTTTCTTTGCTACCAAAAATACAGTAGGCCTAAATAGTCGCTGTCAGAATAATAAATGGTTTTGGAAAGGGTTCATTTAAATGAACCAGCCGAACGAACAGATTTAACTAAATACATTTATTTTTTATTTTATTTATTTATTTATTTATTTATTTTTTATTTAAAAAAGATACATATTTTTTTATTTATATTACTATTATATATATTTTTTATTTTTTATTATTTATTGTTTGTTTAATTTTTTTATTTTATTTTATTTTATTTTATTTTATTTAACTTATTTATTTAATTATTTTATCCTGTACTACCACAAAGTAGTGGTTTTGTTTTGTTTGTTTCGTTAGACTGGCTCCTTTCTTTGCTACCAAAAATACAGTAAATAGTCGCTGTCAGAATAATAAATGGTTTTGGAAAGGGTTCATTTAAATGAACCAGCCGAACGAACAGATTTAACAAAATACTTTTTTTTTTCTTTTTTTTTATTATTATTATTATTATTATTATTATTATTATTATTATTATTATTTTATTTGTATTATTCTTAATTGTTTGTTTAATTTAATTTAATTTAATTTAACTTATTTTTTTTTTTATCTTATCCTGTACTACCACAAAGTAATGAGAGCACATTTTATTATACTGTGTGTGTGTTAACAATTAAATAAAATTACAAATTAAAACAAAGCATAAATATAAAAAATTGCAAAAATAGCATTTTGTCACACTACAGCACTACTTGTTGGAAAAAGTAGCTTGTTTCTGGAAAATCTGTACTATTTTGGAAAAATCTGCTACTGAAAAAATGCTACAGGTGACAATGCTGAAGATACTGACATGAATATATAATTGTTTTCTTTCTCCTAATGGAGTAATAGACATACCGAGGCCTCCGAACACAGTCATTGTGAGTCTGTTAAAAGGATTCATCATGATTTATTCATCTCCTGCAGCCTGTGCTTGATACACTAAATATTATGTACAACTTTGCTTCCATCTCCTTTTCACTTTCTCTCTTTCTCTCTCCCCCTCCTTCTCTCACATGTTCGGTGGTTTGTGTCACTCCTCTTGTTGCATATTTTATAACACAATTGTAATTTTGAATGAGGAGAATAATGAATTATGAATAGTCAATGCGGGTGTAATGGCTGAGTGTTTTGTTTGTGTGTGGAGCCGTTACAGACTGGTGTCCTATTTGCAGCCCCTCATGTGGCGAGCCCTTAAAGTTCGCTCAGAGAAATAGAATGATAATCTGATCATTCTGTTGTTTTGGAAAGTGTGATTGATAGGTTTCCTCATGCATCCTGAGGACATATTTTGATTGGTGATTATAACTGTGCAACTGGACAGCGTGATACAGTACACTGTAAACATTTATTTTTAAAGTTGCTGCCTTAAACTTTTAAGTACAATCAACTTGGATATTTAAGTCATTTCAACTTAAATCACATTAAACTGACTTAATCAAATTGAGTTGAATCGTTGAACTTATATTAATGAGTTAAAGCAATGTAAAAACATATGTTGTCATAACTTATTGATCTTTTTTTTTTTTACAGTGTATATAGAGGATGATTTGGCAAAGATACGTTTTCACCTTTCTCTTGCAGCATGATTTATATAAAACAATTGTCAGATCATTACTTGCAATACAGTCAAAAGACTGGCCACAATTGAGTGAGATTGATTTGTTTATCATGATTTGAAACCAAAACTTTTGAACGGTAATGTAACATCCTTTTTAAATTGTGTTGGTTATTCTTGACCAGATTACCGAAGCCTGTGCACGTCTCGAAACATTTATTCAACTGACTTGCCATAACATATCTTGATGTAACACAACACGGCATATTGTTTTCTTATTGTTGTGACATTTCTATTCATTTCTCCCTGCGGCTTTGATGCTTTTGTAGCATGGCGTTACATGAACGTGCCTTACAGGCCTGAAGGGATCACGGGTGCAAGACAATTACAGTTGGAAAAGCTATTTCAGTCTGTAAATTCAGGCAGTCACACGCAGAAATGAACTCTAACCCTCCACGTCACATTATTCGGTGTCCTGCTGTTGTGTGGACACGACTGCAAGGGAGTTCCAAATGGAACCTTCCTGTTAACATTTGTTGACAAGACAGATGGGAAACAATTTGGAGACGGACAAAAGTGTCAATTCATCTCGAGGTTTAATGGTGCGGAAAATGATACTGCTGTGCATGGGGAGGATGAAACGCTTTTGAAATTATGAATATCCAGTGTTTGTCAGCATAGATGGATAATTAATTTAAATAAATCTTATTTACTTCCAGAGCTGTTTATAATTTTTTTGCGCCAAAGTGTTTTCAACCTGTTTTCATTACACAAAATCTGTTCGGTTACAGGGCACAAGGGATTTGCCAAGCCAATCATCAATAGTCAATTATATAGTCATAATAACCAGAAGTCCATGAAGAAACACGTCCACAAGCAATGAGTAAGTGGGTCAAATAAACTCATAATTTGGTCCTGTCTTGTAAATTATTCAAACACACTTAAATGCACTCAATATATACATATTCACTTGAAAACACATATTCTATGATTAGCATATATATATATATATATACAGTATTATATATAGATACACACACACATATATATATATATATATATATATATATGCAAATCCTAGTCATTAATGTTCATATATGTACATACGGTATTATTGTTAATACCACAACACGTGTATTTAAGTTCTAAGAAAAATGGGTAACACTTTACTTGAAGGGGTGTACATAAGACTGACATGACACCTTCATAACCATGACATGACATATGTCATAAATATGAAGTAGGGTTTATGCATGTTTATGACAACTGTCATTAAGTGTCTTTCGCTCAATAATGACATTTTGAATGCAAATATGACATTGTTTAAGATGTCTTTGTTATGACACCCTGACATAAACCATAACATCATAACCTGTCAGTGTCTTTGTCATGACAACTTGACATTAAATTAAGTTAAACTGTCATGTGGTTGGTTTTGACATTGGCTGTCATAAAGCCATTATAACTGTGTCATGAATATTTTTCGTGACCTCAACTACAGTGATACAAATTGAATTTGTCATTAAACAGTTATAATGGCTTCATGACAGCCAATGTCAAAACCAACCACCTGACAGTTTAATGTAATGTTAACCAATAAAGCTAAGTGGTTTCTTAAGTTTGATAATTAATCTGCTATGTCATGTTTATGACAGGTTGTGTTGTCTTAGTATTGTCAAGTTGTCATGACAAAGACACTGACAGGTTATGTATTTGTTTATGTCAAGGTGTCATAAAGACGTCTCAAACAATGTCATATTTGCATTAAAAATGTCATAATTGAGCTAATGACACTTAATGACAGTTGTCACAAACATGCATAAAACTTCCTTCATATTCATAACATGTGTCATGTCATGATTATGAAGGTGTCATGTTAGTCTTATGCACACCCCTTCAAGTAAAGTGTTACCGAAAAAGGTTATTAATTTTGACTTGATGGTTACTCCACATAACATTTGTAGTGCCATTAACTCTTTCCCTGCAATTGACGAGATTTTCAGGAATTTCAATCCATGTTTTCACTGTTATACGGTAGGGGGCGCTGTTGTGCATCTTCTGAAAGAGTGCAGAATCTCTGGTTCAAAACACAGGCAAAGAAGTAGAAACAAGCAATAGAAGCATTGCTTATGCACATGTTAAATAATGCAAATAAATCAAATTTTACCTTTTTTTTTTTACCATGGTGTAAAAGTGTGTTCTTTTTTCTCAAAATCATACGAAACTGAATACAAAGAATGCTATTCTACTAGGATATTTTTTATTCCCGTTGATGCTCTACACATCATTGAACTGAATAATTTTTATGGGCTTGAATTACATTATGTAATGAACATCGTTTTCCACGGTAGTGACATAGGTTTGTGTAAACTTGTTTCTGATTGGGAAAGCCCAGACTCCATGCAGGTGCTGCTTCATGATTGGTTGCTCATCTCTGGGGTCTAGTAGAAATATTTGTCCCAGGTGCAGGGCTGGTCATACATCATGCTGCCTACAGACGTATCCCAGAAGACCCTGGTGCTATTACACCTCATCTGTGTGAATGTGTGTGTGTGTGTGTGTGTGGCATGTTTATCTCTGATGATATGAGATGATATTACTGCTGCCTCACCATCAATAAAGCAATCTATCAATCTATGAGAAACAGGAGGAACAGGAAATAGTCAGGAAAGGGTCAGACAAGACTGAACAAATAAAAAGGAGAGTGCAACAAGAGGAGCGCATTTCCTTCCCAGGAGAAGCTCTTCTGTTTGTCAGGGTCACTACCAATCAAGAGGAAATGGTCAGAGGTCATTGCCACGGAGAGCACTTGAGCCGTCCCATAAATAAATTGAAGCGCTGACCGTCACTGACTCGCAGTAGAGAACAACATGATGGGACGTAATACACTTCCCGTCCCAGACTTATGGACTGACATGCTCGTTGACACTAGGATGTCGATTAAAGGGATAGTTCACCCAAAAAAGGAAAATTCTTTGTGCTTTGTTGATGCGCAAAAACCAGAGAGGTTTGTTCTTGTGCATCAAGCAAGAGCTCAGTTGACCATATTTGATGTGCTTTATGTATGTGCGTTGATCAATCTTGATATGTTATTGTTTATGTTTATGATATGTTTAATCTTATACAAATTAAATCTGTTCATCATATAAAGCGATCTTGTCTCCTCAGAACTCTTGGGTTAAACCACTTCATTCATATGGATTAGTGGAATCTCTCAGATATATTACTATATTAATATGTTACTCTGCCATCGTAAACAACTTACCATTAGTATAATGAACTATTACTTGCCGGGTGATTTGTTTTGTTTCCAATAATTATTAATAATAAGTGTAACCCTTTATTGAACATAATGTATTTTATCTTTGTGCTACTGTCGGCATTTAGAAAAGATAACATTCTGCTTTGCTTTGTGAATAAGAACACCTTTTACCTTTGCGGCTCTAAAAAAAATGACTGTAACACATCTTTTGTGACTCTCATGTCTCATATTACAGAAGTTAAATGCAAGCAAATGCCATTTTATATTTTCTTTAACTCTTTCCCCACCAGTGTTTTTTAAGAAAGTTGCCAGCCACCACCAGGCACCAGCATTTTTGATAATTTTCACAAAAATTCATGGCCCGGAGAATATTTTGTAGTATGTACACTCACCTAAAGGATTATTAGTTTCTCATTAATGCAATTATCTAATCAACCAATCACATGGCAGTTGCTTCAATGCATTTAGGGGTGTGGTCCTGGTCAAGACAATCTCCTGAACTCCAAACTGAATGTCAGAATGGGAAAGAAAGGTGATTCAAGCAATTTTGCGCGTGGCATGGTTGTTGGTGCCAGACGGGCCGGTCTGAGTATTTCACAATCTGCTCAGTTACTGGGATTTTCATTCACAACCATTTCTAGGGGCTACAACAGCAGAAGACCCCACCGGGTACCACTCATCTCCACTACAAATAGGAAAAAGAGGCTACAATTTGCAAGAGCTCACCAAAATTGGACAGTTGAAGACTGGAAAAATGTTGCCTGGTCTGATGAGTCTCGATTTCTGTTGAGATATTTAGATGGTAGAGTCAGAATTTGGCATAAACAGAATGAGAACATGGATCCACCATGCCTTGTTACCACTGTGCAGGCTGGTGGTGGTGGTGTAATGGTGTGGGGGATGTTTTCTTGGCAAACTTTAGGCCCCTTAGTGCCAATTGGGCATTGTTTAAATGCCATGGCCTACCTGAGCATTGTTTCTGATCATGTCCATCCCTTTATGGCCACCATGTACCCATCCTCTGATAGCTATTTTCAGCAGGATAATGCACCATGTCACAAAGCTCGAACAATGAGTTCACTGTACTAAAATGGCCCCCACAGTCACCAGATCTCAACCCAATAGAGCATCTTTGGGATGTGGTGGAACGGGAGCTTCGTGCCCTGGATGTGCATCCCACAAATCTCCATCAACTGCAAGATGCTATCCTATCAATATGGGCCAACATTTCTAAAGAATGCTTTCAGCACCTTGTTGAATCAATGCCACGTAGAATTAAGGCAGTTCTGAAGGCGAAAGGGGGTCAAACACAGTATTAGTATGGTGTTCCTAATAATCCTTTAGGTGAGTGTATATCTGAATATGCTATATAACAAAAGAAAGAACAGAGCCTCTGCTTTTAAACAACAACAAAAACGTTTTATTCTAGCTTCATGCATTCTTTTTTTAACACTTGAATGTGGGTAAGTTCCATAAAAAAGCAACATTTTGAACAAAAAGCTGAGAAAATAGTGTGTGTGTCTCCCCAAAAAAAGATTACAACGTGCAAAATACATGCTTTTATCGCTTCTTTCTGCTCATTTTTTTCCTGTGTTTTCATCCAGAGACGTCATCCCTACTTAGTCTGTGTAGGGAACGGAATTTTTTTTTTCTTTGCCATAGGGCACACATTTGGCCGATATGCTATTTAGCAAATATACTAGCATCATTCAGACTCTATCATTCAAGAACAACAACATTACCTTCCCCTCTCAGGGGGACTGCAGAATGAACTGTGCACCTTCTGTCTGACTGACTGCGCCTGAATGAGTTGAGTGGGCCTGTTCATGCTAACAGCTAATATATCATGTCAACACAGCCGACTGAAGCAAGCTAGAGAATAAGCTCCAGATTAGCGTTTTCATAGCGCCTCCCCACCTCTGATTCCCTGTGTTTGAAAAGAGAGTCGGCAGTAAAAGACTAATGAAGCCTAATTGGTTCACAGTCTGTCTCATTGCTAGCGAAAGTGGCCTTGGTTTCTGGGAATGTGGCAGCCGGTTTAATTTTCACCCTGTCCAATTGTGTGCTGGAGTGTGTGAGCGTAAAGCCGCGGGGGATCAAAGTATTTGTATGTGTTGATAAGAGGCGCTAGAGCTACACTGCAGACTCGCGTGAGCCAATTCCAGCACACGACTGCATATAAACACAACTCTTGAGGAGAGTGAAGCTGCCTACAGCAGTTTTACCATTTTACAATTCTGTTTTTAAATACGGTTTGCTGTGTATTTTCCACCAATTAGCATGTAGGTTTGGATGACAGAATGCGCTAACAACCCAGTTTGGAAACAGATGACGAATCAAAACGGGAGAACAGAATAATACTGGAAGAGAAATGAGGACATAGTGAGTGAGAAATGTGAAACTGTTTGGCAGAAATAACCAGAGGGGTATTGCTATTGCCTCGAGTTGCAAATATGATCCATTAACGTGCATTTTTAACACTCTATGGTGTTAACATTTTTGTATTGATCTTTTGAATGCTGTGAGGTGTATGGCGACATGGCTGTATATAGGATTGGTCATGGTTGTGTTGATGTAGTAGGTCATGTTTGCTTCAGGCAGCCTATAGAGGGAATGAATAGATTCATGTCAATAGCTTAAAGAGATAGAGAGTAAATTATATCATTATTTAATCATTTTTAGTCTTATCCTTCATAATCCATATAACATTTTTCTGCGAAACGTTAATGTTTAAATAACTCTTATATAGTTTGCTTGGTTTCCATTTCTGCAGTATAATGCTGGGTAGCCCCTCCCACTGTGAAATCTCATTGGTCCAAAATCCTGCTCCTTATATAACTATACAATAAACATCAAATATGTTCTGATAGGCTTTTATTTTGTAGCAGTTTCACATTCAGTGTGGAAATACTTCGCTTTAAAAGCTGCCACAGTACATTGAAGATTGGGGTGTGGGTTGTGGTTAGTTGAAATAATAATATATAATAAATGAACACCCTGGTATGCTTTTGATTTGTCTTACAGCTTGACCTACACACAATTCCTGTGCACTGATGTATTACACCTTAATATGAATGAGAAAAGAGACAAAGAGACGTGCTCAAACCTGTGATTGTGTGTCGGCAGCTTTTGTGCTGTGAATTAAAACCGAGGAACCTACATATGAATGAGATGAGGAGAATACCAATGACCATGCAGAGAAAACGAGAGAGAGAGAGAGAGAGAGAGAGAGAGAGAGAGAGAGAGAGAGAGAGAGAGAGAGAGAGAGAGAGAGAGAGAGAGAGAGAGAGAGAGAGAGAGAGAGAGAGAGAGAGAGAGAGAGAGAGAGAGAGAGAGAGAGAGTTGGCCAGAGCGTGTGCTGTGGGTGTGTGAGAATGACACAGGGAGTGTGTGGGAGTTGTGCTGTTAACCACGCTGGTGCACTCAAAGCATGTTTGGCTAGGTTACATCTGAGAGAGAGAGAGAGAGAGAGAGAGAGAGAGAGAGGAGAGGGAGATTTCCTGTCTGCTGGAGTGCTGCCTATGGAGTCGGCATATTTAGCTTACAGGCTGACTGACGTGAACACACATTTTTATATAGCAGGGGTCTACAACCTTTTAGACATGAAGTGCCACCCTGAACCCTTTACACATGTATTATGTTGGGAAAAGTGTTTGATGATGGACTCTGCTTCCCAGAATGCACCACGGTGTGAATAAATCATGCAAATTTCTCTCATTGTTTATTGTTTTTACTGTTTAGTGGATTTTTGGCACAGAAATTCTCATGTGTTATGTTGTGATAACCTAAGAGTGCATCTTTCCCTTTCATGATGCCAGTTTGAGTGGTACTGTTTTACACCATTTTATAGTGCTAAATATAGTACTTTCACATTTCGTTTCTAAACAAGATAAAAAAAAAAACATTTTCTATGACCAAAATGGGAAAAAAAATACTATTAATAAATAAATAAATAAAATAAATAAATAACGAAATAAATAAAAACTATTAATAATTGAAATGCATTAATAAATACTGGTAATAATTTAAAATAAACAAACAAATAATCAATCAATCATCTAAACTAGAGTAACAGTTACATTCTATTATCAAAATGATTACTATTCATACATTTAATTGGGTAGGTAAATACAGACAAGACAGACATATATATAGATGATGGATCGCACATTCAACATTGTATGACCGAAATGATAAAGTATTACTATTAATCGATCAATCATCTAAACAAGAGTAACATCACATTCTATTATCAAAATGGAAAATTATTACTATTAGTAATCTTAATAAGAAAGAAAGAGCGAAAAATAATCGACTTTTCCGCATCAGTCATATCAGTATTACAGTTTGCGGACAAACTACAGTATGTAGTTGTTGTTGTTGTTGTTGTTTTTTTTACAAAATAATAAAATATTTAATAATGTTGTCAGTACATTAAGATTTGATGGATTAAGTTTTATTCAATTTTACAATTTCATTGTGACAAGTGTTTGCGATGTTATGGAAGTCGCCATCTTTGATATTCACTTCAGTCACTGTCACTATACTTACAGTACATGTGTTATTCACAGCCATCACGAGCATAGAAAAGGGACTTGGTTTCAGTTATTCATTCACACAGACAATATTGCAGTAACTCCTGTACGCTGCTGTATGAACAGGACATTTCCAGAGTCACATCTGTTATTAATCCCAAACCATATCTGTGTGAACAGGCAATCTGCATGTGTAGTGTGTGTGTGTGTGTGTGTGTTTGGCACATTCAGCACGCATGCGCACGTGTCAAGCACTTGGGGGCCGTTTGACAGAAGATAAGATGGATGACTCTGCAGTGAGGGTTAAGCCTGACTCCCAGCACAGCTACACACACACACACACACACACACACACACACACACACACACACAAACAGATATACAAACAACTCGTTAACATTCTCCTACGTGAATGGATTTATTGCAGCTCTCAGGTGAGAGAGAGAGCAAATGTTTATAGTGAAGAGGGGTTAGATAAATTGAGAGGTATTCGTTAAGAAATGCATTGATGCTCACATTATTTAATTCTAATATGTATGTATTGATCTGTGTATTACAAATCTAAAAAACAGAGTAAATTTACAATTTAAAATTGTAAATTGTTATTAACTTCAGGTGTAAAAACATTTATTTGATCATAAAATGTTTTTATTTGAGAAATGCAAGTAAAATACTCCCCCACAAAAGTGAAACGCCTTTAAAATGGCTAATAATTATTATTATTTATAAATATTATTATTACATTTTTATCAAGTAATCTATTTTTAACTGTAGACCAAATCTTTTCATAACTATCACGTCATTGACCAAAGATGAATTTATTCACAACCAATTTATAATAATATTAATAATAATAAAAATGATTATTATTATAAAATGTTTTCAAGTAATCTAGTTTAACCGTAGACTACAAAATCTTTTCGTAAATATCACGTCATTGTCAAATCAAAGATGAATTTATTTACAACCCATTTATAATAAGATTAATTATTACTATTACTATTATTTAAATATTGTTTTTGTTTATTTTCATTAATATTATTAATATATAACTATTTATTGAATGTTAAACATTGCTGTTCTATCAAAATGTTGAAAAGCTGTGTTAGTGATTTTGCCAAAAAAAAAAAAGCCCCGTAACTGTTGCGTCTTCTGGCTTATTATCTGATAAACATCGGAAAAAGATTGGATTCACATACACTGTAAATCAAAATGTTGCAAAACACATCTGCTGAATTTCATACTAACATCCAACAGGGAATATTCATATTGCAAACCTTGTAAAAATTTCATCTTCCTGATTAAAATACACCCATTGAACATTCTCTTGGCAGCGTACATGTGCTAACATGTGCATTGATTTGTACTTATCTCCTGTAATAATAATTATCTTTTGTCAAGCGGGATTGTCTTATAAGTGAAGGAACAATCCTACGTATTGAATTCAATAAGCAATTTAGCATGTCACTGTATCTCAAAAGTAACAGAGGGCGCATATAAACGGATGTATTTGCACAGGGTGTGTGTAAAGAGGTTGGATTTTCTTCAGATGCAAAAAGTCACGTTTGTCTTGTCCTTTCTTGCATTTTGTAAGTTGGGGTTTAGCCGTACGTACATGTCCCAGTCCTTCTCTCTCCGTCTCTGATTGTCTTTTCCTGATAGAAAGAGCTCAGCAGGGAGGCCAATAGAGGAGGAGGAATATATCTCAGCAAATATGGGTGTTGGGGTAGAAGGTTAGAGCTACGCTAACAAATCCATTTCCTCAACGCTTGTACAACGTTACCATCTTCTCATTCTGAAGGGCACGGGGAATAGCGTGAGCAATTGAAAACGCATTTTCTGTACATAAAATGACAGTGTTCGTGTGGGAATATGTTCATGCATGTGTTTTTTTTTTTATATATATATATATATGTGAATCTGTGAGCTTGAACTAGTGTAATTCAGAGCTTGTGTGTGAGAGAGAAAGAGTGAGATAGGCTTTGTGTGTTTACATGTGCACTGGACGGATGTTTTATTCATGGAGATATCTTCTGAGGTCTTTAATATGCTGCGGCGTGAGTTATAGACGTGTGTTTGTCCCTGTAGCTTGTGTCTTGTGAGCATCTACTGTAGTGCATGGCTGAGATTGTCCTAACTCAATGTGAATAATTCATCTGTTAATGACGGTTAAAAGATTACTCTGTTACAATTTTCACATTTCACACATTTTGAGAGGCTACTTTAGACATTCTACTTTGCAACTTTGTAACTACATGTCAAGTAGCCTAACTCTCATTAGAGTATTATACTGTTAGGTTAGTGTTGGTAGAATAAGTTGACATGCTTACAACGTTACTTATAGTCAGTAGGATGTCTGTAGGGTGAGCATCAAAATAAAGAGTTAGACATACAAAATATCAAGCAGAAAGTCTAATAATACTCTAATGGTATTGACAAGTTGCAAAGTTACTTACAGTCAGTAGAATTTCTAAAGTGGACTAGCTGACTAAGTGTTAGAGATTACATTTCATAGCAATTTCATGTGCGATATGTGGCTTGTCTGTTCAGTTTTCTCCAAACCGTTGGACATTTTTCTTTGTATAAAGAACATTAAGGGACACATGTTCATACAGGCATGTTATCAGGTTAATTATGAGTCGCTCATTAGTGTATTAGCTATGGTCTTTACTTGAATTGATGAATTATATATATAATTTCTTAATTCAAGTCACAAATTAAAATCTACATTTGTTCAGACAAATCAAGACACACACACACACACCTCAAAAGGGCAAAAAACCCACAACCTTTCTTCTCCTTTTGTATGTCTGAGCGGTTTAACTAAGTATGTCCCATAGTGTGTTTTTGGGAGAAAGCGTCTCATTTCTATGTAGAGTACAGAATGTGTGTGTAGTAATGCGCGGGACGTTTACGTGTAAATGAGGTGTCTTGTCATCTATGGCTGTATCTCCGGTCCCCTATGAAGGCAGAGCTTAGAGCAGTGCTGCCGTATTGATCCAACCGGACTCCCCGATGACCCGTCATGTTTACACTGGACTTGAATGGCTAATGCAGTGACACTCACTTCCAACAGCAGAGCTGGCGATTCTTTTTCATTCTCTCTTTTTCGCATTCGCACACTTACTTGAGTGTTGAGATTTCATTCATTCTATATACTTGCTTTGTTTGCTTTGTTGCAAGGGATATTACATCAATGCTTTGGTCGATACTGAGATGCATACTTAGAATTTTAGGTTTGTCGTTCCGTCCTTCATAATTTCCCCTCAGCAATGTTTTTTTTGACTGCAACGGCCTTCTGTAAAATAGATAAAGCTGATTCAATCAATCTGTCCCAGAGGCACGACACCCGAGTTTGTCAATCAATCACGTGTCAATTACATTCCCGTGTGTAATTATGCAAAATGAGTAATAAATTATGGCTTCAGGTGTCTAAATAAGTAATATGATGTTTGCATAAAGTTGCTACCAGATATGGTCTTGCTGGAACCCATAAATCTCAGCTCTGTCCTCCTTTTTCTCCACCGTTAAAGCATGAACCAGTTAAGCAGTTTTTCTCAAGCGTCTTGAAAAGTAAGATTAAAAGCCGTGGTTTCAATGGCGTGTTCTCACTGAAGACTTCTCTTAGCCTTAATCCTGTCCCGCTACTCAGCAAGCCCTCGATAGCCCAAAGGTCTGTCAAGATTACAGCACCTCTGAGTACATTTTTATTGAAAGGAGAAATCGATCTGCCCTCTTGATCTCACAAACAAAGGTACTGCAGAGACAAGCAAGGGCTTTAAGACCCTGTGCCTAGACCACGACAAGGTTGTTATCCCCCCCCCCCCCCCCCCTCCTGGTCTTGATTTTCTCAGCACATTTTAAGAGAGATGTGGTTTTTCTTAAAGAAGGCCAAGGCTTGACATTAACATCCGCCAACCCGCAAAATGCGGGTGGATTTTAGCATTGGCGTGTAACGCAGTCACTCCTACTAGCCACTTTGGCGGGTTGAATTTTATATAATATAATTTTTTTAATTGTAGCCTTTTAAAAAGGCATCTGAAATAATAAACTAAGTGCAATCTAGTGTTGTCAGTAATATTGATTTTTATATACGTATTGATACCGAAATATCTGCAACTCTTCCGCAGAATAGATTAAAAAGATACCAGCTGCGTGTTCTCGCTCTCTAATCTCTCCGACAGCGAGTTGACACACCAACCCTTTACTCACTTGTTTTGTTTGCTCCGGATGAATATTGTTGGTAATACAGGGCTGGAATTGCGCATATTGAGCACAATTTTACTCAATCCCGCAGATTTTGTGCCCACACCCAAAGTGCGTACACATAAAGTATATTGGTTATATAAAATGGTATAATGGGTCCGTCACGTGCGTCAGGTCTTAAAGTGACAGTAGCATAATATAACGGCTGCCAAATTATGAGATGCTATTAAAAATATCTAAATGGTAGTCCTATGGTATCAGTGTCCAAATTGTGGCCAGTGAAAATGCCGAGTAACTTTGGAAAACCACTAGCCACAGTGGCTGGTGAGCAAAAAAGGTTAATGTCAAGCCCTGAAGAAGGCCATTTGCAACACGGTGTAAAGAGTACGACATAAATCACTACCATTACGGTCTTTTGTGAGATTTTGCAAGAAGCAATCTAAACATTTTTCAGAATATATTACCTCCTTGCTTTCATTAAACCGGCAGAGCAACAGTTGCGCTGCCGCCTTCCGCTGTATGACAGGGCCTGTCAACGAACTACAGCGATTCTCTGTGGGTTTTCAAAATATTTTGCCGAGAGAATATGCAAATAGAACACAACAGAAAAGAAATGTGACTTAGGCCACCTGCTAGTAAAAGCAGCCTCTTAACCCTGACAGCACATCTCTCTCTCTCTCTCTCTCTCTCTCTCTCTCTCTCTCTCTGATTGGTATTCTGCAGTATTATCGCTGTGTTCTGGGTGTAAGCAGAGCAGCTGTGGATGGAGCGGGAGGGATAATGGCTGCTAGGAGGTTCAGTCGCTTTAACTGATGGAACAGCCCGTGTGAGCGTTTCCCTGTGACCTTATTAAAGCTGCTGCCGCAAAGTCAAGCTCTTCACAGGAGACGGTGGCGCGGCTAATGATGGAGCGCCGGGCTAAAAGTCACTACCGCCCGCCGCTAATTTGTTTATGTCAGTGTTGTTTAAAAATGGGTAGTGATAAGCAACCCATAAAAATGAGTAAGAGAGAGGCCTTGAGACGTCAAGCTTTCTGTATGTTCGGTTTCATTGGGTTTTTCCTGAATCTGACGTATAAATAATGCAACATTGAGAGCATTGGGATCTGGACATGACTAGACCGTTGTCCATTTTAGACATCACAGATATCAGTGGATTGCGGTTAAATCATGCTCTGAACATGTTTCTAGCCCTTTTACATGCCTAAAACCCTTCTCTCATATATAAGACCCTCTATCTATATATTATGAAGGTAATATTTTTTTGGGGGGTTGTAAACCAGAGCATTTTAATGGACTAATGAAATCAGGTCATGGTCTTTACCATTTATTATCGCTTTCAATGTATCTGTTCTAATCTAGGATTACAATGCATTGCTGGATCATTTCATCTAGCTAATAGTTTAAATGAGATTAAATATGGTACACAACATCACCCGTTGACCCCGATTAGCGCGCGCACACACACACACGTCATAACAGTCATGATGAAATTCCTTTGTCTCAGAGAGAGAGAGAGAGAGAGAGAGAAATCGCTGTTAAACTTGTTTAAAGTAAATTAAAAATGTCCTCAGTTTTGTTCAATATTTTTCATAATAATTTAAATTGATGTATGCTTGTATCCACAAATATGTATATTTTTATGTTTTGGAAATAAGTATGCATATATTTGTTAGAAAATACAGTAAAAACAGTAATTTTTTAAAATGTTATTACACTATCAACACACGCACGCACACACACACATACGCGTCATAACACTTCTGATGAAATTCCTTTGTCTCAGAGACATGCAATTTGTCTTTGTCACGTCTATACTACCGAACTCATCTGTGTGTGAGCCAGACTAGACACATAAATACACACACACACACACACACACACTTACATACATAAACCTACATAATTGTTTGTGTTTTATCAACTTAACCTGATCCTGTTTGTAAAGATCACTGAGTTTAGTGTGTGTGTGTGTGTGTGTGTGTGTGTGTGTGTGCAAGTGTGCATGCATGCGGTTCTCTAAGATGCTCCATTCAGTGTGTTCCTGGCTAAGGGAATTAAATGTCACTCAGAGAGATTGATGTGTAGTGTGATAGCAGCTTCTGAAAGAGCAGTGGAGGCTGCTGGGATGGAACCACATCTCGTGTTGTATCTGAATTCAGGATATACTCCTCTGTGCATCCACACACACACACACACACACATACGTATTTCTCAAGCTTAGAATCAAAGTATGTACTGGTCTCACACTTAGTTTTTTTTGTAGGTATATTGGTGTTATATGTGTTCTATATAAAATCTGAGAACACACTGAAAGTTTGTTATTTTTCTTTTGTTTAAACCTTATATAATGAATACAATTTTAGGATTTTTTAATTTTTCACAAACAAAAGTTAGCATGTAAAATGACAAATACATATTTAACATGCTGCCCTATTCCTAGATCACTAATCCGATGATTAGATGAAGTCTGATGAAGAGTGTGTGTTTGTGTGTGTGTGTGTGGGTGGGGGGTGGGGAGTGGGGGTGCATTTATTCATGCTATAGCTCAAATGCATTTTCACTCAAATTATACTTTTGTATAGAAATGGGTAATTGACATGTTAGCGTGTCCATGAAAAGGAAAATGTTGACCAAAATGGTCCCAAACAACACATAAACTCACATTAACACATTAAGAGTGCTTTCACACTAGTTTTTTTGGTGCCCAACCAAAAGTCAACCCAAGTCTTCTAGGTTCATGTGAACTCCGAGCGGTTCGCTGCTGTTATGAACGCAGTCGTACTAAATTGTGGAAGTGAACCATTATTGATGACCTATGATTCGACAAAACCAAAATATAGCCTAACTGTGAGGTGAGCAACAGTGAATATGCATGTTGCTGCCTTCTGCACCATAGTCAGCAAGCAACAGTGGTAAAAATCTGCTGGTTCAGACCCAAATAATATAATATATAATGTGAACACAAAATCCAGCTGGGGCAAGCAGAAGGGGGAGCAATCGAACTGCAGGTTCGGACCAGGCAATCGAACCAAGTGTGAACTCTAGCATGACATGCATGGAAATCCTCAAAAGATATATAAGATGTTATATAAGATATATAATTTGACATATTGGCTAATTTTTTACTATTTGTTATTGGGTAAATGAAAAATAAAGGGGGGGAAAGTAGTAGAGGTCTGCACGGGCTTTAAACTGAAGCCCGAACCCGGCCCGTACCCGCGATCATTTAACCCGACCCGACCCGACCCGACAATTACATTTACATATTAAGCCCGAACCCGACCCGAACCCGAGGTCCATTCTGTTTCTCACAGCAATACCATTTTTGCAATATGCTATGTTGTATTTAATGATTGCTTGACTGACATATTAAACAAATACATGTAGGCGCAGCGGCCCTATCAGCAGGCAGCACAGCAGTAAGAGAAAAAACTTACCAAGTAATTTTTTGCTTTATCAGACTCATGGTTTGCTTGTTGTCGTCGGCTGTCTGTATTGTTACTGAAATAGGGCGCGAGAGCGGTAGCACATGCGCAAAACAGTTTTGTGATATAAATGATATGATAAAATAAAACAAATAATTAAAAAAATTATATTTATATATCATTACATTTGAGAGAGAGAAAATCGCGCACATATTGCACATCTGCGCACGTAGCCTATACTTTCTCTCTCTCGCGTGCCGGTCACCACAACACAGCAAGCAGGCAAAGCACACGGCACGCAAACTATATATAGCCTATTTAGTTTTTCTTAGTTAAACCCGAACCCGACCCGAACCCGAGGCTGTTCATTAACATTAACCCGAACCCGACCCGAAACCCGCACATTTTTCGGGACCCGTCGGGCTCGGGTCGGGTAGCAGACCTCTAGAAAGTAGTTTAAAACAGCTCTTAGAAATGTACTTTTTGTATTAATGTTTGTTTCAGTTTTATATCATGTTCATGAAATGTCTCAATTTAATGATTCTTAAATGTCATGTTTCATCATGTAACCTTTAAGTAAAAAATAATAAAGTTTTTTGTTTTTAAATATGTTATTCAAATTAAAGTTTTTTTTTTTTTTTTTACAAATATGAATAATTATTACCTTAAAAATATTATTACGTCACGCCACATGACATTACCTGAACTAACCTTTTATGCCTTGCGCTAAAAAGATTTAAAAAAATGTATAAACTTAAAGAGACTTATTGATCTTGATACACAATAGTGAGGGTCTGCAGGGGTCTAATTTTCTAAATTCAATTTTTTTCTGAATCTGCTTATAACATAATGTGGCGTGTGTCATGTGCTGGGCAGGGACCGGCTTACAGCAGTCTCATGCGTTGTCTCAGGGGCATTGTCAAGGTTCATCACAGGGTTACCGTGACAACACTAGCGGGACCTCATGCCAGATATATCACTGTAATGAAAAGGTTAGAGTTTCATTGCTCAAGGGACTCTCTCGTCCAATTGTGGATCAGTGCTTTGTCCCATACCTCTTTTTTTAAAGCATTCTAGAATTTATTCTGTTGTTGATAAAAATGAATTCACGTGTTTGTGTGTGTCTCGCCCCAGGATGCCTATCATATATACTGTGGGTCACAACAAAAACCTACATTTCATCATGGTATCTTCACATGCTCTTTTCTTGTCGTTTTATAAGAGAACACCTTTTAGCAGACAACATAGGAAGTTAATCACATGCTGATAAAATGTACTCGGTAAAAAGAGGGGGTTGTCACCGTTATCATGCACGGATTGTCTGAGGTTATCAACAGTCATCACCGTGTAAAGATGTTTTAGGATTCTTGAGATGTTTCCAGGCCGTAGCTAATTTAATGCCACAATCAGCACAGATTGCATGTTCGTGTGTTGAATGTCGGGTGTGTGTGTGTATGTGACGTGCCCTCTCTTTTTCTCCCTTTCTTCATGCATTGCCTCATGTGGAATCAGTCGGATCAGGTTAGTCAGTGTTTTTAAATCATTTTCTCTGTTCCCGGCTGGACCCGTCTCTCCCTTCTGTGTGATTTATTCGTCCCAATTGATTCCCATTCAGCGATGTGCTGCCTCAAAAACAGAAGCATTTGTCTCCTCTCAGTTTCTTGCGGTAAACCTGGTTGTATGATGTGCTCTGCCATCATAAAATTTCCTATTAAAGTATAATTTGGTACCTATAGGGAAGTCTGAGTTATTTCAAAGTAGGGGTCACTCTTAGAAAATGCAGGGTGAAGGAGTCATTGATTTTTCATTTGACCAACTTTGTTTATAGCCGCTCTTTCATCATAACACTCAATATAAGGCCTTTTTATTTTTCCAGAACAATCAGGTCAATGTAAATTCAAACATCTAGACCTTTTATTTATCCCAAAATGTAAGTTTTTACATTACTTTATGCAAATATGCATTGATTTGATCAGAAGTGACCCTGGAAAAATGTAGGGCCCTATTTTAACGATCTAAGCGCATGGCTCAAGTCCACTTAGGGCATGTCCGAATCCACTTTTTCTAGTTTAACAACGGGAAAAATGGTCGGCGCGCGAGGCGCATTGTCCAAAAAGGTTGCCCCTATTCTCTTAATGAGTAATGGGTGTGTTTTGGGCATAACTTGCAATAAACCAATCAGAGTGTCAACTCCCATTCCCTTTAAAAGCCAGTGTCGTGTGCGCCATGGCGGATTCGCTATTTACATGGCAGAATTTGCAAGTGGAAAGACTGAACGCTTCTCCAGAGAGGAAACGGATCTGCTGGTGCGCGAGGTTAAAGCACGCGAGCAGGCCATCTACGGGACAAGCCGGATTCCACCATATCTTTATGTAAACAATATTAATATTTTAGATTGTAATCCTTTTATTTTTTGTATTTGGCATGTTTTTGTGCTGCTGCATGCCCTCCTCCATGAAGGAGCCAGTTGGGGGACCCAGTGTGTGTAATAAGCAGAGTGTGTGTGTGTGTGTGATAAGCAAGAGTGTACGCGCATTGTGCACCCGCCTATAGGCGCACATTACTAACTCTCTTTAAAATTTAAATGACAAAATAAATACTACGCCATTGACTTTAGACCAGGTTTCAGTTGGTCAATGGCGCAGTGTATTTCAGTTGCCTCAAAATAGCAATGCGCCAACAATGCGCCTGAACACACCTCGTTTTCAGACCAGCACGCCCATGGGCGCACAGATGGGCGTAAATGCATTTGCTATTTAAACAATGTGGCGCAGGACGTGAAAATGATAACTGCGTCGGACTGAAACTAGCAATAAACACTTGCGTCGCGCCTGTCGCCACATGGGTGTGCCACAGGGTGTGTAATAGGGCCCTTAAAATGTTACAAAAGATTTTTATCTTAAATAAATGCTGTTCTTTCGAACTTTCTATTTAGCATAGAATCCTGGAGAGAGAAAAAAAACCCCTCCTAATTTGCACAAAAATATTAAGCAGCACAACTTTAGCATAAGCTGCGTTTGCATGGACCCAAATAATCCGATTGCAATCGGACTTGTAGAACAGTCATAATAAAAATGTCACATGTAACCACGTCAGTCAGAAACACTTGATCGGTGCATGTGTAATGACGAATGACATGTGGAACGAGCTGTTGTTGTTGAATCATGTCATTCTAAAATTCTCCTTCTACTCATCATCTGTGAAGTGGAGCAGGACAACGTCCCACCAGTCCTGGTTTCTGTCATCCACAGACACCTTGTTTCGGGCGCTGGAAGGGGCGTCTTTACTGCTTGATGTACTGACAAGTGTGTGCATGTAAACGTAGCTATTGTCAAATCTACTATGAAAACTTTATATGATTACCACTTAAATGTAGACCTAATTCAAATGTAAACAAGTCCACATTGTGGTGGTAGGCCAATGATAAACCTCTTCAACGGTATGGAGAGGCCCCGTCTAACGAGTTTGACTTGTGTTTTGTGGATATTTACACCGATAACGGTTTTCAAGGACACATGCAGCGAGTTGGTCTGCGAAAGCAATCCTACACCTGACTCACCTGCCTCAGAACATTGGGTCTGATAACACACTCTCTGATACACTCCTTCGCACGGGCTAATCCATTATTAATTGAATCAAGAACATTTTTAAGCTGTAACCTTGAGGCAGGAGGATGATGGGAGGTCTTGTAGTTGCTATGTTGTGCCGAAATGAGTGCAGAGGCTTTTGACTCTTGGCTGAGTTTAGCACAATGCACTTAGTGTATATTAGATTATTTTGTGCAATAGCAAATGCTGCTTTGAATTGTGTGTTGAATCCTGAATAGTCAAGTAGAAGTACTGGTAGGCTGCTGGTTAAGGCAATGAGCAGGTCAAAAACGTGTTCTATAGGTTCAATACAATGCCGTGAACTATTTCCTCATCTGTTTTTCACCAACACAGTACTTTAGGTGTTAAAGCATCAGTGTGTTTGCCTGTTTAAGTTCCACATAAGAAAGAGAGCCATACAGGTTTGGAACAACATGAGGATGAGTAAATAATGACAGAATTATCATTTTTTAAACGATTTCAGAATGCGAAGGCCTTTAAAGAGTAAGGTCCCTGTAAGTCTACTGTAAGCCACCTTGGATGATTTGGCTGCTGAATGACAAGTTTCAATCAAATAGCAGACCAAACATTCCTCTGAGACGACAGAATAAAAGAGAGTTTTTCCTACCGCAGATTGAATATCAATCTCCGATATGTGCTAGGACTCCATAACCCAGTCTATATAAAGCTCAGGGAGACGCAGGACGTGTTATGCATCAGAAATGGCACAGTACTGTAATGGTTTGTGTGTGTGTGTGTGTGTTAACTATGTTAAAGCCTGAATCAGTGGAAGAGACTTCATGCCTGCTGACTGTGAACTCTCATGAAATTAAGACAAAAGTGAAACGTGTGACAAAAGCCAAATGAAACGATTGATGGAAGGACTGCTACTTTGAAATACACGGATATCATTACACCTACGTTCTCTGTTTTGCCCTCTCATCGCTTTTTGAGGTCATTTGAGGTCATTTTTGACCTTTAAATATCACATTTCTGTGCATTAGTGAGACACTGGAGTAATTATATGGTAGTGTCTTGAGTCCTGTATCAGCTGAGGGTCAGTACATTCATCAATATCTCCCTTGATGCCTCTCATTTACCACTGCTCAAGACGCTTTTTGCGCTTCAGAGTTTATATGTATGTACATGTTTCTCCTAGGAATACGCACACAGCTTCTGTTTAATTTATCATGCAACGATGCAGAGAAGCAAAAGGAAACATTGTCATATTACAGTAATGTTGTGTCATTTACATATGTATGAACTGTAAATGGCTTTTGCTGTGATATGATTACTTAAGAGTTTACAATATGCAGCATTCATCACAAACCAATAGCTGCAGCCTCTCTCTCTCTCTCTCTCTCTCTCTCTCTCTCTCTCTCTCTCTCTCTCTCTCTCTCTCTCTCTCTCTCTCTCTCTCTCTCTCTCTCTCTCTCTCTCTCTCTCTCTCTCTCTCTCTCTCTCTCTCTCTCTCTCTCTCTCAGTCTGTGTCTATGTGTGTTTTGTGTCTATTTCTCATATCTTTCTCCTGCTGTTCTGTGGTTTAATGAAATGTGAACACTGAGCACAGTAGGAATGCCAGAGGAAATCTGGAAATGCAAGGGATAGGAATAGGATAAGTGGAGAGGATCTGGAGTGATTAGACGTACTTCTCAGTGGGGTGATGTCAGTGGGATTTGTGTGTGTGTGTGTGTGTGTTAGGGTTAGGTGTCCACTAAGATGGCAATATCCAAAATCCAAGGAAAACACCTTATAAATCAAAGCAAGTAAAAAAAATGTTTTACATATAAAAATACAGAATGTTTTCTGCGTTGGGCAGGTTTATGGCAGGTGTGTGTGTGTGTGTGTGTGTTTGTGTGTGTAATTCCCGTAAAATCTGTGAAATTGGTGGGTGAAGGACACAAAACTTCTGAAACCTGCCTAAACATGGGTTTAAATTACTGTCCAGAGGAGATATTCACAACGTAATCTGGTGTCCAAAAGGCTGTTAGTGGAAATGTTTCTATTTTGTAATTCAATACAATCTGAAAAGTTGAAGTGGAAAATTTGTCAAAAGCTCATAATAAACAGACATTTGGCTACCAGAAGCAGTTTTGATGTCAGTGGTTAAGGAACTTTTTTTAAAGAGACAGTTCGCCTCTCCTATCGCGGTGGAAGGGAATGGAGTCTCTGCCTAATGAGATATAGATTAAAACGCAAAACTAATTAAAAGACCCATTAAAAGTTTGGGAAGATGCTGCCCTGGCCTGCGGAAGAAGGAAAGAGAGAAAGTAAGCATACGATAGAGTAAAATAGTTATACCTGCCAATAATCAGCCACAGGTCTCAGAATTAAGGTTATTTATTCATCTTTTTTTATTTAATTTTTTATCTCCCATCTGAAAAAGAAAGAGAAAGAAAATGCATGAAGGTCCCACCTTAGTCTCAGCTTCAGACATCGCCAAAGGTCAGAAATTAAGCTTTTTTTTTTTCACATGAAATTTTAAACCTTGAGTGAGTGAGCGAAATCAACAAGCTAGTCACGACGGTTTCCCCGAATCCCCGAAACCATGTTGTCGCAAATTTGTCTTTCAGCCACATTGGTTAATGATGCCACACAGGTGGTGGAGTAAAAACTTATTTTAATTAGCCTAATCATTTTGAGATCAAACTAATGCTAGATGTTTTGCTATAGATTACAGACATGGCCATTTTTTGCTCATTTTGGATTGTTTTGATCGCTCAGATTGACAGGTCTTGATTTACCAATCCGCCATAGAATAGGAGTGCACAGCTGAAACAGCGCTGGAAGACCATCATTCATCAACCAGGATTGTATTACAGTTTGTTTATTCAATGCACTTTTATTGTGGCATTTACACATGTAAGTAGTTCAGTAAAATTATTTGTTTGGAGGGTTGTTTGGACCCTTGGTGAATTAATTAATAATAATGTTCGCTGGAACTAAGGTTTCGGGAAACACAGACTCGTTGAACTATGCTGATAACGACGGAACTTGCGACCATAGTTGGCTAACAATGCTTTTGGGAAACTTATCTCTGGATGGTTGTCGATATGCAGTTGCTAAAGTTTTTTCAGTGGTTGTGTATGTGTTGCTTTGCAGTTGATATGGCATTTTGTGTTGTTTCTATGGCATCACTATTGGTTTTCTTGGTGGTTTCTCATATTTTATTTATTTATTTGGACAGTTGACTGACATTTGAAACTAATAGATGCATTCTCCTACGCCCAGCATTTTAAATACTCTAATATGTACATGACACACACATGCACAGCTACACCCCACGTAAGTAATTACTGAATCTGTGAGGTCTGGTTCACCTGCGATATCAAATGGGTTCTCCATGCTCATTTCACGGTGGAATTTTTGCCGTATAGATTTGAATATGCAAACGAGTTAGCATGCATGATTAATGAGGCATTCCACAATGCAGATGGAACCCCCAAGAGCCGGCGAGGAGTATTACTCTACATTAGAGTATTACTTGTGTTCATGGAACAGAATGGAGCTGATTTCTATGGTAATGCAAGCCACAAATCCTGTTCATTTTCTTGAAAATACTCATTGTCATCTCAAGCCATCCTCATTGTCATCACTCCTAAGACAAACAGCAGATTAAATTAAACTGTATTTATGAAGTAACCATCAACAATGTGGACCATCGTGTCCCTCAATAATTGGCTCCTGTGTATGTCTCAGTCTAGGTCAACAGGGAGCATGGGGAACAATCCACACAGAAAGATAATGATTGTCTGTACCATATAGACAGATATATAGATAAAAGAGAAGAGAGAGTAATAATGTGAATCTCTGAATTTTGCTGTCCAAACTTCCTATACCAAATAAACCTTGAGCTAAACTCAAACTCGTTCTTTCTCTCTCTGAACTGTGCTGCAATCAATGCTTCCACTTTCACTGAGGCCCCAATTAAGACCACACTGGATCAATCCATATTTTTTTCCTCATTTTGGTGAAAATCAGTGGGCCGCTCCAGATCAATGGCTACTGTGCCGAAGAAGAGAGATGGAATTGAGTTTTTTCACTGCTCTCCAGCTCTAATTGATCTGCAGAATGAAATGCTTGGGAAACATATGATGTGTGCATGTCTCTGGCCATTTTTTGCTATTTTGAGACCAAATGATACAGTACCTTCATGGTTCTTTCAATTTTACCCCATACCGGGGGAATTTGGCAATTGCAGGGTAAAACTCGGGGATGGTAGAACCAAGGTGGTCTAAAATAAATGGAGAAATCTTTCTGTGAACATTCATTTCAGTTAGCATTCACTGTTTGCATTCATTTCAGTAGTATGTAGTCTAGTACAGAATGTACTGTAATCAGTATTTTGAATGAGCAGTATTTCCAAATACACAGTATTTATTCATAAAACAGTGAGCAGTGCATAGTCTAATAGAATGGTATTTCAGGCTTTGTTCCAATCTCTAGTGAGTGGCATTCAAATTGCATTCAGTTTTATCCAAAACAGATGGATGTGAATCTGGCACGTGAATTTATGATTATGTTTTATTACATTGGTTGTTGCACCAATGTGGCGCTAAAAGGTTACATCTCTATTGCATTTGATTATAATCCAACAGATAGCGTTAACTAAAAAAAATTGACATAAAAATGAATTTTTTGAGCATTCATGCAGGACTCGTACCCATGTGCTCCGTATAGCAAGTGCAATGCTGCACCAGGTGAGCTACAGAGCAAGTTTACTGCATCAGAAAGCCATTCATATGGAGTTTGTTACAGTATGTGATGCAAATGTTAAAGTGTATTAGTTTACCAATCATGCACTCAATGGGTAAGTCTTTTGAGGTCATAACAAAGTTTTATGCAAGAAACATTGTGCAAATAAGTTTTTATTAATTGATAATCTGTCCCTGTCATGATCTGTGTAAAAATAAATCAAATTGTTGGTGTTTTACTGCCATTAGTGCTCATTTCAGCTGTAAACTACAGTGAATTGTAGAGTATAGTTTTGCACAATGTACGTAGAGACACATTTTTCCAATGAGCCTGTTTTCAATATATGCAAGGACACCTGCAATTTTGGCCAAAACAAGGAATAATTTAGCTGGCAACTGACTGAAATGGGCTTCACACCTACGATGCCTCAATAGGTTGCTTAGCTAGGCAGCTGACAACATTTGGGAACAGAGCTTAGTTGAATGAAAGGCATGCATTGAGATTGGAAAAAAAGTTCACACTGCCGTCAACCTTGATGGTGCATTAACACCCCCGCTGGTTCACGTCTATCTGTTATGTGTACACACATCTGCTATGTGTGCTTACTATTGTTTACATCCGCTTATTCTGTGTTTGTTTACCTTTTCTTGCATAAGAAACAATCATTGCAGAGATGGGGCAAGGCATTAATTGTATGCAAATATATGAAAATTGCTGTGACTCGCAACTCCGTTCGTATTAGTCCTGTGCATATTATGTTTGCTAAACAGGCATGGCTCATGTTCAAACCTCATTCCCACCCCCACAAACCCTGGATTCCGCTAACCACACTAAATAAACACACAAACCATTGTCAAATCCCCCAACCTCATTAAATATGAGTCTATCCAAAAATCCTCCCCCATCCACCTCATTGTCTTGGTTAGAAATCGGCCATTTCAGCCAAATGTTTGAAGCCTATCTAGAAAGCAAAATTCCTCGCTTGCGGAGGTTCTCTTCACGCTCATTTTGATTTAATTAAATGAGAAAAGAATAAGTAGCCTAAAAAGAGACTTAAAAGAATAAGGCATGGTCAGACGGTGGCAGGAAGAGTGTATTTCCTTTACTCATTATCATTTAGAAAGATGAGGATGGCTTTGTCTTAATTCCTTTTTTTTGGGGCCATCTCCTCTAGGAGAGATTGTAATGACTTGAGATAGGCACGACTTCCAAGTGGGAGGGATGTGTGGCGTGTTTGGATATGTAGGATATTTTTGGGGGATTTATGGATTGCTAATAGGTTATATGCACTTTCTGTCCAATGACATGCCATAAAGGATTATAAGAGTTTATAAGAGGGAACTTTATAAAGGGTTTTATAAGATGGAAGTTAGGTCTGTAGATAGCGGATAGACAGAAATATGTTGCACAAATCTATCCATCCCCCCATAAAGAAATGTCTGGGATGAGATTTGCGACATGAAAACCTATGGGGGAAACAAGCTGTTGAAAAACACTTTCCCTGGCACCACCCATACATGAATATCTACTGTACATCCTTAAGTCTTTAATTATTCATATATGATATCTACGCATTTGCGTTAAGTATATTTGTGCATGTCTAGGGCAGAATCGGGGGTATCTTAGAAACACTATATACAACCCAAGAATTGGTTTACCTTTGCCCTATGGATACCCCTGTTCCCTCTTCCTGGGTTTGCCGCAGGGCTTTGTGCTCATCTAACACCGCAGTATTGTGCTCAGAGACAGCAAACTGAGCTAAAAGAGCACTCCTGACTTGAGACAAAACTGTGATTTGTTAGCTCGTCTCAGGCAGGTCATTTCTGCGAGGGGTACGAGACGTCGGGACACTGTGTGTGAGTAATATGTGTGTGTGTTTGTGACAGGCAGCTTTGGAGTTTAATAGTGACACTTGGACTAAAACACAGAACTTGCCTGAAGCACAGCCTGCAGCTACATGCCACGCTCGCACTACACACACACACACACACACACACAGTCTATTCTTATCCAGCTTCACATAGCCAGTGTAAATGCGTTAAGACAGTACAATGCGTTGTCATACTCCACCTGCCCACAGCAAAAAAGTTTTCTGCTATTGTTTTGTAACTGATCAGGACTGGCAAGATACAAGACCAGGTTAGAGAGAGTGAGAGAGAGAGCAATGCTGTGTGATGCCAATGCTAGAGAGTGTGTATCTGTATGTGTGTGTGTGTGGGTGGTTGGATGGGTAGGTGGGTGTCTGTGTGAATAATTGATGTTGTGAGAGTTGTGTTGTGTTGCTGTGGAATCTCTGTCACTCAGTGCTGTCAACAGCTCCAAATCAAAACATACGCCAACCTGACAACTTCCTCTAGGGTCTCCTCTTCTGCCACACTATACACACATGAGAGAGACAGAGATACAGCAGCAACTGTAACGGAATGAGACTGCACTCTTTCAGACGTTAAAATCACTGCTGTATTTCCTCTGTCTGTTTGATTATGTACATCGGTGAGTTTATTTGCCTCAGGACCTGATATACACTCTCTTTCAACTGACTACTGCCAAGTACTGTATGTGTGTGAGATACAGAGAGAGAGAGTGATATATATATATATATATGAGGAGGGGTGTGTGTGCGCTGCAGCATCTTTTCGAATAAGTATTCCCATCCATCCATCCATCCATCCATCCAACCAACCAACCAACCAACCAACCAACCAACCAACCAACCAACCAACCAACCAACCAACCAACCAACCAACCAACCAACCAACCAACCAACCAACCAACCAACCAACCAACCATCCATCCATCCATCCATCCATCCATCCATCCATCCATCCATCCATCCATCCAACCAACCAACCAACCATCCAACCAACCAACCAACCAACCAACCAACCAACCAACCATCCAACCAACCAACCAACCATCCATCCATCCATCCATCCATCCATCCATCCATCCATCCATCCATCCATCCATCCATCCATCCATCCATCCAACCAACCAACCATCCAACCAACCAACCAACCAACCAACCATCCATCCATCCATCCATCCATCCATCCATCCATCCATCCATCCATCCATCCATCCATCCATCCATCCATCCAACCAACCAACCATCCAACCATCCATCCATCCATCCATCCATCCATCCATCCATCCATCCATCCATCCATCCATCCATCCATCCATCCATCCATCCATCCATCCATCCAACCAACCAACCAACCATCCAACCAACCAACCAACCAACCATCCAACCAACCATCCATCCATCCATCCATCCATCCATCCATCCATCCATCCAACCATCCATCCATCCATCCATCCATCCATCCATCCATCCATCCATCCATCCATCCATCCATCCATCCATCCAACCAACCATCCAACCAACCAACCAACCAACCAACCAACCAACCAACCAACCAACCATCCATCCATCCATCCATCCATCCATCCATCCATCCATCCATCCATCCATCCATCCATCCATCCATCCATCCATCCATCCATCCATCCATCCATCCATCCATCCATCCATCCATCCATCCATCCATCCATCCATCCATCCATCCATCCATCCATCCATCCATCCATCCATCCATCCGCTAATCAATGTATACGATTTTGGACAGATCCAAATTGTGCCTATACTGTAGCTCTGTGGTGACCCAGTGAACAGGAGTCTTTGAGTATGTAGCGCCTCACACCCTGACCACACACCACACTCATGTTTTATTCATAATGCATTTCCACTGACAGTGCAGTTGTTTGATGCACGAGAGCCGACAAGTCCGACATTGATATAGAAAGCATTTGGGTGAATGTATGATTGATTGACATAAGAAGGTTTGAGTGGCACTGAAAGATCACCTGCATCGTTGAGATCATCAATTGCTTTTTCCCTCTGTTACTTTCATGCAAAAAAAAAGAAAAAGAAAATGGTCACATCATGTTCTAATGATGAACTGAGGACACTTCAAAACAGAAGTGTGTAAGTGATTTACGAGATGCTTCAAAAATGTGTGTAAGAGAGAGAGAGAGATCGAGATCAGACAGACCAATGGATTGATCCGTCTATCCTATAATAATAATAATTCATTACATTTATATAGCGCTTTTCTAGGCACTCAAAGCGCTTTATACATAGAAGGGGGGAATCTCCTCAACCACCACCAATCCTATGGTGTCTATGGCACTCACCCGAGTCCAATACAATTGATCACGGAAAAGGGACAAAGAGACGGAGGGAAGAGAAAAAGACAAATCATTTTTGCAGGCATGCTTACACCAAATGCCTCTGCTGGGCTGATTTCTATTCCACTGGCACAGACTCTCCAAGAATGTTATTGTGTTTCTGTCAGAGGTGCTTCAAGCTGATGGGCCGCCATGCCCGCTTGAAAAAGGCAATTTCACATCTGGAGTGGGAATCTTCTCCCATTGACAAAGACGCAGCGACTCGCCCCCTTGTGAGTCATGCCTCTCATCACAATAAAATACAGGAATCAAACCAGCAGGATAACAAAGTCTAATCAGCTGTCGAGTGGCTATGCTGTCTGGCCTTATTAATCAACACAAACCATAATGACCTTTTCAAACAATGTGATGGGACTGTTGAGCTCACATACAATTACAAGCTCATCAAGAGATGAGTAAAGCCCAGCATGGCTATGACCAGACATCATGGCATGATTTTGCCAAGTAAGACACGTTCCTGGGTCAACGTGTTTTGTTGATCCTGGAACAACATTTCTGTCTGAAAATGTAGTCCTATCCCTGAACCTAACCCTTCCCATAAGTTATCCTATAAAATCATAGAGAAATGAAAGGTGAATAACACTGATGTAGAAGCACCTAAACATGGTCATAATCCTAAAATTGACATAAACTGTAAACTTGTCCCTTAAATCTGATTGGTTGATTGGAATGTTGTACCAGGATCAATGAAAACCTTGATCCAGGAACATGTTGTATATGGTGAAATCACATTCACCATGACGAGTCACAGTTAAACACTAATAATGTCTATGATTGAAAACAGGAATTGAAGCGTTCTCAGGGAATGGTAAAGCAGATTTGGGACAAGGAAAGCGGGAATGAGACGTTTGTATCATATCTTCCATATGATATCCATATGAACAAGTGAGATATCATATGGAAATTAAATCTACCAAATAGCAAAAAAACAAACTATAAAAATAAAATAAACATCAACTGAAATAAAATTATATATAGATAGAGATTGCTCACGTGTCAGCGATGACTCATGAAAATAGATTATATAGCTAGATTGTATATTATGATTTCTGTATTAGCACAAAAAATATAAAGAGGAAAAAAATTAATCTTAAGCTCCCTTCTGGCTCAGTTATCATGTTTCAGCTGAGGAGTGTAAAGTCACCTCTGAGGATTCTGGATGAAATGGCAGTTAATCTGTCTAAGGTCTGTAGCTCATTCCACAGTAGACCTCAATAAGCCTGATGGATCACCGCTGAGTTTCTCTCACTCCAAAAGCGTCCGAGACATAGAGAGAGAGAGGCAGCTCCCGACTGCTAATTTGTTTGTTTCTTGACTTTATCAAAAGTAGGTATCAATAAACATTGACAGCCCTGTATGGTGTAATGGCACACAGTTTCTCTTTCTATGCTCCACCATCAGTTTCAACGGTCTGTGATTATTGATACTTGCCCCAATGCCCTCAATGGAAGAGACATTCTTGTGTAAAGATGAATTGAGTATTTTTTCTGATGTTAATATAGATTTTCATATCCCAGCTAAATATGTAGTAGTAAATATGCAGACAGCTCTCTGTGAGCCATTTGCAGGTTGATTTTCCAGGGAAGTGTAAACACTGTCTCTGTTGTGCTGTCAAAACATTGATCTGTTTGTTTGAGCATCACACCAAGCCTGACACAGCAAAATTGACTCATTCATTCTTTTAATATTCCAGGCATGCAAAACCAACTCCTATCTACTTGAATTGGGAAATACCAAAATCATCCAACGGTGTGAGTTTGATGTATGTTGTGGGCCGGGGCTACTAGGGCATTGTTATGCAAGCGAGAGTGTTTATATGCAGTTGTTAAGGTCTGAATGATAAACTTGATATGCAGTTGCTTGGTTGTTCTGGATAGTTGCTAGGTCATTTTTAATGCGTTTCTAAATGATTCTTTCTGAGTGGTATGTGCTTGCTATTCAGTTGCTAGGGGGTGTGGGTGGGGGTTAGGATGTTGCTAAGGGGGTCTGTGTGAATTAAAGTGCTTGCTAGGCAGTTGCTAGGGTAATGGTGAGAATTGTGTTATGCAGTTGCTAAGGGGTTCTCAGTGATGTTAGGCAGTTGCTATGGTGTTGTTGGGTCATAAGCTTTTGCGAGCCGGTTGCTAGGGTTTTATGGGTGGTTGCTAGGGCGTTTCTTTGCAGTTGCTTAGGGGTTTTGCGTGATAAGCTTGCTTGTTGTTAGGTTGTTCTAGATAACTTCTAGGGCATTGCTTAATGATCACTTTTTTGGGTGTGGCTAGGGTCTGGGTGGTGGCTAGGGTGTTGCCATGCAGTTTCTAATGGGTTCTGGGTAATAAGTACTTGCTGGCCTGTTACTAGACTTTTCTAGGTGGTACCTCGGGTGTTGCTATGCAGTTGCTAAGGGGTTCTGAGTAATAAGAGCTTCCTGGCCCACTGCTATGCAGATTCTAAGGGATTCTGAGTAATAAGTGCTTCCTGACCCGTTGCTAGAGTGTTCTGGGTGGTGGCTAGGGTGTTCCTATGGAGTTGCTAAGGGGTTTTGAGTAATAAGTGCTTCCTGACCTGTTGCTAGGGTGTTCTGGGTCGTGGCTAGGGTGTTCCTATGGAGTTGCTAGGGGGTTCTGAGTAATAAGTGCTTCCTGACCTGTTGCTAGGGTGTTCTGGGTGGTGGCTAGGGTGTTCCTATGGAGTTGCTAAGGGGTTTTGACCAATAAGTGCTTCCTGACCTGTTGCTAGGGTGTTCTGTGTCGTGGCTAGGGTGTTCCTATGGAGTTGCTAGGGGGTTCTGAGTAATAAGTGCTTCCTGACCTGTTGCTAGGGTGTTCCAGATGGTGGCTAGGATTTTCCTATGGAGTTGCTAAGGGGTTCTGAGTAATAACTGCTTCCTGACCTGTTGCTAGGGTGTTCTTGGTCTTGGCTAGGGTGTACCTATAGAGTTGCTAGGGGGTTCTGAGTAATAAGTGCTTCCTGACCTGTTGCTAGGGTGTTCCGGATGGTGGCTAGGGTGTTCCTATGGAGTTGCTAAGGGGTTCTGAGTAACAAGTTATTCCTTGCCTCTTGTTAGGATGTTCTAGGTGGTGGCTAGGGTGTTGCTATGCAGTTCCTGAGAGGTTTGAAGTAAAGATAAACACTTGCTATGCAGTTGTTAATATGTCCTAGGAAGTAGCTAGGACGTTGCTACACAGTTGCTAAGGGGTTCTGAGTGTTGAGAAATTCAGTTCATACTGCGGACATATTTGCAACACCCCAGGGCAGCTATTTCAAGCATGGAAAACAACTCCTATCTACTTAAATTAAGGAAATGCTTTTAATGGCAGCTGCAGTGATGCAATGACTTTATCAATGGGTGACTTAATCCACCATATTGCAGATTGCACTCTCTCTCATTCATGGTAATATGAGTGAACCGCCTTGGTATATTTATACAGTCTTTGGTGTTAAGCACTTGCTATGGAGTTGCTAAGGTGTTGGTACTTGGTTGCTGTGGTGTTCTGGATGGTTGATAAGTGGTTGCTTACTGCCTGAATTAAGCCCACCTGCAGAGTCTGATTGCATAGAAAAGTGATAGCAAGCCCACCACTCCTCAACAAGCCACATGATTTGAGGTATCAATCACGTCCGTAGCACAAATAGTGCAGGACGACTTGCACTGTAAAGTTTAATATTTAATAATACCAGTGTTTTTGCTCTTTGGGAAGTCAACCGACAAATATAAGCTTATTCACAGTCTGCACATTAAACTAGAATAAGAGAAAGAGTGAAAAATAGTTTAATATTTATCTAATAATAATAGATTTTTCGAACTCACCATGCAAAATTAATTTTTTTTAAATATGGTGAAACTCATACACATATACGCAAAACCCACACCACTTAGCTGCTTCATAGCTCTCTGACAGGAAAAGGAAATCAATGCGGGGAGAGCGAATCACTCAGCCCTCTCCGTGTCTCTCTCCCCAAACGAACAGCAGGACATAATAGCAAGTGACAGAAGTTAAGCGTCTCCAAAATCCAACACACATACCCTGACAAAAAGTACTAGCTCAAATAGTTCTGAGCAGTTCTGAAGCATATGTCTGTCTCCGGGCCAGATCATGAGGATGAAAAGAGAGACAGACTGTATCCGGGAACGAGAGAGCGAGGGAGAGTCCAGCCGGCGGATTGCTTTTGGCGTGTTGTTCCGCGCGCACATTTCCCTCGAGTCTTCTGTAACCTCTTCACGGCTTGTCACCAGCTAGGAAAAGAGGAGAGAGCAAACGGGGGGAATAAAAAGACTGAGAAGAGGAAAGAGAGAGATTGACATAAAGAAACAGCCTCCACAGCCAAAGTGGCACTAAACCAGAGCATTACAAAGTGACTGTGAGGAAAAGATGTTTCTGAAGTTTGTCAACGGGAGGATGAGAGACCCTGTTTTTATAGATTCCGAGTGTTTTTCCTCTCTCTTTCCGTCTTGTAAACGAAACTGAGTGACTCTTAGAGTGCTGCGGTGCTGTTTTTGGTAGTTTCGACATCTCTGAGAGTCTCTGTTGTGGCAGGTATGCTCTGTTGAACGTATCTCTGTCAGTGTGTCAGTGTCCTGTCTCAGCTGTCTGAAGATCTCGTGAATCAGCCAGACATGCCTCAAACTTATATAAAAGATATACAGTATATACACTACTCAAGTCAAGTCAAGTCACATTTATTTATGTAGCGCTTTTTACAATACAGATTGTTTCAAAGCAGCTTTACAGAGATAACAGGAAAATAATGCATAAAAGTATGTTTCCAGGAGAAAATAGCGTCACAGTCCAGCTTAAGTTGAGTGATGTTTCATTTTTGTTTTAAGAAAAGTTATTAATTTAGTTCATTTACATATATATATATATATATATAGCCGCTCTGGAGTAAACCGTGATGTCATCGTCCAGCTCAGTTCAGTTCTTGGATAATAGTGTCAATGCAGGCAGATCAATATTATTGTTGAATATTACATTTAATGTTAAATTTAAGGTCCCCAACTAAGCAAGCCAAGCCAATGGCAACAAAGGTGGAAAAAGGCGACAGTGGCAAGGAACC
Source organism: Rhinichthys klamathensis goyatoka (assembly GCF_029890125.1). NCBI lineage: Eukaryota > Metazoa > Chordata > Actinopteri > Cypriniformes > Leuciscidae > Rhinichthys > Rhinichthys klamathensis. Next base: position 6,742,705 of record NW_026606722.1, read on the forward strand.
AAAACTCCATCAGGTGGCAGAATAGAGAAAAAACCTTGGGAGAACCCAGGCTCAGTCGGGGGCCGGCTCTCCTCTGGCCAATGAACGAACAGTGTGTGATTATGATTCAGGTAGCATTACAGGTCAGAAGTCAGATTGGTTTGGAACAATCAGAATATTATCCAGTTCCATTTGGTTGGAGATCGGAGTCACGCTGGTATGGAGACGGGTTTGTTGAGGATCAGTGTCGATGGCTGTCGTGTCGATGAGGCCTTCACAGGGGAGAGTCTAGTTGACACAATCTCTGCTGACACTTCAGGATGCGTTGTGGTCTTGTCTAGGAGCAGGTCCTCCATCTGGTCTGGACACGGCCTGGATCCGGCTGACTACATCATGCGTTGTGGTCATGTCTAGGCGCAGGTCCTCCATCTGGTCTGGACACGGCCCGGATCCGGCTGACTACATCATGCGTTGTGGTCATGTCTAGGCGCAGGTCCTCCATCTGGTCCGGATACGGCCCAGATCCGGCTGACTACATCATGCGTTGTGGTCATGTCTAGGCGCAGGTCCTCCATCTGGTCCGGATACGGCCCAGATCCGGCTGACTACATCATGCGTTGTGGTCGTGTCTAGGCGCAGGTCCACCATCTGATCTGGATACAGAAAAGGCAGAAAGACTAACATTAGCATAGATGCCACTACCGTTCAAAAGTTATAGGGTCTTTTTTATATCTTTGTGGAGACATTCAGCAAGCCTGCATGGATTTGTTAAAAATGTTCAAATAACTGTTTTTCCCCCCCACAACAGCTACATCACCTTGTCTTGTCGTTAAAATAGTGCATATTTACATATATGAATATTCATTTTAAAAGCAGGTATTTGAACAAAATTCCAGAATAAATAAAATTGAACTTTAATAAGATTTTCCCAATAAACAGGCAAGAATAAACCTGGTGTCCTCCATGATTCCTGTTCTTCCTGACAACAAAGAACTTGAATGCAACAAGCTCATAATCTCGACTTCAAAAGTGGGAAGTAGGAAATTGAAGGCAGCATAATTAATTATTATTATCGATGTTGAAAACAGTTGTGCTGCTACAGTAAATATGTCAGGATTCTTTTCTGAATAGACAAATCCAAAGAACGTCACCTATTTGAAATATTTATTTTTTGTAGCATTGTTAATATCTTTACTGTCACTTTTGATCAATTTAATGCATCCTTAAAAGTATTAATTTCTTAATAAATAAATTTAAATACAATTCTGTCATTTTACTTACCCTCATATCATTCCAAACCTGGATGTTGTTATTTTTGCTGACTCGGTGATTCAGTTTGGAGAAGTTAACAGCTCACTGGAGGGGAAGATTATTAATGAATAATGTCTTTAGGTCTGTTCCTCACACAACGCTGCCACGTGGCTTCAGAAGCCTTTGATTATACGCTGTGCCCCAAATTATTATGCAAGTGACATGGTAGGATTTAGTTTTAAAATATTCCGATTTTAGTTTTCCAAAGAAAGTGTTTGTTTGTTTTATTCCTCATATCTTTTTAGATTACCGGTATCAATCTCAGACAGGTTTGTTAAATAGTTTGCCAGGTCTTCTTTGGTGAATGGAAAACCTACTTAAAGAAATTATTCCAAATCATTAAGCAAGTCACATTTCCCTTATAGTAATATGGGGAGAAATATCGATCTTTTTGAAGATGAAAAGCATGAAATGGTGCAATGTTTTGCAAAAGGCATGAAAACAACAAATATTTTGTAAAAACATTTTTGAGTGTTTTAAAGTACAGAAGAACCCAGTCAGATATAGGCTTAAGGAAAATTTCTGTCAAACAATTTAACCCTTAAATGCATGAATATTTCACCGATCATTATTGCATATTCGGGTCTTTAGCGGTTATGCAATCGACTATATAAAACTCTCCTGACATTAGAGTAACAATTACAGAAGAATAAAATAAAGAGGTTACACTTTATTTCGATAGTCCACTTTAGATATTCTACTAACTAGAACTAACTTTACAACTACACGTCAACTAACTCTCATATTAGTAGTGTAGTAGACTGTTAGGTTAGGGTTAGGTGTTAGGGTTCGGTTTAGGAGAATAAGTTGACTTGTAGTTGCCAAGTTACTTATAGAATGTCTGTTGGGGGAGCATCAAAATAAAGTTTTAGCAGATATTAAGCAGACATTCTACTAATCCTCTAATGACAGTTAGTTGACATGTAGCTGCAAAGTTATTTGTAGTAGAATGTCTTAAGTGGACTATCGAAATAAAGTGTTACCAATAAAGATTATTTTGCTACCTTTTGGAGCTTGGAAGGGTTGAGTTTGAGCGGATTTTTTATACCATCATCATCACTGTCCTCATCAGAGCTCATTTCCAGCACATTCAGCATCTGGCTCATATTCACAATCTCAAACATTTTCTCTATTTTATCATTTTCAACATCTTCAAAATCAATATTTTGATCGCCAGATCCACCATCAAGTGACAGAGACACTAATATTGCGTTCAGTACTTGCTCTGCAGTAAATCACTGAGTCATTTCAAGTTCTGCTGATGATACTTCCTATTCTTTTGTTTTCTGCCTGCGGTAACTATGAGTGGAATGTCACTTCATCATTGTGTATCAGCCATTATCACCTTGTGGAATAAAGGTGAATTGTACTTATTCAGTCATCAAAGATTCAATAATTACACACTGTTACACACCTCGGGTCGTTAGCAACCCTATACAATTTTTACAAAAAAATAAATGGCAAGACAGGCATTCTTGTTGTATTACATTATGTAAACAATATATAAAAACATTTTCTTGTTATATTGTTTATAATGAATTGATTGAGGAATACCAAGAAGGTTGATGAAAATGGGACCAGTTTTGATTTCTATCTTCAAGAAGACAAGGGACCCACCTCAAAATCCAATGTACAAAATTGAGAACATAAATATTTTGTAAACATTTCCTGAAATGCACACTTTGAATTACTTCCAAGATTGCAGAAACTATGTGAGTATATCTCCCCAAAGCTGCCAGCTCGCTTCTTCATACTGAACCACTCTTATGAATTTCACTTATATAAGAGGACTCTCATGAAAGTTTTATTCTCTGATATTCTCTTGGGCAATTACTGCTGTAAGCAGCACTATAAGCTTCATATTTCATTTTGTGAAGTTGAAAAGTGCGTTACGTTCCCTCCCAGAATGAGGAAAGTGTTTATGCAGTATGCACATATGTATAATTTTACACACGAAAACCGACTGACGCGAACACGTTGCTGTGTTTACCAGCATGTGTGACAGTCCTATGTGTCCCCATTTGTCTCTGTCCAGAAAGTGCCAGGCTCATCATGGGCGCTTAGTACGCTTACATAAAAATAAAAATGGAGATTTTAATGTTCCAAATTGGACATTGGCATGGAAGCACACAGTTAAATGGTGATGGATGTTCTGTCTATAAAGTATTTGGCTGATTTTTTATTTATTTTTTATGTAGGGAAGCTGCACGAACACTATGCATGTATTAAATCTGCTTACATACGCATATATGTAAACTTTTACCATGCACAGATGAATTATGGAAGAAACTAGCCCCTCCTCCTTTGATAAGTCCATTATCTTGGCACTTGGCTGTGGAAAATTTACTAACGGTGGCCTGACTTCAAACCATTAATCAGGGCTTCAACGCTTAGCACACCGTAAAAAGGTTATTTGTGTAATAGATAAAAGGGTGAAATGAATTAGCAAGCTGGAATTCAAAGTTCTCTCCTTCTGCATGGCTTTCTCGCTCCGTCTTTTCCCAAGCGGCAGCGTGAAAGGCTGACCCTGTGTCCGCCACCATATAGCACTTTACTTCCATGGACGCCTGGCTGTATCTCATAGGAGCGCTAATGACAATCTCAAACGTAACCTTTTGTGTCCTCCTCTCAATTCACCTCACTGTCACTTCGCAACAAACACTCTCGGTTGCCACAGTTTTCTGTGCACTCCATCTCTCTCGTGTTCAGCAACGAGATTTGCTTTGATTTGTACAGCAAGGAATGAAGAATGAATAGTTAGCATTTGATTATCTCCCGCTAGAGAATATGGGTGCCGGCATGTGATTAATCGAGGTTCTTTGGAATGTAAATTCAGATCAGCTGTGGTTTTGTGATCGGCAATGGCACCACACTGACTTCCTTTTTGTCACTTGTGTAAGTGCACTGGGTCATGTCATGTTTATTCCCAAGCAGGATTTATGCAGAATGGGCGTTCACAATTTTTTATGTCATTTATGCTTGAAATGAAGTTAGAGCCAAGTATGTGAGTAGCAAGATTTTGTCTGGAGTGTTTTTGTTATTTCTCACTACAAGATAGCTCCATAACATGTAAAGACGAAACTACTGTACAGGTAAATAGACTATCGTATTTACATAAAGAACAAAAATGACCTTTGCCGACATATAACACTCACTTAAAGGTGCTGTATGTAAGTCTTTGACTGTGCTAAAGCATAAAAATACCATAATGTGTTTGCAGATATTTAGGAAACATGCTGAGTTCACTTACTCGTTTCTCTGAAAAACAATGCTAAAGCCAGTTATTTTACTTTGAAAAGTGTGTTCCGTGTCGGAAAGTCTGTTTTTGTTTTGGTCTGCGATATCGCACGTTGCCAGTTTACCCAATGGTATTTCGCCACAGGTTGCCAGTTGGCGGAAAACACAGCATATTGCAGCCAGGGAGGTAAACGAACAAACTGGGTCAGAGATCCCAAAAAGCCTCCGCACCCATCTAAAAATATCTATGAACAGGAGCATATTAAAAC